>NW_020173979.1:9917372-10040124 GCF_003031525.2 Neophocaena asiaeorientalis asiaeorientalis | reverse complement strand
TTTTTTTTTTTTTTTTTTTTTTTTTTTACCAGATTTTGCTCAGATATTCATTCTGGAATTGAGGTCACTGCTAAGTCATTGAAAACTACATGGAACAGGTATGACAGGGGACAGAGGATCTTTGTAGCACCCAGCAGGATACACAGGATAGTCTTTATATTCCTTGTTATATTTTAGGGCTGCATTCTTGAAAAACTAAATGAGCTCTCCCTTTGTTTTACTCGCATAATGATTTTTAAAATGAAAAGTAATACATGTATATGGTAAAAAAAAAAATCTAACAGTATAATGAATAAGTTCTCCTTGCTCAGATTCCAAATCCACACAACGAATGGCAACCACTGTTAAAAATTATATTTATATATTTCAAAAATTATCTACATATGCAATCACACATAAATATTTGGGCATATCACACATACACAAAAACCTCTTTAAAATACACAGATCAAAGCAGAGTGGTGTTTATTTTATTTTTGTAGAGATTGTATACATCAACACATATGTTGTCTTGCTTTCTTTTGAATAACTAAAGAGTAAGATAATACTACGTTATGTGGATTTGCTGCCCTCTCATTGTGCCGTTAAGGAGATTTATTATTGACACTTCCAAAAATGAATCATTGTGTGCATACTTTTGAACACTTAAAGGAGAAAATATGTTGGATTAATTTCTGGAAATGAAATTACTGGTCAACGATTTGATGATTAAAGGTTTTTAAGTATATGATTAAATCATCCTCAAAACATTGCCCCAATTAACACCTGCCACATTAAGTACGAAAGTGCCTGATGTTTTACACCCTTGCTAACACTGTGTATTTCTAACTTCATCTTTTTCAAACTGATAGGTGAAGAGTGGATTCTCATTTACATTTTTTAAAGTGCCAAGTTATTGGGTGAATATAAGAATTTTAGCAACATTTTAATATGGGTGAGTCAAGCACATCTGCCAGCTGTACAAGTTAAGAGACCCCATTTAAAATTCACAAAATTGCTCACTATGTTAGTGACTAGGCATGAGATTCTCTTTTAGTCAAATTAAATTAACCAGTATATAGATTTTATTTTAATAGACACTAAGTCAAGACCACCAACTAAAATTATTGTGGATAATTATGGTTTAGAAAATTAATGGTTAAAGAAGGGGAAATTTTTTTTAAAAGATTCTAGGCAGATAATTACACTCAATTTAAATCAATCTTTAGTGTGATAACTTAAGTATCCAGCTGCAGGCAAGTATTATGGCAATAGGATTTTTATAGTAAAAGTCCTGAAGTGCAGAAAAGTTTCAAGTGAGTGAACAGTTGAAAACAAAAAAAGGTTTCTCTACTGTAAAATTAGTGTAGTTTCATCACAAAAGTGAATTGTCAGTAATGACAGTATTGCATTATGAATAGATAGCTATTCATAAGTCCAAAAGTATTCAATATAAAAAGCCAAAATACATGGTAAGTACCTATACTGTACCAGTTTAGTTGCTAAGGTACCTATCTAAACTATGTCAATCATGTGAATTTTTTAATTCCATGATGCAGCTCAAAGTTTGACTCCTACACTACTTTTTTCTAGAGTGTTAGCTCACAAAATACACTTTCCACTTCCTTGTTAAATCTCATCCATAGTTTTACAAGTGACTCAGTACAGACAAAGGAAGTCAAAATAAGCATCTTAATGTCTATGCAGGGCAAAACCTTACATAATACTAGTCTTTTCCTTGTGACACATTTTAATCTTCCACTACTGAAAATTTCTTCTTTTCCTCTTTTCCTACTTTTTGGGATTCTTGCTTAAGAACAAAGCTCATATTTCTTAGAACATTCAACTTCATATTTTTAGAAAGTAAAACTCTTGCCAGGCAAGAGACGTATTGGTACTTTATGTGGAAAGAATCAGATTCTCAATTTCTCCATCTGGGGTCTCATGCTCTCTTACAATTTTATTTCTCAAACAAGAATTTGCTCAAGTTGAAGATACTAGGTAGGGAGGATAATTTTAACCTGCTGGTATATAAATAAACAACACAGACAGAAAGAAATCTTGTATCCTAACCCATGTTAGTGCCAGTGTGTAGGGATATTTACCAAAAAAAAAAAAAAAGAAAAAAAGGAGTGTTTTTTTTTATATACATAGTTAAATGACTAAGGGTTTGAATTCATTGTATAACTTCATTACAAAATGTAGTGACAAGCAACTTCAGAACATAAATATCTTATTTACACAAAATGTAGTTTTCATTCACCTACACGTCCCATAGAGAAATGTAGGCTGTTTGGGCCTTTGTCATACTGTCTGTTTGAAACATAGAGTTAATTGGACATTGTGAAAAGGGAAAAGAGAGATTGCAGAATGGTCATTTTGTTATCTCTATCTGGAAGTGACACACGTGATTTCAAATAAAATTTCATTAGCTAGAATTTATCACATGTGTCTGCCTAAATGATAGAGGGCTGTGAAGTCAAATACTATATTTGTATAAAAGGAGGGGAAAGGGGGATATTTTTGAAGACTAGTAATTTATACAAAATTACCTTTTTATAAAAAAAAATTCCAAAATGGTATAATGACTTATTATGAAGCTGTAGTAATTAAGAGAGTATATCGTTGACATAGAGTTGAACTAATTGACCAGTGAAATAGAATAAAGAGCCCCAAAAGGACTTCTGCAAAATTAGAACTTTGATGTCTCACAAAGGTGCTTCTTCCATCAGGGAAAAAAGGAGAGACCAGTCTGTGGAGGTGGAAAAATGGTTATATCTAAGGAAAAAGACAAAATTGAATCTTTATTTCATATAAAAACTTAGTGCACTATGTTACATGTGAAAGAAAACTTCAAACTCATAATAGAAAATATAGATAAATATCATTTAGAACTTGGTCGGGATAAAGTTCTTAAATAAAAGAAAAATATAACCCTTGAATAATGTAGGGGTTAGAGGCACTAACCTCCTGCACAGTTGAAAATCTGCTTATGACTTTAAATTTCCTTAAAACTTAACTTTTAATAGCTTACTCTTGACCAGAAGCCTTACCAATAATACAGTTGATTAACACATATTTTGTATATTATATCTATTATATACTGTATTCTTACAAAAAAGTAAGCTACAGAGAAGAAAATGTTACTAAGAAAATCATAAGAGAAAATACACTTACAGTACCTTACTGTATTTAAGTTTGTCATCTGTTTACAAGATGATGGAATGTTGGTACTTAGATCAATACTGTCTCATGATACAAACAAAACACTGTAGCTGTTAGGCATTTTAGTAACACTGGACCTCAAAAATAAAAAAAGCGAAAAAGATATTCATATTTATTTATAGGTATAGGTATAGATTCATGCATTAATAATGAAGAAGCAGCAATATGATTGCTTTATGGTAGCCTAGTGTAATCGATAATGGCTCCACTATACACTAATGAATGGTATGGAAATTTTCATGGCATACAGTATTACAGTCATTCATAATACAGTATTGGAAACATGTTAACATTAAAAACACCTGCGTCGGGGCTTCCCTGGTAGCGCAGTGGTTGAGAGTCCGCCTGCCGATGCAGGGGACACGGGTTCGTGCCCTGGTCCGCGAAGATCCCACATGCCACGGAGCGGCTAGGCCCGTGAGCCATGGCCGCTGAGCCTGCGCGTCCGGAGCCTGTGCTCCGCAACAGGAGAGGCCACAGCAGTGAGAGGCTAGCGTACCGCAAAAAAAAAAAAAAAAAAAAAAAAAAACACCTTTGATGGTAGGCAGATACACAGTGTCTATAAGAGAGAGAGAGGCATACTGAACAGTAATGTAATTATTTCTTTGAAAGCGAAGATATGAAACAGTAAGAAAACTAACCCATTATTAATTTTATGTTGTATATCACTTACCTTATGTCTATGTAAGGATAGGCTATCCACTTCAATACAAGTCTTGAACACGATATATTGTAATATATACTACACAATGAACACTTTGGGGATGATGATAATGTTGACACAAACATGTCTCATACAGTTCTTGCTGTACAGTTATTAGATTTTCACATGAAGATACACATGTACACAACAGATGAGTTCATTAAATGTATGCATGATGATTATTTACTATTCATTAAGTGGAAATCTATCATCATAATGGTCTTCATCTTTGCTGTCTTCACATTGAGTAGGCTAAGGAGAAGAAGGAGGAAAGGTTGGTCTTACTGACTCAGGGGTGGCAGTCACAAGAGGTGGAGGAGGTGGAAGGGGAGACAAGAGAGGCAGGCAGACTATATGGAAATATGTCATAATTTCTGTCTGACTTTTTGCTTTTTCATTTCTCTAAAAAATGTTTCTATACAGTACCAATCCTTCTACAATTTGCTTTAGTTTCACTATCATAGAAGGGTTCATGTTGTAAAAGAAGTCAAGAGTGGATTGAATAATCAGAACCTTTCTGCCACATTGTATAGTTCTGGGTGGACAGGGACATTGTCCAATATCAAAAGGACTTTAAAAGACAGTTCCTTACTGGCAAGGTCCATTTCCTGACTTCAGGGACAAAGCGTCAATAGAATCAATCTAGAAAAAGTTTCTTGGTCACCAGAAGCTGCTTCTCCTGTTATCTTGACATTTTTTAAGCAAAATCTTTTTTTCTAAAGTTATCAAACCATCTTTAGCTGGCATTAAATTCTCCAGCTTTATATCCTTTACCTGTCTTTTACTTTGTCATATACTGACTTTGATTTTTCTCCAATCATATTAGAGTCTATAGGTATCATTTCTTATAGCAATCTGGCAAACACATAAAAGCTGTATTTTCAATATGCGATAAAAAAGTATTTTGCAAAAAGTGCAAGGTTTTCGTGCCTGCTGGTGTAGCTGCAGGGATGGCTTCATGAATTTGCTTTTATTTTTTTTACAATGGTCCTTACACAGGATTCACTTATCTTGAAACGGTGGCAACCACAGCTGCAGACCTCAATCTACGATACATATCAAGCAATTCAGCTTTTTCTTGTAATGTTATGACTTTTCTCTGCTTCTTGGGAGCACGTCCGGCATCATTACCGGAACTCTGTATGGGTCCTATGGTGTTATTCAAGGTTTAAGGTATTTCGCTAAACACGATGGAAGTCACGCGAGAACCGCGAGCGATCACATTCCCGCGATACGAGATTTACCGGAGAGACGCACTTGCTCAGGTGGGGATGATTGGCGTCTCCGGCGTTTGAAGCCGAGGCTTACAGCAGTCGAGCTCCACACCGTAGCAACAGGAGGTGGCTATGAAATTATCACAGGACTACGGTATGTACTACTGTTAATTTTATGCAGTTATGACTTAATTCTGCACCTTTACATTTGTTTACACTTCTCTCTCGACCTCAAATGAGGCCATGTACGGTCTGTGTTTGTGTGCATACATTTTGACAAATTTTAACTTTATAGAAGATTGGTGTATATTTTATGGTAGTAAATGATAAAATAGACTAATAGGTACATATATTTTATGAGTTCTTGATGTACCTAACTTTTTCTTAATTTTTTCGACATTTCCAGGCTCTGCAGTTTGTCTGTGAGCTTTTTAAAATTGTTGCAAATCTCAAAAAAGTTTTCCTAATATATTTATTGAAAAAAAAAGTGTATACGTGGAGCCCCGCAATTCAAACCTGTGTTGTTCAGGGTCAGCTTTATATTAAAATTAAGAGCTGTTTGTTCATCACCCTAAACAATGATAATACCAACAAAAACAACAACACAATCATGAACACATTTTTAGTCCACACAACCACCAATGGGAGAATAGATAACTTTACTACAATATTTACACAAGGTATTATTTCCAGCAGAGAAATTAAATAAGCCATATCAGCAGTAGGTGAATCTTAGCAATTTAATATTAAATGAGAAAGTCTCAAACAACAAGATATAGCAGGATACCTTTTATAAAAGTTAAAAATTTGAAATACAGTAGAAACAAGAAGACAAGGGATACATGTAAATGCAACAAAACTATATTAAAACAAGGAAATGACAAACACATGATTTTGTGTTACAGAGTATGTTCACAGTTGTGTAGTACATTATTAAAAGTAGCTAACTAATTAATAATGAGAAAATGTTGTGAATCAAGGATTATAGTTAATCCATTCTCTGAACCTAGGCACTTAAATTTATAGAATCCAAAGTTACATATAGTTTTAGGAAAGCATTTCCACAAACATAAAATAGGGGACCTGATTTAATAAGTATTCCTCTTTAAAAAATGGAAGTTTTTAGTTAACCGTAAGTTCAGCAGAAGCTAATTACTATCATAGCTGTGTAAAAAGTTAAAGTGAATTCTGTTAATTGAAAACTTGTAGCATTCCTCTCAGGTAAGGTTCTTCTACCACTCACATCACTCTACTGTAATCTTAAATTAAATACTAGGAATATTTGTGAAGGCAACATTGGAGAGGAGCTTTCCCAAATAAGAAACCATTGGTTGCCATGTAGCTTGGTGGTTAAGGAGATATATTTTTGTGTTTTGAAATATGAATTCAAATCTTGATTTCAACCATTTACTAAATATATTGGACAAATAATTTTCAAGTCTCCTAAAGTTAGTTTCCTCCTTGATAAAATAGGACAGCAATATTTGGGATAATGCCATTAGTACAGTGTCTTAACATGTGATAATCTCACAAGAAATGAACTATTATCATCTGTTTGATAGTTTCTACTGTTTTCCTGATACAGCAATATTTGGGATAATGCCATTAGTACAGTGTCTTAACATGTGATAATCTCACAAGAAATGAATTATCATCTGTTTGATAGTTTCTACTGTTTTCCTGGAATTTTGAGAAGGAGGCTTACAGAAATCATTGTTACATGAAAACTATTTAGAGGAAATAAGGAAATGTTGCTTAGAGAATATTTCTAGGCTAGGGTAGGATACTCTAGGGTACAGATGTGAGAGGTCTGGGGATTAACATGGTATTTTTAAAAATTAATTTATTTTTAGCTGCTTTGGGTCTTCGTTGCTGCACGGGGGCTTTCTCTAGTTGTGGCGAGCGGGGCTACGCTTCATTGCGGTGTGTGGGCTTCTCATTGCTGTGCTTCTCTTGTTGTGGAGCACGGGCTCTAGGTGCGCAGGCTCAGTAGTTGTGGCCCACGGGTTCCAGAGCACAGGCTCAGTAGTTGTGGCACATGCGCTTAGTTGCTCTGAAGCATGTGGGATCTTCCCAGACCGGGACTCGAACCCATGTCTCCTGCATTGGTAGGTGGAGTCTTAACCACTGCACCACCAGGGAAGTCCCTAACATGATTTTTTAAAAATACATTAACGTTTTGTGATTTAATAGATACATTAAAGCCATTTGGGTTTGCTTGAAAGAGCACAACTAGGACCAGCTGAAGGAGATTACTGGAAAGCAATATTGAGATTAGAATAAGAATTTTCTAATTAGCTATCTAAATTTACAATAAATCACTTGATAAAAGAAAATATTTTACAACTAAAAATGTTAAAACAAAAGAGACCAACTTTTTAATATTGATCCCAACACTGAGTAATAAGTCACCTATATATCCCTTCCTTCTTCAGTGTTTGGTGATAGAAAACAAAGTAGAGATGTGAAAAGTAACATATAACCATTTCCTCAAATAAGGCTGGGCTTTCTTAGCGCTTGAGCGCTGTGTTTGTTTCCTGTGACTTATGTAACAAAATACCACATACTTGGTGGCTTAAAACAGCAAACATTTATTTTTCAAAATTCTCCAGGCCAGATATCAGAAATCAATTTCACTATGCTGAAATCAAGGTGTTGGTAGGGCTCCCTCTAGAAGCTCTGGGCAAGAATCTGTTGTTTCCTTTTCTAGCTTCTGTTGGCTACCAACATTCCTTGGCTTGTGCCTCTTTAATCATGTTGTCTTCTCCTTGTCTGTTGTCATATCTCCCTCTGCATCTGTCATATAAACCCAGCTATGATGGCTTTTAGGGCCCACCGGGATAATCCAGGATAATCTCTCCATCTCAAGATCCTGAATGAATCGCATCTATAAAGTTTTCATTTCGTTTTGTTTTTTTTCCAAATGAGGTAACATTTACAGTTTCCATTGTTTAGAGTGTAGATATTTGGCAGGGGGAGGGTGGGGTGGGGTGGTGGTGGTGAGAGAGAATAATTCAATCTAGCACAGGTACCTTCAATTTGAAACAATTGATTTGATCACAGTTGTTTTAACTGATCAAGCCTATGTTTTTAGAGCACAAACCTATTCACATGTCATTATAGTTTTGGCATATTCCTCAAAAAGTTTTTATGAGAAGTTAATGCTTTACCATCTAAGTCAGTACACATGATGATTAGAATAATCAAGATTATCCATATTTGACATTAAGTATTATGGTGTGTTGATTTACTTAATTAGCATAAGCTTAAACGTTCTTAGATTTTCCCAGGTAGGCTCCAGATAGGCTCAGATAGGCAAAGAAGAAATGTATTCACTTTCTTATAACTGAATTCATTTTTTACAAGTCCACATTTTCACTTATTAGAGATAACTTTATCCATCTTAGGCAAGTGACCACTTAACTAAGTTACAACTCAGTCTTTTTTGGGATACTACTCAGTCTTTTCAGAATTCCTTTTGGTCTCTTCTAAAGGTGGGCTATGTCATTCTGGCAACAAGCTGGAGATGGCATGGGGTAACTTCTGAATCTTTTGCTTTGCTTCACAAACTCCACGGAGGTGTAGTTTGACTCCCTGGTCCCCGCCATCACTTGCTGGTATCCCCTGATGCACCCCACCACTAGGGTCTGAGGACTCTGTATTGTGTCTTACCTTAGCCTTTTAGGTCTATCATCTTGATCTCAATCACATTTCTGTGTTTTTTGTGGTGTATAAGTTGTTTTCCAATAGTGAAAGTATGGGCTTTTTTTCTGAGATGAGGTTTTTCAGGCTATATCCTGAGCAGACTAAAATATGATCCCTTCTGTTCAGGCAGTCTACTCAAATTAATTTAGGTTTCTGTTACAACTCTACCATTGAGGCTAACCCTCTAGCACCTAGGAACTTTCTAATGAAGAGTGTAGACAACCTAACTCCAGAATTCTTACTTAGTTTGGGGAAGATATGTTGTTTATGTCACCCTCTCTTCTTTATAATTTACAGTATACACTATAAACCATAAAGGGTTGGCAAACTGTGGTCCATGGGCAAAATCCAGCTGCTGCCTGTTTTTGTACAGTCCTCAAGTTAAGAAAGGGTTTACATTTTCACATGGTCAGAAAGATAAAATTTTAAAAAGAATAATTCATGACATGGGACAAGTACATATATTTCAAAATTCAGTGTCCATAAAGTTTTATTAGTACACAGCTACACTTACTCATTTACTTATTGTCTATGGCTGCTTTCAAGCTACAATAGCAGAATTGAGTAATTGAGACAGAGATCATCAACTCCTAAGGCCTACAATATTTACTGTTTGGTCCTTTACAGAAAAAGTTTGCTGACTGACCCCTGATATAAGTGGTTTACTCAAGAGTCCTCAAACTTTGTCCTTTATATGTAAAGATAAACTTCTGGAATGGATAAAACAAAACAAAAATTTTCTCTCTTAAGTGACTGGCTGTTAAAACTGAAAGACTTGGGTTCATGAATATTATCTCTGTCACACATTAACAAAAATCTACTTAAGGGCTCAAATAACCAAAAATTTGTCCTCATTTTCTTTATTACTCATACTCTAAGGGTAGTAGATGAAGAGGAGTATGCTGTTTCTTGAATGGTGAAGAAAGGTTAGGGAAAAAGTAAATTGAGAAAGCACGGTTGCTGCTAGGCAACTCACATTAAAGCAATTTATCTGAAGTTTGCTCAAAAAAGTTAACCTTTATGGATAAATTTGAGGAAAGTTTACTTTGTGCTTTACAGAGTCACACCTGCATGAAATGACAAAAATTATGTTTAGGTTAGAACTATACATGATAAAATTATTCAGTACTCAGTGAATTAGAAGACTTTCCATTAACAGAGGTAAAAATCTTGCCAACCTAAAATGATCATCAGATTAAATCCTCAGGCCAAGAACTATAAAACTTACAATACTTTTAATTTCTCTCAAGATGTTTAATATATCTCACATTGGCTGTCCAATCATACATATATACATGCATACACACAGACACTTGTATACATATAAGTATGTGTGCATATATATGTGTATAGATGTATATATGTATTAGGGTAGATCATGTATAAAGTGAAGATACGTTTGTGTGCATGTGTGTATGTACACTCTATTAGTATGCACACTTACGTTAGTATGTACACATTACATCTCTATCTGTAGGTAGATATTAGGTCATCCAATCTATATATCATAAAGGATAAAAACAAACAAATCCAGCAGTTAGACTACAGTTGGCCAGAATTATGGTTTGAGTTTCTAATTGCCTAATTATTAAGTCTTGTTTCTAAGGATTTCTGGAAAATATCTACCATATAGAAATGGCTTTATTCTTTTTATACTTTGTATTCAAATCTCATTCATCACCTGGAATTACTTACATATCTGTAGAATCAAAACCCAATGTGTTTTATAAGTGTATGCTGTTTTAATTTGGCTTAGGAGACATTTTCAAGGATGAATTGGGTGCTATGTTTCAGCTTCTAGTTGACAATAAAATACTATATAGAAGTTGTTCTCCTAACCCTAGTTGTCACTCACAAGCCTATTTTAATACATTACTATATTAAATCTGTATCTCACGTTTTTCATTCTACAAATCCACTTAAGAGAGTTTTTAAAATGTTTGTTTTGTCAGGGAGAGAGTAAAAGAGGTGATAGAAAGTAAAATTGAATTTATACATTTTCTTCATATGAAAGTATCAATGTGCTTAGAGTTCAGGAAAATTGTTTTATTTTGAAAATAATTTTTTCAATTCCCTTTCCAAGATGTGATGTCCTCACTTATATTTCCCCAATAAATTGGATGCAGTTATCAATACTTCTACTATTCTTGAAGATAAAGCCAAATTCTTCCCTTAAAAAATTTGTTATTTTTTGAATCATCAACAATAGTAGAAGAATTCTATGCCATATAGAAAGTCACTGGTAAGGTGGTTCAATAATATAGTCGTCTTTCCTGTTTTACTAACACTAGTTTATCATGTTAACCTTGAACAAGAGGATGCTTTCAGGAGGCTGAGTAGATTATATTTCATGCTTCATTACAGTGTGTATATATATTGTGAAGTATATGCTATTATTAATATATATGGAGATAATTCATAGTCTTTAGAAACTGCTACTCAGTTATTATATACAACAAAATAAATGACGTGTACATGTTCATATTCATGAGTGTGCAGTAGTGCTATGAAGCATAAACTTTGGCAGAGATCTGTGTCTGCGTCCCAGCTCTTTGCCGATCTTAGGTAAATACATCTCCTGAGACTCAGTTTTGTCACTTGTAAAATGCCAATCACGTAAGATTTTCATGATGACTCAAAGTTATACGAAATATGTATTATATATTTAAGGCTTAAAATTTAGTGCCCATCCAGTCCTTCTAAACTTTTTATAGCACAATCCGCCCTCAGGATCCGTGGGTTCGCATCCATGGATTCAAACAAGCAGGAATCCCGTATGATGTTTATGATCCTCGGTTGGCTGAATCTGCAGAATGCAGAGCCCTCAGGTATGGAGAGCTGACTGAGGGACTTGAGCATCCTTGTATTTTGCTATGGGAGGGCTTTTGGAACCATTGCCCTGTGGATACCGAGAGAAGACTATATGATTTTAATTACTGTCCTCAATTTTTAAAAAGAACTATGAGGGCTTTCCTGGTGGCGCAATGGTTGAGAGTCCGCCTGCAGATGCAGGGCACATGGGTTCGTGCCCTGGTCTGGGAAGATCCTACATGCCGTGGAGTGGCTGTGCCTGTGAGCCATGGCCGCTGAGCCTGCGCGTCCGGAGCCTGTGCTCCGCAGCGGGAGGGGCCCCGGAAGTGAGAGCCCCGCGTCCCGCAAAAAAAAAAAAAAAGAACTATGATTTCTATTCAACATAACCTTTAAATTTTAACTCCTAAATTCAACTTCATCAAATAACCAATTATCCCTGAAATCTTTCTTTTTCTTTTTTTCTTTTTAAGCTGACATATTAGAGCTAAACAATCTCAGAGTAATTCTTACTTATGATACAATAAACACTGCATTTGAGTGTAAAGATCTTAGATATCTTCTAGTCAAACATCTATATAAACTCAGTTCACAACACTCATGATGATTATTCATTCAGCCTCTGCTTTTCATGCTCCACCAACAAGCAATTTACCTATCCTGAGACACAGCATCCAATTTTAGGCAGTTCTAATTATTAGATACTTTTATATAAGGAGAGCCAAGCTACAGTTCTATCCATGTCCCCTGCATCGGCAGGCGGACTCTCAACCACTGTGCCACCAGGGAAGCCCCAGATATTTTTATATAAGGAGAGCCAAGCTACAGTTCTGTGTAACTTTATTTAGCCCATCATTCCATATAAAAGGTAGATAACTCCTCTAAATCATCTCTTTTCTAGGCTCAACATAAGCCTCCTTGTCCCTTGAATGAAGACAGTTTCCATCTTCTTCCCCACTGAGGTTCCTATTACTATTACTGAGGCAGGAACTGTTCTAAGTACTTATTCTCCCATTTAGTGATCACAGCAACCCTATGAGGTGGGTGTCATCATTGCCCTTCCCCCACCCATCGTTGCAGTTAACAGATGGAGACAAAGCAAAGAATGGTTAGTGACTTGGCCCAAAGTACACAGCCAGTATGAGGTAAAACTTGGCACTCACTCTGTCTGTCAACTGAACTGTTAAGTGTAATGCGTAACATGTTAAGTATGACATGGAAGGCTCAATTTTATAAATGTTCTCTAAAGATTTTGAATGTGACTTCACTGAAGGAAAGGACTTTGCTTGTTTTGTCCTGAACACTTTAATAAGAGATCAAGAAATAAAAAAAATGAAATAACGTAAACTTATTTTTCTCTGTAAAACAGAGCAAGAATACCAGTTTTGGG
The DNA here is from genome assembly GCF_003031525.2 of Neophocaena asiaeorientalis asiaeorientalis. Taxonomy (NCBI): domain Eukaryota; kingdom Metazoa; phylum Chordata; class Mammalia; order Artiodactyla; family Phocoenidae; genus Neophocaena; species Neophocaena asiaeorientalis. The sequence continues at coordinate 10,027,100 of NW_020173979.1, read as the reverse complement.
AATCAACTATAATTTCTACTAAAGTATAATAAATTTCCCTTTAAAATCCAGAAAGACTTCAAGAAATGCCTTAAAGAACCTCTTTCTTTTTTTTTTTTTTTTTTTTTTGGGGTACACGGGCCTCTCACTGTTGTGGCCTCTCCTGCTGCGGAGCACAGGCTCCGGATGCGCAGGCTCAGCGGCCATGGCTCACGGGCCCAGCCGCTTCGCGGCATGTGGGATCTTCCCGGACCGGGCCACGAACCCGTGTGCCCTGCATCGGCAGGCGGACTCTCAACCACTGCGCCACCAGGGAAGCCCAAGAACCTCTATTTCTGAGAGAAGTAGGTGAGAATAGTGAATGGAGTCCCCCCTTTTTTTTTGAGAGTAAAAATACCTAATGGAAAGGAGGAATGCTGATCTCTCTTCTTTCTGGAATGTGGAGAACAGGGGTCCCATATGAAAAGTTAAATAAGAAAACAATTGTGGAAAAATATGACAAGGATTTAAAAAGTAGATTTAATTACTGTGGTATTTTTGGCCATTTGGAAATGATTATCTGGATAGGTAACTTGAGAAGGCATTTTGAACTGAATCTGGTATTGGTAGGAAAGGGTGCCATAATCAATTAGTCATGCCTGCCATGGGCTCAGAAGTGTGTAGGAGCAGCATGTATGCTCTACATTTGCTATTTCTCAATATGGTACTATCTGGTCTAATCCCTTTTACTTTTTTGTGAAATCCAAGGATGCGTTAATACAGAGTCATTAAGAAATAACATAAAGAACGTGCTTCTGTACCTATCAGTTTTGGTTACTATCCAATAATAATTCCCACTAGCTATCAGTCTTCTTTAGGAATGACATCTCCATACTTCTTCTAACTCAGCTTTCCACTGTCCCTCACCTCTTCAAAGGTACCTCCCACCCCCCAACACATAGAAAACACACTAAAAAAGCATCCTTTCTGTTGTGTACTAGGACTACTTTTTTCATGAGACATGAATTCTACCTATAAAAAGAGTATATGGACCTTACTTTAACTGAATCCTGACCCCCCTTAGGGCATTTTCTCCATCACATAATTAAGAAAAACTTGCCTTTCCCTATGGTCCTCATAGCTGAGGAGTGGGTAGTAGCTTAAGAATCCTCCTCACTCACCAGAGCCACTCAATACCTTCATTCTTATATCCTCACTTGAACTCTTGCTCCTTTCAGAGCTATAAAACTCAGCAATCTAGTTCTCTATACAATTGCTCATTATCAATTTTATAGTCATTCTTTCTCATTCAATGAATATTTTGGTACCTATTCTACAATTAATTTTTTAAATCACTCCAGTGTTCTCAGTTTTAAATATGACTCTGGAAAACCTACAGTGTCTTAGCAGTTCATATCATGTGATATGACCTCTTTTCAACATCAGTTTCCCTCACCAATGTCACATGATGAATTTTATCCTTACTCATTCCACTTAGGAAATCTGTAAGCCCTGAAATTCTACTATCTGGTGATAGCTTTCGTAGCAAGTTTTTGTTATTTTTTTCTGTGTCACACCTACCACAATGGTTCAGCTTCATTAAGATCAACAATCCCTTGACTGCTTTTCTTCTCCATACTTTTACTTGCTTTCTTAAACAGGTAAAATACCTGTGTGTTTTGGAAACATCCTCAGTTCCTATGCCTCATTTGTTTTTCTAATTCACCATTCTGAAAAAAATACGAGAACTTGGATGAGTTCAACTGTTCATCTACTCAACTTAATCTGGGTTGATCAGTGTTTTTAGAAACAAAACAAAAAACTAACAGAATACTGTTTTAATGGTATCAGATTTTCTCCAGCTTCAAGGGGACTTACAGCACTATACAGAGATATTTTTCAGTTTCCATATTTACTCACAGAGAAAAATAGCAGGTATAATTTAGAAACTCCCTTAGCTTTCTGCCACCCTATGTCAAAATTTTACATATTCACACCCATATCTTTTTCCAGTTAAGATAGGAAAGATGCCTTTCTTTATCTGCTTACTGCTCTGATTCTGTGTTTCAACTCATCCGCTCCTGTCTCCTCACATACCTTGTACTGTTAATTTTCCCTCTTCTCCTGGTATCTTCTACCTCCTGCTCTATTGTCTTTTCCCTATATACAGGCAAATGTTCAAATTTCAATTCTCACCCAATTTGAAGTCACACTCTACATAACACCTTCTCTCTCTCTTAAATTCAAGTTTCCTGAGAGAATTGTCAACTGCACTGGCTGTTGCTCCTTTACTGGGTGCAGTTGCTTGGCTTCCTGAACAACCACTAACTGACTGTGCTTTCCATGGTACTTCAAAATTTGTCTCAACAAGGACATTCCTGCTTTTGAGTCCAATAGACAGGGTGTTGTTCTTTTCTTACATAATGTCTCAGAAGTGTTAAAAATTGCTTGATCATTTTTCCCCATTGTTAAGGTATAATTTACACACAGTAAAACTGACCATTTTAGTGTACAGTTCCGAATGTGACAAATGCATACAATTATATAACCACCATTAAAGTCAATATACAGAATAGATCCGTTGTCTCCAAAATTGTCCCTGTGCCCCTGTAACCAGCCTCTCCCCCTGCTCAGACCTCTGACAACCAGTGATCTGTTTTCTGTCCAATAATTTTGATTTTTCCAAAATGTTATATAAATGGAGTCATACAATATGTTGTCTTTTCAACCCAGCTTCTTTAACTTAACATGAAAAAGCATTTGATATGCACTTCACCATCATATGGTGTGTGTATCAGTAGTTCACTCCTTTTACTGCTGAGTAGTATTCACTGTATGACTATACCAGAGTTTAACCATACACCAATTTAAGGATATTTGGATTGTTTCCGGTTTGGGGAAATTCACAATTAATTCTATATGAACTTTTAGATACAGATATTTGTGTGAGAGTAAGTATTCATATGTTTTGGGTAGATGCTTAGAGGTGGGATAGCTGGGTCATATGCTAGGTGTATGTTTAATTTTATGAGAAACTTTCAGACTGTTTCCAACATGGCTATACTTTGTGCACTACTGCCAGCATATTAGGGGAGTTCCAGTATCCTAGCTCCATATCCTAGCTATTATTTGGCATTGTCAGGTTTGTTTTTGTCTTATTTTTCTCAGTCTAATAGGTGTGTAATGGTATAACATTGTGGTTTTAATTTGCGTTTCCCTAAAAGTAATTTACTTACTTCCATGTGCGTATTTGCCATCTGAATGTCTTCTTACTGAAACATTTGTTCAGATGCTTGCTCATTTAAAAATTTGGGTTGTTTGCTTTTTTACTAGAGTTTTGAGAGTTCTTAATATACTTAGGATAAATGTCCTCTGTCAGATATAATATTTGTAAATATTTCTCCCAATCTGTGGTTCATTATTTTTTTATTATTCTAACAGTGTTTCCAAGAGTAGAAGATTCTACTTTTGATGAAATCTGGGTGTTAATTTTTTCTTTTATGGATTCTGCTTTTGGTGTCATAGCTAAGAAATCTTTACCTAATTTTATTTCCCATATGTTATCTTCTAGACATTGTATAGATTAAAATTTTACTTTTAGTTCTATGATAATTTGGGGGGCTTCTTTTTTTTGGTGTGTGGTATGGGTCAAGGTTTAATTTTTGGCATATGAATATTCAGTATTTTTATAACCATTTGTCAAAAAGACTACCTTATCCTTTGGAAAAAACAATCAACTGTATTTGTGTGGGTCTATTTCTGGGCTTTCCTATTGCATTGATTTATATGCCTTTTGCCAATACTGTCTTGGTTACTGTGGCTTTATTATTTATCCTGAAATCAAGCAATATGAGTGCTCTGACTTTGTTGATCTCTTTCAGAAGTATGTTGACTTTTATTTTAGTATCAACTCGTGTAAAATAAAAAACACTACTAGTATTTTGATTGAAGTTGCATTTAATAGAGCAGTTTGGGGAAAATTGGCATCTTAACGATATTACGTGTTCCAACCAGTGAATGCGGTATATATTTCCATTTCTTTAGTTTATATTTTTAGTTGGTGTTTTGTAGTTTTCCGTAGATATTGCACATAGGTTTTTTTTTTAAGCTGTGTACCTAAGTACTTGGTATTTTCAGTGTAATTATAAGTGGTACTTTTTATAATTTCAGTTTCCAACTGTTCATTGCTTATATGTAAAAATATGATTGATTTCTTTGAAAATATTGATCTTGTACCCTGCTATCAGGCTAAACTCACTTTAAGTTCTACTACCTTTTCTGAAGATTCTTTGGGATTTTCAGTGCAGATGATGATGCAATCAATGAAGTTTTTCATTTCTTCCTTTCCAGTCTGTGTGCCTTTTCTCTTCTTACCTTATTTCACTGGTTACCATTTCCAGTAGAATGTTACACAGAAGGACCACTCCTTTTTGTGAACTTCTCTTCTTGGTTTTCTGAGACAAATATCTATTGATCTCTGACTATTCCTTCTCAGTGTCTTTTAGTCCTCTTTCCTCTCTCTTCTGAATTTTTTCTTACTCCTTTTTTTTTCTCTTCAGTTCATATATGTTCCCTTCAAACGGTTGTTCAACTCTCATGGGTGAAGTTTTTCATTTCTTCCTTTCCAGTCTGTGTGCCTTTTCTCTTCTTACCTTATTTCACTGGTTACCATTTCTAGTAGAATGTTACACAGAAGGACTACTCCTTTTTGTGAACTTCTCTTCTTGGTTTTCTGAGACAAATATCTATTGATCTCTGACTATTCCTTCTCAGTGTCTTTTAGTCCTCTTTCCTCTCTCTTCTGAATTTTTTCTTACTCCTTTTTTTTTTCTCTTCAGTTCATATATGTTCCCTTCAAACTGTTGTTCAACTCTCATGTTTTTTTTTTTTTGCGGTACGCGGGCCTCTCACTGTGGTGGCCTCTCCTGTTGCGGAGCACAGGCTCCGGTCGCGCAGGCTCAGTGGCCATGGCTCACGGGCCCAGCCGCTCCGCGGCATGTGGGATCCTCCTGCACCGGGGCACGAACCCGTGTCCCCTGCATCGGCAGGTGGACTCTCAACCACTGCGCCACCAGGGAAGCCCCAACTCTCATGATTTTGATGTACATCTAAATGCTGTTTACTGCTGATGCAGTCATTCTTTTGAATCCCCTATCTACTTATCTAATTACTCTCACTCAATATTACAATACATTTTCTCAAAGACATTTCAGATTCTGTAGGCCCAGAAGACAAAGTTTTTTTCTTCCCTGTCCTGTGCTTGCTATCATAATAAATGATTTCACCAACCATTCAGCTAGTCAGTTGTAAGTCCTGAGAGTCTTGTATGATGACTCCTTTATGCTTAACTTCTGTGAGATTAAACAATATAAAGTTGTTGTTTTTATTTGTCAAAATAGTTAAATATTGGCATTTTCATATGGTTCCACCTAATATATTCATCCAACCACTCAATTCTCATGAATATCTTTGAAATTCATCCACTTCCCTTCATCCCATTGCCACTATCTCTATTATGGATTTCATCATCTCTATCTAAAATATATAGAGGCATTCTTTTTTTTGTGGTATGCGGGCCTCTCACTGTTGTGGCCTCTCCCGTTGCGGAGCACAGGCTCTGGACGCGCAGGCTCCGCAGCCATGGCTCACAGGCCCAGCTGCTCCATGGCACGTGGGATCTTCCCAGACCGGGGCACGAACCTGTGTCCTCTGCATCGGCAGGCGGACTCTCAACCATGGCGCCACCAGGGAATCCCTGAAATATATAATAATAGCCACTCAACTGGTCTCTCAACTGGACTCTGTCTAGTCTCTGTCATACCTTCTCCAATACATTCTTCAAACTGTAGTGGCATCTTTATTTCTATCCTATCTGTTCTGTTTATTTGTGCATCCTTGGGAAAATCAAGGATTTCTCAGCAGTTTTTCATCTGTATGCGAACTATTATAGTTTTATCATCTGCTTGTTTTAAGGTCCAATGAGAATACATATGAGAGGACATTTTATAAAATATGAGGCTCTTTACAAAATGTTAGTACCTGTCATTGCTTAGTATGATTAAAGTCCTTTCTTATCAATGAATTAATTTTATGTAAACCCAAACCAACAAAATTGCCTTTTACAATTAGGAAATGTCATACTGTTTGCCTCATATCCATTGTAACCATGGGACTATATTATCACCAAGAATTAAACAGTATTTTCTTATGAATAAACCTTGAAAAATTTCACATGGATGAATTTCTTAAGTGTTCAAGACAGCATGTCTAGACTCTATATATTAGATCTAATATGACATCTCATCCACTCAAATGACTTTATGACTAAGAGATTAAAATGGGGGAGGGATAAATTGGGAGACTGGGATTGACATTTACACATTACTATGTATAAAATAGATAAATAATAAGGACATATTGTATAGAACAGGGAACTCTTCTTAATACTCTGTGAAAAATTTCACATGGATGAATTCCTTAAGTGTTCAAGACAGCATGTCTAGACTCTATATATTAGATCTAATATGACATCTCATCCACTCAAATGACTTTATGATTAAGAGATTAAAATGGGGGAGGGATAAATTGGGAGACTGGGATTGACATTTACACATTACTATGTATAAAATAGATAAATAATAAGGACCTACTGTATAGAACAGGGAACTCTTCTTAATACTCTATAATGATCTCTATGGGAAAAGAATTTAAAAAAGAGTGGGTATATGTATATGTATAACTGATTCACTTTGCTCTACAGCAGAAACTAACACAACGTTTTAAATCAACTATACTCCAATAAAAATTAAAAAAAAAGAGATTAAAATAGTTTTTATACAGGCATAATTACAGTCTCAATTTTTAACAGTCTTAAAAAAAGAATACATGATAATTATGATTCATATAACTCTGCATAAAAATTATACATAAGCTAATTATGTAGCTTAACAAAAAGAACTTTTAAAAGTTACTTATTTTCATACCAAATATGAAAAAAGTCTTACTATGTATTGAATTTTGAAAAGTTAAATCAATAGCCATTCATGGCATATATAATGCACATTTTCTATGCTTGTAAGTCATCTAACAGCTGCATTCTTGTAATTTTGAAATAACTATATATTTGGAAACAATAGGCCAAATGAAGAGAGGTGATGTCTAAATACGTATTTTACATTGAGCTCAAACATAAGACAAGACCAAGAAAAAATATCTTAATGGCAAAGGAGCCTTTGCAGCAAAAAAGTTTATCAGTTAAAAAAGCATCTAGGGCTTCCCTGGTGGCGCAGTGGTTGAGAGTCTGCTGGCCGATGCAGGGGGGACAATGCAGGGGACACGGGTTCGTGCCCCAGTCCGGGCGGATCCCACATGCCGTGGAGCGGCTGGGCCCGTGAGCCATGGCCGCTGAGCCTGCGCGTCCGGAGCCTGTGCTCCCCAACCGGAGAGGCCGCAACAGTGAGAGGCCTGTGTACTGGAAAAAAAAAAAAAATAGCATCTATTTTTCTGCTCTACGTACATATAAATTCATACAGTATTTTAATTCATCACTCTAGAGTAGGAAATTTGAAGACTAGGACATTTTACAAAGAGCCTAAAGAGAGCCAGTGCTTGATAAGTATTTGTTTTTTTAAGTGAGTTAATAAATGAATAAATGGTTGACAATTTAGATGTCTGATAAATTTTATTCAGAAAACCTCTTTGGTTCCTTTCATCAAGGATCTTCTCCTTATATGCACCCTTTTGTAAAGGGCAAACTCATAAAACATCACTAACAACTTCAATTTTATTTTGTGTTCTCTGTCTTCATAAACTATAGACTAGTAGTCCCCTCTCTGTTTCTCCAAGTCTCAGATTGTGTAATTGCTTTAAATTGTGATCACATGACCAGATGCCTGAAAATTACCTGATCTATTTAATATAACTTGTTTAGCTGAATCAATTTAATTTCCAGGCCATATGTTCGCACAGTTATTTCACTTAATCCATTTTAAGGTGGCTTCCTCTTTTGCACCTTGCTGATTCACCTTCCTTTGATTGATCCAACTCTGGAATAAGTAATGACCTACATGAGAATGTTAAAATAACACTGCTGAAAAATCAAAAGACATTCTATTCATCTTCTCAGGCCAAGCATTCCAGGAATAAGTTGTCTTTAAATTCTGTGTCTTGTCTTTTTCTTTCATAGAAAATGAAAGGCTTAAAAAAGCTATGTCCTGATCATACCTACAAATTAAAATATGAATATTGGATTATCACTGAAGGTACAATAAATCCCAGTTAAATCAAAGTATGATCCATTACATTTTCTATAGTAATTTATCAAAAGTCCCCTTTCAGTTTTACATGTGCTTTGCCAAACTGAACACTTAAATATGACGAGTTGATGTTATTGACCATTTTCCTACTAGAAATTTAGGCAGTTTTGTTTTCTCATCTTTTCACATTAATTTGATTTTTAAAGTTTTTTTTGACTGTACCTGACTTTCAAAAGTTTTAGCTAGATTGTCAAATTTTTTTTCAAAATCTAATTTTTTTAGGAAAAATAATGTAGATTCAAAAGGCACCATTCTGTTCTGTATAAATTAAGTCCAGCTTTCCTCCTGTCCACTTTATGTACACTTTAAGGTCATCATTATATATAACGGGAAGTGAAAGGGGGTGGAGGGACACTCTATCTTTGCATTAATTTTCCTTTGTGCCTCTTTCCTCATTCCTAGAGTCATGATTCAGTCACATTCGACTTTTCTTATGTAAGAGTTCTATGTTATCAGAAAATACACTATGACTTTCTTTTTATTATGCCTAGCCGCTTCACGGCACGTGGGATCTTCCCGGACCGGGGCACGAACCCGCGTCCCCTGCATCGGCAGGCGGACTCTCAACCACTGCGCCACCAGGGAAGCCCTATGACTTTCTTTTTATTGCAGATATTTATAGATTGATAGATGTGCAAAAATGCCAATTTCTGTACCTCATTTTCTTACATACAAGGTTCTGGCCTACCTTTGATAAGCTCCTTTTCACTTACTAATTGGCGTAGTCTAACATTGAGTTTCAGTTATTACTTGTGGGTATTTTAAAAAAATAAAACAACGTCTTTATTGTTTCAAATAACTATGAAATCTTTCTATTTCAAAGAAGAGCCATTGATATTAAATTTCAGATCATTGGCAATTTATTCTTTCAAAAGGATGAACGTGACTTATGCAGCCTGACTTATGGTAAAAAGCACTAGCCCTAGCTCTGGGAATACTATAACGTTACTATGTCCTTAACCCACTGAATCTAACAGATGGGTGGAAAATTCATTTTCACATGGAGCTCTAAGCAGATATGAATATGTGAGACCTGTCGACTCTTACTGATTTACCTATTTCTTTCTGAATGTTTTAAATGTTTCTTGTTAATGGAAAGCATATTTCTCAACTTTATTCCCTACAGTATCAAGTAATGAAAAATCATTTGTTGATTGACTAAAACAACAGATACGATTTAATCTGCAGTGTATTTGAAAAAAGGTCACATCATCTAAAAAATAGATATATCAAATTACATTAAACCTAAAGTACTGTAAGTTCTGTGATTAAAAAAGAAAAGTGTATCAGTCTGCAAGCTTAAATAATATATTCATTAATTCAACAAGTACTTGTTAAATGACCAATATATACAGAGTAATATGGGGGATATGTAACAGATGCTGTCAGGGACCTATCAAAATCTCCACACTTTGATTTCTACATATGTGCCCACCATCAACTGTCAGCACTTTTCTTTGTCTGAGGGCTTTTTCTGGCTACATGGCTACTTTATTACCTGTGGGACAAACTGGAGCACTTTCTTCCCAGAAGTGGCTTTAACCAAAGACTGATGGGAACTGATATATAAACATCCATCTCCTCCCCGCTCAGGTGGGATAACTGAGGCACACGTTTTGTACTGGGTCCCAGATTTCTCTAGCAGGATTCAGTTCCATTTACCCTTAATAATAACTTGCTTGCAAGTAAACCCTGAACTGGCTGTCTTCTCTGTCTTGCTTCCCATTCCTCTGGTGTTAATTCCAACAATGACATCCCAAAATAACTACTTGCATTTGAATCCTTGTCTTAAAGTTTGCTTCTCTGGAAACCAAACTAAAAGACAGATAGATACTGATGATGTAGATATAGATAAAGTATTAGATTTACATAATTCATTGTCACCATTATCATCAGGATGCTGGTCATCAATTCTGATTTGTATTTCAAAAATAATTCATTGTATACATTAAGGCCATATTTTATAGTCAACATCTCTTCCTGTTTAAAGTTTACTAGTAATTTTCAATATTTGAAATGGTGGTAATCCTGAGAAAAATTCATAATATCAAGGAACAAAAAGAGGAACATAAAGTATTCATTTTACGTTGATAAATAATTTATTGGCAGAGTAGTATCTTGTATATTTTAGACATCAGAGTATGATTAATAAAAAATAATTTGTCTCAGTTTTAATTTTAGTATCCTTATATTTATAGCCAATTTCAGTTGCAAATAAACACAGTTTTGTCTTTATTAATAAAAATGTACAAGTTAAAAATGTACAAACTAAAAGTAGCATTTTTAAAAATAAACATTTTGTTCTAAATGTTTCTAAATTATTATAATTCAATTATAACTGCTAATTATTCTTTAAAAAATCAAGTTAATGGTTACCGTGTTAAAAAACCTCAGAATTGTTCCCAAGGCTATAAGAGATGACATTGAAGCAAATGAAACTAAAGAGCTGGACGCTGTGTTCACATAGTTAAATGCTTTATAAAAAATAATTTAAAATAGTTGAAGAATCAAAAGAATTTGCGAAAATAATACTGAGAGTCCCTGCATACACTCATGTCCCTAATAATAATCTCTTACATATCCATAGAACATTGTCAGAACCGGGAAACTAAAAACATTGGTATGATACTAAAATATAGACCTTATACAGATTTCACCAGTTTTTACATGCACTCTGTGTGTGTGTTATTGTATGCTTCTGTGAAATTTCAACACAAAGGTAGCTTTGAGTAAGCGTCTCCACAATCTGGAAACAGAACTATTACATCACCACAAAGAAACTACTTAATATTACCCCTTAATAATTATATCCTCTCTCAGTCCTAACTCCTGGCAATCACTGACCACTATAACTTTTTCTCTTTGAGAACATTATATAAATGAAATATTACAGTATGTAAACTCTTTAAGATTGGTGTTTTAAAGTTCAGCATAATGTCCTTGAGATCTACCAGAAGTTGTTTCAAATAGCAGTAGTTTGTTGCTTTTTATTGCTGAGTAGTATCTCATTGTATGGATATACCACAGTTTATCTATCTGTTTACATGTTGAAGGACATTCATTATGAACATTTGTGTACAGTCATTTTTGTAAGCATAAGTTTTCATTTCTCTAGGATAAGTACTTAGGAGTGTATTTGCAAGGTGTATGTAAGTATATGTTAGTTTCTAAAGGAATGCTAAACTGTTTTCCAGAATTGCGTTACCATTTACACTCTTACCACAGTGTACATGAGATCCAGTTTCTTTTCATTCTCATTATCTGTTAAATGCTTTTCTGACTATCATATAAATCACATGGTAACTCTAGAACAATGATTCTCAAACAACCTTTGGTGTTTGTGCATAAAATCACAGGGAGTTTAAGATGCAGGTGTCTCCATTATTGTTAATGATAATAGCCACAGTTTATTGTGTCTGTAATGGGCCAGGTTGGCCCTAGGCTATTTAGTTCCCACAACAACTCTTTCAGGTAGGTTATTATTACTATCTTAATGTTAAAAAAAAAATTTAAGCCTCAGAGTGATTTAATAACTTATTGATGATCACACATATAGTTAAGGAGAGTGTCAGAGTTCAAATTCAGTTTGAATTCAAAATCAAAGTTATTTCATTAAGCCACACAAAAGATAAGAGAGGCTGAATGTTTCTGCCATAATTATGAGTTGAAAATTATATAAGTTCACAAACAGGGCTGGACATGGAAGAATGACAGCAATTAATTTATTGGGATACATTTTTCTCTGCTAAAGTTAGTTTTTAAAATGCTCATGGCTAATACGTAAGGTGAAAAAAGTCTAAGCCCTCCCAAATACCTTTGAAATATAAAGATCAAAGCACAAAGTTATAAAGACTAATGTTGTTTTGCAGAGAAAAAACACTTGAATTAAATGTATCTCAAATATATGCAAGCTATATTATTTCTAGTATCAGAAATTTACTAAACTGATACCAATAAAAAAGATACTTTTAAAAGTAACTGAGGCATGACCTTTTCTGCATTAAATTTGGAACATTATGTCTTACAGCAAACTTACATCTTGTAGAAACTAAACCTTCTGGACAAGTGCTCCTATGAGTATCAGATAATCAAAGGACCATAATCTCATTCAAGACAAAACATTTTTAATAGAAAATAATTGAATTTCCTATTGCTTGCCATAAACCTAGAAATTATGTTGGATATTCACTTAATACAACCAGCAGCTCATTTAAATGACATCTATGTAAATATTTGATGTACTGAATGATGTTGGATTTGTGCTCAGCTTTTGCTGACATGTTAGCATCTGTCTTCAATCTGTTTAGAAGAATGAGCTCCCAGGCTGTTTTTAGTGTTTATAAGCAGCTTTTTCCCATGGCAACAAGGAAACTTATTAGAAAATATGCTTTCTTCTAACCTTAAGAATTATAGTTTAAAATACCAGTTTGTAGGCTCGACTTTTAATCTAGATGTACACCTAAGTTGCCTAACCTGGAGCAGTAAAGCAGTGTGTCACCACACAAATATAATCATTCTTGTGGTAAAAAACTCTTACTTAAAAACTACATCTCAAATGCAAAATCTCTGTCCATCCTCCACTCCTGTGACTGGAAATGGGCATTCACCAACTCTGTCCTAACTACTAATAACCCAACGTATAATTATTAGCTGTATTTCCCTGCCTTCTGCATCTTAGATTTGCTCCTTATAGGACCCAAGGAGGATGGTGAAACTTGGTACAGCTAATTTACTTGGATAGGGCAGAAGTGTGAAATATTAATCCAGCTTCCAATAGCCTCCATTATACTTGCGAAGTAGGCCCTGCAACACCAGGCCTATTCTGGCTTCGATGTAACTCTAGCCTCATCCCTCTCACAGCTCTATTTATTGATCCTGCTCTTGGGCTTTCAAGTGGGCATAGCTCTTTCCTGCCTCAGGAAACCCACGCAGTAATTCCCTCTTCCTGAAATGCTTTTGCCCAACCTCCAGCTGGTCACATCAGTGGGTCCCTCAAATTTACTTCCTCATACTTCCAAATCAACATCAGTGTTCCTGTTATACTCTCTTCATATATCCTCCAGTTTTAGTTCACAATTATAACTACAAAGGATAAGTGTTATTTGTTTGATTACTTGTTCAGAGGCTGATTTGTACTTTAAAGTGGAAACTTCGTCAGGGAAGGACAGATCTTTCCTCAACATATCTAGTGCCTCACCTGACACCAGCTGTATAGAAAAAGTTCAATAAATGTTTATCATGTGAATCATCTGTTCATAAATACCTGCTCTGATAGCTTATAGGAAATTTCTGAAAAGGTCACTGTTAAGCAAACCTTGTGTTTTAAGATAGACTCCCAAGTCAGAGCCAGTCAGGGATCAAGTTTCCAGATGACATATTCACTGACTTTGAACAAAATTGTACTATAGCTTTCTATAGGCTAGAAATACATGTTTATTAACTAATTCATGGACAATGTTATAATTATTAGAAAAATTATATGATATGGTTAAGGTTTCATGTACAATGCTCAACAGAAGGATTCCCTTTGAGCAAGTAAATATGTTAAACAGCCAAGATTCTCTACAATTCTGCAAAAACTTGTGTAAGTCCAATGGGATTAAAAAAAAATCATCTAGTGAAAACATCAATCTTTTATTTCATTACATTTTTCCCTTTCATGGAATATTTTACTCCCACCTTCCTGTATTTGGGGCATTATGGCTGTAACTGGGAGTTTGAAAAAATAATGTTACTTGCATTCTTTAATGAAGTGTTTTCTTAGGAAAAAAAATTAAAATCAGATTGCATTTGGTAAGATATTGCTATGGCAAAGATGGCTATCCAAATCTCACCTGAATAATAGATGAGGTAAGAAAGGCATTAATCATTTCATTTGAGTGACAAAATATTTTAATTGTCCACAGATTTTAAAGGTTCAGTATGATTTGGTCCAAGTGACATTATTTATTAATTGAATATTTGGCTAGTTTTCTAAAATGTATAACATTAATGTAGCTTTGGTTTGGTATTATTCATATTTTTTCTGAATTAAGGGTTTAATATGGATATTAAAATGTATTTAACATTTTAACTGTTGAAAAAAATCTATGCATATTTTAAAGATCATCTTAAAACTTTATTTTATCCTGGACCACTATTAGAAAACTCAGTCACCTGGATAGGTAATAAGGTTTCACTGACAACATTAGAAATTCTAGGTTTTAACTTAGAAACTTGACAATCTTATAACTTAAAAGCATATTTCAAATGTAGTTATGATTACTTAATATAATACAAACCAAAAGGAATTAATGACTCCAAATAAATTATATAAATTCTGCATATAAACTGGCTGTACGTTTTATATTTAGAGTCGAAGAACATGTTAGAATATGATCTTAGGCTACAATTTTATATGAATCTGCAGTTACCTAAAATAATATGAAAGTAGTGCAAATGTTTATTTAGGTTAATGTCCATTAAAACTGTTTTTCCCAATATAAAGAATGATAACTTTTTATCAAAATAAATGGTGATCTAACATAGTCATATGTCAGTTTCCTAAAAGAAATAAACAAAATTGTATTTGGTTTCCTTGAAGGACAAAGCTATAAATTTCTCTACAAGAAAATAGACAACTAGGTCAAAAATTTTAATGGCTATTTGATTTTCCTGATTTGACTATCTATTCTGAAGTGTATAGGTCTATATAATCGATATACATAAAATTAGTTTCCTTGTTTGTAACTGCATCAAGTGAAAGTAACACTAAATCAGAAGGTCCTTGGGGACACTTGGAATTAGATTATGGTCAATGTGATACGTTCGAAAACTCGCTTTGTAAGACCCCAAGGGAGAGCTGCAAAAAGACAGCTATCCTTCAGAACACTTGCATATGTTAATTAGAAACCCAGACACATCTCAAGTGGGCAGTTCTATAGAATATGCACCAGGGTCAGGAGCAGCAGGGACTGATGTTTGTACATTGATTAGAGATTTTGTCAAGCAGGGTTATCCCTTAAAGGGTACTGTACCAGGGCAACTACAATAGTGTGTAAACTCCACTGTTATAGACATTTTAGTGATGTTTGTAAGAAAGAAGAGAGTTCAGCAATTTACCTAACTCTCACCCACAAGTGGGGCCCCAATAGCCATCCCAGCTTCTTCCCAAGGGACAGGGCTCCCAAGCAGTGCTGGAGAGGAAAGGTAACAGACAAGCAAATTGATGATCAGTATTCTTCTCATGTTTCTTATAGCCTTCAACTCGGCATGCTTCTATCATTCAGAGTTTATTGAAAGTTAGCTGAAAATTACTGCATGTTTTTCTACCATTTCAAACTAGTGAAGTTGGAGAGCACACAGGTTTTAAATTAAATTCAAGGGAGACTAGTTTTTTTTTTTTTTTTTTTAAGAAGATGTTGGGGGTAGGAGTTTATTAATTAATTTATTTTTGCTGTGCTGGGTCTTCATTTCTATGCGAGGGCTTTCTCTAGTTGTGGCAAGTGGGGGCCACTCTTCATTGCGGTGCGCAGGCCTCTCACTGTCGCAGCCTCTCTTGTTGTGGAGCACAAGCTCCAGACGCGCAGGCTCAGTAGTTGTGGCTCACGGGCCTAGTTGCTCCGCAGCATGTGGGATCCTCCCAGACCAGGGCTCGAACCCGTGTCCCCTGCATTGGCAGGCAGATTCTCAACCACTGCGCCACGAGGGAAGTCCGAGACTAGTTTTTGCATAAAAGAAAAAATGTCCTAACAAGTGTAAGAAAATGGGATTCAGAGCAGCAAGACAAGTGAATGTTTTATAAAATTTGAACTGACTCACAATGATCAGAGTACAACTATCAGTGGCTTAAGGATTAGTCTTTAAAGATGAGGATGATGGTGTCATGCTGATATGTACAAGCATCTCCCAAGAATTGACTGGCTTGTGTTTATTCAGAAAAGATTTCCTATAGGTTATCCCAGTTAAGTTTGATATCTTGTTAACAAAGAGTTCCTGCCCAAGGCCGTCTCATAGACATTTCACATTATGGTAAATAGCAACATAAATTTTACACTTAGAAAACAGTCTGTTTATCAAACTTTTCTAAGTTTCCTACTTTACATGCATATTTGCAAGCCATTACAACATATCATGTGTTGGTTCACATCTCACATACCAGGACAATGGAGCAGTTAAAAATCAGACATTAGTAAAAAAAAAAAAAAAAAAGATGGGTTTACCTCTAGCTGTAATTTTGCTGTAATTAGTATGAACTCAGAACGCTTCTGCCACTTTTTAAATAGGCTGATAATTCTCAATTAGCATACAGTGTAAAAAATGCTTTGCTACTGGAGATTTCTGTGGCAATGATTTTGTAAAAGAGAAATTATACCATCACCCCACTTCAAGGAAAAACGTGATTTCCAAATACTCATTGTCTGTTTTACATTTTTAAACATGTTAAAACAAACATGTCCGGGTGTCCAAGTTTATAATTTTGATTGCTTTTTTTTTTCTCTAAGAGAAGTTAGACTTCTTGACAGAGATTGGCAATTGATGTTAATAGTCATAGTTCCATGAGAACTCCCTGCATGCTCATACTATCTAAATGTAAGGTTTAAATGACCTTCTATTGCTTGCTCAAAATTTTAATTAATAAAAATTAATATTTTAAAAGTGGCATGTTATTTAAAGAAAGTTAGGAAAAGAGAAATAGCAAAGATACCACTTACTGGTTAAGGCTGAAGCTGAGTTAATAAATAAGTCAGTCAGCAGTGAGATTAATTTTACAAGTTATCATAAGAAAACAAACAACAACAACTCAATAAACATAAAACATTTCTAATTTAAGAAAAGCTCATGATGTAAATCTCAAGGTGAAGATCACTTGTAAATCAAATAAGAATAAAGATGTGATTGGACATAATCTCTAGTCACCTCATTGTCGTACACAGAAAAGTTTTGATCTGCAGAATGAAACCTACATCTCTAATCCCAAAATTTAACCCATGGTCGTCACCAGCATCACTGCCACCAACATTATCACCGTAATCCTCACCACCATAACTACTTTCTCCTTTTCATTCTCAGACTACTCCTCAAATACTTGAAAGTCTATTATGTGCCAAGCACTTCTTAAGCCCATAGCACTAAAACAAGGTGCATTTCAGCTACAACTTCAAATCTATTTCTCTGAGTTTTTAAGTACTTGTAAATGTTCTTAACTTACTAAAAATTATGCCTCTCCAATTCCATATGAACTAAAAAATGCTTTTAATAAATACTTTTAAGTCACCTGTAGAACTAAAAAATGTATTTTAACTCTTATTTAAACACAGTGGTTAGGTTTCTATTTTAAACAAAGATAGAACTTGAAGGCCTTGCCTTTGAACAGAAAAATACATTTTTAAATTAAACTTTAAATTTTGAGATCAGTGTATATTCAGAGAACATCTGGATTATTTCTAGTTTTTGACTGTTGCAAATAAAGCTGCCAAGAGCATTCATGCACAAGTTTTTGCACTTAAACAATTTCATTTCTCTTGGACAAATTCCCAAGTGTGCATATGCTGGATCATATAGTAGATACATGTTTAGTTTCATAAGAAACTGCCAATTTATGTTCCAAATAACTTCAAATAATTTGCCAAAATGGCTGTACCATTTTATATTAGCAGCAGCAGCTTATGAGTAATCTGGCTTCACTTCATCCAAACTAGCATTTGGTGTTGTCAGTATTCTTTATTTCAGGTATTCTGATATGTAACATCTCATTGTAGTTTTAATTTAGGTTTCCCTAATGGCTAAAAATGTTGAATATCTTTTTGTGTGCTTATTTACCATTATCTTTGGTAAAATGTCTGTTCATTGTTTGTTCATGTCTTTTGCCTGTTTCCTAATTTTTTTCTTTTACTGTGAGAAATCTTTATATACTACAGATAGTAGTCCTTTGCTAGATAAATTATTTGCAAATGTTTCTTCTAATCTGTTTCTTTTCTTCTGTGTGTGTGTGTGTGTGTGTGTGTGTGTGTGTGTGTGTTTGACTTGTGTTTTCATCCTTTCAATAGGGTCTGTTGGAGAGCAAATTCTTTTAATTTTGAAGAGGTCCAACTAGTTGCTCTTTCCTTTTGTCAGTGACGTTTTTGATGTCAAATCTAAGAACTCTTTTCCTAGCCCTAGATCCTAAATATTTTCTCCTTTTTTTCCTAAAAGTTCTCTAGTTTGATATTTTTATATTTTAAGTCTGTGATCCATTTTGACTTAATTTTTGTATCAGGTATGAAACTTAGGTTGAGATTGGTTGGTTATTTGATGTACCTATAAATGTCTGTTTTAACACCATTTGTCAGAGAAAACTATCCTTCCTCTAACTGAATTGCTTTCATTCCTTTGTCCAAACTCAGGTGGGACTGTTTATGTGGGTCTATTTCCATTCTCTATTTGTTCAATCAATTCATGTGTGCATTCCTCCACCAATACCACACTATCTTGATTCATGTAGCTATATAGTAGGTCTTAATAGTGGATGGATTTAGTCCACCTAGTGCACCTAGTATTTTTCTTTTTCAACATTATTTTATCTATTCTAGGGTTTGTGCTTTTACAGATAAATTTTAGAATAAGTTTGTCTATATCAACAAAACATCTTTCTGAGATTTTGCTAGAGGTTGCCTTAAACCTATAGATCAACTTGGGTAAAATTGGAATCTTTACTATGTTGTCTTCCAGTACATAAACATGGCTTTTTTTCCCTTTTTTAACGTTTTTTTAAATTAATTTTATCAGCATTTTGTAAATATCAGCATATGAATCCTATAGAACAAATATAGCTTTGAAGAGTAAAATACTTCCCCCCCTCCTTCATTTGAACTTTATTTAGAAACAAGACAAAAATCCCAGCAGTATTAATTTAGGGGAACAAAAAAAAAAAGGTTAAAAAACCATGGAGGGGCAGGAAAAGGAGTTGCTGAACGTTCATAAGAGGAGGCAGAGGAAGTAGGAAGAGCCAGTATTCCACTGGGTGCGAAAGTGCGAGGAAGAGCTATTAATTCCACTGTGTGTCGAAAGTGCTTCTGCGTCTCTGTGGCTGAGGCGCTCCTTCCCGCTTCTTTCGCTGGCGGATAGGCAGCAGAGGCGGCGATGTAGTGACTTTAGAAGGAACCCTGGAGCCGTGTCTGGCCAAGGACACAAAGAGCAGAGTGCCTTAGGTTTACCCCAATCTCCCACCTTCACCATCACAAGAATGAAGAAGCTTTTAACTCTCCTGTCCAAAGCCCTCTGAGAATTTCTTCCCTTTCAGGAGGTCGTCTGCATACACGGTCGGGTCAGGTGAGCGGTGGCCAAAGGCCAGAGCATGTCAGACATACGCATCAGGGGCTCTAAGCGTCTGTGACCAGGGGCAGACACCCAAGTCCTCTCCATGGCCCCCAGGTCCCCTGGAGGTCACCAGTAGGAGGTCATAATGCTAGAGGTGGTGCAGGAAGGGCCGCAGGCCTTTCTGAAGTGTTTCCGACTGTAGTATTGAAGTGCTAGTTTTCTGTGAATATAGCGCTCTCTTGGAAGTTTCCATTATGATAAACAAGGGACTTAATGTCCACAGAGTGAAAAGTGAAAAGCAAGCTGCTCTTCCAAAAATAGTATGTAGAAGCATTTTATAAGGTATTAGAGGCACTGTAGCACTGTTCATCCAAGGTACTAGTTGACTGTTATGTGGCTTCTAGCAGTTACGTATTTAAACTTCCGACAGAAACCTTCTGAAGGCATGTATCAAATTACGTCAACAGTGGGAATGCCAAGCTGATTAATTTTATGACTCCATACAGGTATTTTTGTTTCGGTTTACTTTGTTTTATCTGGATCATTGTGACTTTATAAAGCATGATATTTTAAAGTACATTTTGCTCTGTGGTCAGATAAAAATTATTTTGAGTCCTGGTTCTGCTGAAAAGTAAATGAAGGGCCTTAGCCAGTTTACCCTCTTTGATCACAGTTTAACCACGTCTTATGTGGAAATAATGGCCTCTCCTTCCTGGGGAAAGGAGGATCCTAATTGTGATGATTAAATGTGGTGCTTAGCACCTACACATTTAATCATTGGTACTTTATCACTCTCATAAACTTACCTGAAGTGGAAGGTTATTCATATAATGGAAGCAAGTTAAACAGCAGTACAAAATAGGATGGAACCATCAGGAAGGTAGAGTAGACATTTGTAAATATGGTATAATTTTAGAGGTTCCATAAAGGTCTTTCACCCAAAATATCTTTCACAACCGTTGATCCATCTAAAATCCTCGGGTTAAATTGAAGCTCTGTTTCTATTATTTTCCTGCTAAAATGCAGATACTCCTGGGCAAGATAAGACATTGAAACTTTGGTAGATACTAACAACATTTTATAAATTGTTTTAGCAAAATGGTTTCTATGTGCAGTATTTTATCATATGAGAGGAGATATATTGATGTTTTTAAGCATTTCTCAAGAAAAGAAGTTTTGGTTGGGGAGCCTTGAAGGTGAGAACTGGCCAAAGTTGGGAGAGGATAAGACACGACACAAACATCTATTTGCTCATTTTCTTATAAAGGTGACCAAACTATGAATCACTGGTTCTCAATCTTCCTGCATTTTAGAATCATTTTGAGAATTAAATGCATACAGCAGTTGCATACATACATACTTACCTGCATACATATGTACATACATACTTACCTATGCCATGGCCTTACCCCAGAGATTCTATTCTTCTTTAATTGGTCTGCAGTGGGCTTTACATCAGTATTTTTCATCAGTATTTTTTGACCCCTCACGTTGCCCTGTGATTTTCCATGCAATTAGGTTTGAAATGTTCCTGTATATAAATTATAGAAACTGAATGAAGCGTTAGGTACGTTGGAATGATCTCTAGATTGAGATTCAGAAGAAATGGATTCTCATTTTGAACTTTGTGAAAACAATTTGACTTTTCTAGATTTTCTCCTCATTTTGAAAAATAAAATAATTCTATTGCATTTAATTATAAAGATCCTTACAGTTCTAAAATGATGTGATTCTCAATATCAAAGATGTTTTAAATTTTTCCTTCCTTTGGCTATTTGAATCAACATTTGCACATAGACTTAATTTGACAGATTCCCCCCAAAAGGGGTATTAGATTAATGGATAGTTAGAGACAATTTATATATCCTGTCCCCAAAGTAAAGCTTTATCAGACATCCTGAAAGGGATCTGGGTACATTAGGGAAAATAACATTTCCATTCCAGATTCAATACTGATCCATCAAATCTGTTCACCTGCTGTCAGCAGAAGTTATTGCCAGATGCTTGAAAGGAATGGCCAGAGCATTCCTGAATGCCACCAGTTAGCTGCACAAAACTTAACTGTGGGGAACTACTCTTGTTCCTCCAGTTACTGCTCAGACATTATGAATTATTACCTTTAATTACATTTTTAGTAGTGTGGCTCTGAGAGTAAGGATCAGCTACTCTCAAATCCTCCTGAAATAAGTTGTAAAAACCCAGTCACACTGTTAGTTTAACTGCTTCAGTAACAGTTAAATGTTCCAGTGTGTTCTAACTAATCCCAAGACATTATTCTGGAATCTGTGCCAGTTTAATTCCCACTTCTGGAACTATAGTGTCTTAATGAATTCAACTTAAAAAAAAATGGAGATGTTGATGTTTTGGTTAGACATTAAGTCCAAGTAGCTTCAAATTCAGAGTGAATGAGTGTGGATGCATGAGGACATGCATATGTTTACATTTAAAAATTTTGCATTTTAATAATGGGGCAAGGCAGAGTTTTAGCTAAAGTGATGGCAGTAAAAGCTGTACCCCCTGCCAAGGGTGCTTGTTTTGGCTTCTCTAAGGTTGAAACTTCCTCAGAGCATGAACAGGCAACTTCATGAGAGATGGAATGCCAATGTGCTCTAAGGCCTAAATCAAATAAAGATCTAGTCAAGTGCCTAATGAACCTCTCAAGCAGATGTGGAGAGTTTCAATATGCTACCTATTGTATAAGATTATTAGGTAGAAAATGCAAAATAAAATCGTGTTAAGGCATAACACTAGATATGGAAAAATGGACAAAAGCAGAATGAAGACTTTTCCAAATGCTTTTGGACTGGACTTCAGTTCAAGCTTTTCACATATGTATGTTTTGAATGTATTCTTTAAAAAAATAATTTAGGGCTTCCCTGGTGGCGCAGTGGTTGAGAGTCCGCCTGCCGATGCAGGGGACACGGGTTCGTGCCCTGGTCCGGGAAGATCCCACATGCCGCGGAGCGACTAGGCCCGTGAGCCATGGCCGCTGAGCCTGCGCATCCGGAGCCTGTGCTCCGCAGTGGGAGAGGCCACAACAGTGAGAGGCTCGCATACCAAAAAAACATAATAATAATAATTTAGACTTAAACCAAGTTAAAATCCCAATTGTTTCTGAGCCTCTTAGAGGTATTATTTATTTTTATAATTCAGAGGAAACAAAAATTTTAAGCATCTCACAATATCTGTATGTTAGAATTAAATCTGATACTGTTGAAAAAGAAACAGCTATCATCTTTTAAAGGTTTCCACCTAGTGACAAAGTTATTATGAACAGGAGATAGGACCTCAATGATTAAAGCAGATAGAAACAGTAACATTAGGCAACGGTTTCACCCTTACTCTTTAGCAAAGTTGAGAACCATGCATTAGATACATTGCAGATACTAATTGCAAAAGTAATCCGCTCAACGGTAGCTTGGAATAAGGTCACTTTCTTTTCGGTTCACTTAGATTGCCACCTTTGTTATATCTTTGTGCCTCCTGTGATTTATACAATTGATATATATTTATTAAAGATAAGAACAAAAGAAAAAGGCAGAGAATATACATGTTTGCTTCCATAAGATTTTGTCACAACTTCAGTATTGGCTTGTGTAACAAAATATCATAAAGCACTTGCAGTAGCATTTGGAAATATCTCTAAAGTAAATACGGCATTTGGGGAACATACTGTTATGGAACTGATGCTGTGATTGTAAGGATGATACTTATTTACCAGTGTGACCAAAGAGTTCCATTAATCACATGACCAGATGCAAGAAATGTGGGCTTTAAATGTTTACATTATTTAAGGCTATCCCATTCTAAATATACACTTTAGCAACATACTTGGTACGTTGGCCAGGGAGAAAGGAGAGGGAGTACCTAATTTGGATGCTTCCTGTGGACAGTCACATCTAAGATTGATAAATCCAGTGATTAAAATCAAAAGAGTACCACAGAAACTTGCATGTAACATGACATAGCCCAACAGGATATGTTGTATGTACATGAATCATACTTAGTGTAGGAGGTTCGTATCAGTCCATTGTAAAGGAAAGGGCAACATAGTGACTAAAAATTTCACATTGCTTTTCCAACATTTTACTGTTGTTTTCATGTGAAAATGGTTTAAGTTGGCCTTAAAATGACAAAGAAGTGCTAAGCACATTCAGGCACCCGAGCTCATTGTGCATTTGAAATTGCTCCGTGCTCTGCACTGAATAAACTGACCAGTGGGGTTAATAGTCATCAACCAGGGCTTTCTGACCTTTTGGAAATTTAGATCTTAGCTTTCTTTGTGCTGCAGCATCCTGTGCTGATCCTCCAAGGATTTACCACAAGCTGTAGAAAGCAATTATGGGCTTGGGAAGAGATGAAGCCAAAGAGAGCAAGATTAGCTTCCTAAAAGTTTGCCTTTTCTCACATAAGCATTGTCCTCCACAATGAGTTAACAGAGTGTGGTGGGGAAAATTCTCCCATAGTTTAGAAAGTTGAACCTCTTTCCTTGCTTAGGTGATGGCTAATTTACATTTAATGCTCTGGAAATTAATTACAGGGAATAAAGATAATTGTAAAATCACCCCCCCATATGCACTTACAAAAGTAAACAAACAAACCACATCATGATTACTAAGCAGCCATTTAATGCTTAATTTTATGCACAGTGGGAAGGGCACCAGTAGTCTGGAAACAGAGAGAGGGTAGAGAAGAAAGGATACTAATTTGAAATATGTAACAGCAGAGGCAGTTTTATGTGGTAATAACCTGCAGCTTTCCCAGCAGGAGTGGAAGTCCTCAAAGCCTTATGCATAGAGTCCACGGATGTGTTTGGGTCTAACCAGTCAGCCAGATGACTTAAATGATGATTTGACCAAGTTCGAGACTTTTTTCCTGTGCCAGTGGGTGGATATTCCAGGCATAAGTATATTGCTTTTGCTGTTACAGTGAACTGGTGTTGCCTTTCAAACGAATTCCCCTAAATGTATTCTTTAATATAGAAGACTGAGATTCATTTACTTGGAGAGGAAGAGTCACAAGGTTATCAAGTTTATATTCTAGAAATAATTTTTTTAAATGCTGCAGTTAATTTCATTTGGGCAAATACAACCCTTTGTCAGATATCCCTACATGGCCTCCACCAAAAACATTTACTAGAATTTTGCTGCACAGAGAACAACAAGAAAAAGTATCACAAGTAAATAATTTTTGGTCAGATGTCAGACTGTCAATAAGGCCTTCGTGCTCTAATTTCCATTTAAAATAAAAAGCCTTTCTTCCCTACTCTCACAGCTATTTCTTCCACTTAATATTAACTGTCGCTCTTTATTTTTAATCAGATGTCATTACTTATTTGTTTATTAATGGTCTGCTGCACCTAGAATGTCAACTTGATGAGGGAAAGGCGTTCTGGGGCATATATCTTCAGTTTCTAGATCAGTGCTCGACATACAGTAGACAAAGTTGTATGAAAGAATAGGCAGAGTTAAACTATATGTACTTTATTTTACAAGATTATTGCACAGAATACAATCATACAATAGGTCTTAATCAATAGACAGAATATCTCAACCACTAAGAGAAGCCCAAGTTACTTAATCTTTAAAAAAAAATTCCAAAAAGAGCTGCAAAACATTTAAAATGCATTTAAGTGTTATAATAAGTAAAATTAACAATTTTATTGTTTTTTATTGACATACAGCATTATATTAGTTTAATCCTATTAACATAATGATTCAATATTGACGTATATTACAAAATGATCATCACAATAAGTCTAGTTAACGTTCATCAGCATTGTAGGGATACTTTTGAGATCTTGTAGGTTCTGTTCCAGACCACCCCAGTGAAGCGAAGATTGCAATGACGTGAGTCATGGATTTTTTGGTTTCTTAGTGCATATAAAAAGTTACATTTATAGTATACTGTAGTCTGTTAAGTGTGCAGCAGCATTGAGAGTCAGTCCTCCCAAATCATGCTGCTGCTTTATCAACTAAAATTTATGTAATATTCTAAATCCTTTGTTGTCATTTCAACAGTCTTCACAGCTTCTTTCAGCAGGTGTAGATTTTGTCTCAAGAAACCACTTTCTTTGCTCATCTGTAGGAGGCAATTCCTTATCCATTAAAGTTTTATCATGTGATTGAAGCACTTCAGTCACATCCTCAGGCTCCACTTCTAATTCTGGTTCTCTTTCTTTTTTCTATCATATCTGGAGTTACTTCCTCTACTGAAGTCTTGAACCCATCCAAGGCACTCGTGAGGGTTGGAATCAACTTCTTCCAAACGACTGTTAATGTTGATATTTGGACCTCTTCCCGTGAATCACAAATGTTATTAATGGCATCTAGAATTACGAGTCCTTTTCAGAAGGTTTCCATTTACTTTGCCCAGGTCCATCAGAGGAATCACTCTCTATGCAAGCTATAGCCTTACAAAATGAATTTCTTAAAGAATGAGACCAGGGTCAAAATTACTCTTGATCCATGGGCTGTAGAATGGATGTTGTGTTATCAGGCATAAAAACAGCATTAATCTCGTCGTACATCTCCATCAGAGCTCTTGGGTGACCAGGTACATTGTCAAGGAGCAGTAATATTTGGAAAGGAATCTTTTATTTCTGACAATAGTCCTCATCAGTGGGCTTAAAATATTCAGTTAACCATTCTGTAAACAGTTGTGCTGTCATCCAGTCTCTGTTGTTCCATTTACAGAGCAAAGGCAGAGTAGATTTAGCATAACTCTTAAGGGTCCTAGGATTTTCAGAATGGCCAATGAGAATTGGCTTCAACTTCAAGTCACCAGCTGCATTAGCTTTTAACACAAAAGTCAGCCTGATTTTTGAAGCTTTGAAGCCAAGCATTGACCTCTCGTCTCTAGCTGTGAAAGTCCTAGATAGTATCTTCCATTTTAAGGCTGTTTCATCTACATTAAAAATCTGTTGTTTAGTGTAGGCACCTTCATGGATTAGTTTAGCTAGATATTCTGGATTACTTGCTTCAGCTTCTGCATCAGCATTTACTGCTTTACCTTGCACTTCTATGTTATGGAGATGCCTTCTTTCCTTAAACCTCATCAGTCAACCTCTGTTAGCTTCAAACTTCTCTTGGGCAGCTTCCTCACCTCTCTCAGCTTTTGTGGGATTGAAGAGAGGGCCTTGCTCTGGACTGGGCTTTGTCTTAAGAGAATGTTGTGGCTGGTTAGATCTTCTATCCAAACCACTAAAACCCTTTTGCTATCAGCAATAAGACTGTTTCACTTTCTTATCATTCTTATGTTCACTGGAGTAGCACTTTTAATTTCCTTCAAGAACTTTTCCTTTGCACTCACAGCTTGGCTAACTGTTTGGCACTAGAGGCCTAGCTTTCCACCTATCTCTGCTTTTGACATTCCTTCCTCACTGAGCTTAATCATTTCTAGCTTTTGAGTTAAAATGAGAGATGTGTGATTCTTCCTTTCATTTGAACACTTGGAGGCTGTTGTTGGGTTATTAATTGTCCTAATTTCAATATTGTTGTGTCTCAGGGAATAGGGAGACCCAAGGAAAGGAGATAGGTGGGGCAGCAGCCTGTTGGTGGAGTAGTCAGAACACACACAGCATTTAGTAATTAAGTTCATGGTCTTATTTGGGCATGGCTTTTGGCACTGTAAAACAATTACAATAGAAATGTCAAAGATCACTGATCACATATCACCATAATATATATAAATATAATAATTTTAAAAAGCATAAAATATTGTGAGAATTACCAAAATGTAACACGGAGACACAAAGAGAGCAAATGCTATTAGGAAAATGATGCCAGTAGACTTGCTTGATGCTGAAGGGTTGCCCCTAACCTTCAATTTGTAAAAAAAAAAAAAAAAAAAAAAAAAGGCAATATCTATAAAGCAGAGTGCAGTAATATGAGGTATGCCTGTATATAGTGACAGAATATTTTTTCTTGTGATAAGAACTTTTATATCTATTCTCTCAGCAACTTTCAAATGCAATACAACATTATTAACTGTATATTACATCGCCATGACTTATTTATTTTGTAACTGGAACTTTGTACCTTTTGACTCCCTTTACCCATTTCACCTACCCTCCATCCAACTCCTATCACAAGCACCAATCTGTGTTCTGTATCTGTGAGCCTAGATTTTGTTTTATTTTGTTTTTTAGATTGCAGATATAAGTGAGAGCATGTGGTGTTTGTCTTTCTCTAACTTATTTCACTTAACATAACGCCCTCAAGGTCTGTCCAGGTTGTTGCAAATGGCAACTTTAATTTTTATGGCTGTATAATATTCCACTGTGAATAAATTGTGTATATATATATATATATATATATACACACACACATTATTCACAGTGGAATATTAAATATATTCATATATATTCGTGTATATATATATATATATATATATCCATTCGTCCATCGATGGACAGTTAGGTTGTTTCCCTATCTTGGCTACTATAAATAATGCTGCAGTGAACATGGGGGTACATATCTCTTTTCAAGTTAGTGTTTTTGTTTTCTTTGGCTAAATACCCAGAAGTGGAATTGTTGGATTATTAATTTTGTGAGGAATCTCCATAATGATTTCCATCATGGCTGTACCAACTGTATTCTCACCAATAGTGCATGAGTGTTCCCTTGTCTCCACATCCTTGCCAACACTTGTTATTTCTTGTTTCTCTGGTAATAGCCATTCTAACAGGTGTGGGGTGTTACCTTGTTGTGGTTTTGATGTGCATTCCCTGATTATTACTGATATTTAGCACCTTTTCATGTACCTCTTGGCCATGTGTATGTCTTCTTTGGAAAAATGTCTATTCAGATCCTCTGCACATTTTTTTTTCTCTGCACATGTTTTAATTGAATTGTTTAATTGAATTTTTTTTGTTATTGAATTGTATGAGTTCTTTATATAGTTTAGATATTAACCCTTTATCGGATACATGATTTGCAAAATATTTTCTCCCATTTGGTAGGTTGCTTTTGTTGATGGTTTTATTGATGATTTCCTTTGCTGTGCAGAAACTTTTTAATTGATGTAGTCTCACTCGTTTATTTTTGCTTTGTTGCCTTTGCTTTTGGTGTCAAATCAAAAAAAAAATCATCACCACTACTGATGTCAAGAAGCTTACCACCTATGTTTTTTTTAAGGAGTTTTATGGTTTCATGTCTCACATTCAAATCTTTAATCCATTTTGAGTTAATGTTTGTGTATGGTATAAGAGAGTAGTTCAATTTTATTCTTTTTCATGTGACTATCCAGTTTTCCCAACACCATTTATTAAAGAGACTGTCCTTTTTCCATAGTATATTCTTGACTTTTTTGTTGTAAGTTAATTGACCATCTATGTGTGGGTTTATTTCTGGGATATCTATCCTGTTGTGTGTGTCTGTTTCTATGCAGTACTATACTGTTTTGATTACTATAACTTTATAATATGGTTTGAAACATAGAGCATTATGCCTCTTTGTTCTTCTTTTTCAAGATTGCTTTGGCTCTTTGCATTTTTTTGTGGTTCCACATAAATTTTAGGATTGTTTGTCTTATTTCTGTCAAAAAAAATTCCATTGGAATTTTGATAGGGATTGTACTCAGTCTGTGTATAGCTTTGGGTAGTATTGACTTTTTTTTTTTTAAAAGATGATGTGGGTAGGAATTTATTAATTAATTAATTTATTTTTGCTGTGTTGCGTCTTTGTTTCTGTGCGAGGGCTTTCTCTAGTTGTGGCAAGCGGGGGCCACTCTTCATCGCGGTGTGTGGGCCTCTCACTATCGCGGCCTCTCTTATTGCAGAGCACAGGCTCCAGACACGCAGGCTCAGTAGTTGTGGCTCACAGGCCCAGTTGCTCCACGCCATGTGGGATCCTCGCAGACCCGGGCTTGAACCCGTGTCCCCTGCATTGTCAGGCAGATGCTCAACCACTGCGCCACCAGGGAAGCCCAGTATTGACATTTTAACAATATTAATTCTTCCAGTCTGTGAGCACAGAATATCTTTTCACATATTTGTGTCTTCTTTAGTTTCTTTCATTAATATTTTATAGTTTTCAGTGTACAGATCTTTTACCTCCTTGGTTAAATTTGTTGCTAGGTATTTTATTCTTTTTGATGCATTTGTAAATGGTATTGTTTTCTTAATTTCTCTTTCTAATAGTTTATTATTAGTATATAGAAATGCAAAAGATTTGTTGCAACAGAATTGTAATACATTTTAAAAGCATTTAAGGGGTATTCTAAACAAAATTAACTTTTAACTGAAAAAGCAATGTGAAAGAATTAAGTTTTCTTAGGATAATTCCAAAATTGATAAAATGTTAATTGATAATTCACTACAGATGATAATGAAACATGAAGTTAAAATTTTCAGGGTGTCTTTGTTCAATCATGACAGTATATATAACCTCATTTGTCATTTATATCCATTAGTATGTAATTTTAAGTTTTATTATTGATATGAAGTGCAGAGCAAATGTCCCTTCTGTCCCTAACTCTCTCCTCCCCCTCCCCTAAAAATGGTGTTAGAACTTTACAGCAACCTACCTGTCAAATCTCCATGTACCATTGCCATTATTTAGGAGACACAAATCACTAAATTCTAGACAAGGGAGGGAGTGGAAGACTAAGAAACAGAACTGGAATAAAATGGCTATGTTACCCTGGGCAGTTAGCTTCAAAAAGGCCATGTCCAATGGTCTTGTCAAAGTGTCATGCCCAGATAAATAAGGTACACATTGAATTAGATGTTTGAATTAATTAATACACAGAGAAAAAAAAAGTTCCAAAATTCATGATGGTAAAGTTAATTTTGGAATTTATTTATTCTTTTCATTGTGTATTAGTTTCCTGTGGCTTCTGTGACAAATTACCACAAACTAGGTGGCTGAAAACAACAGAATTTTGTTCCTTCACAGGTCTCGAGGTCAGAAATTTAGAATCAGTATTTAAATCAAAATATTGGCGGGGCCACATTCCTCCTGGAGATTCTAGAAGAAAATCTGTTTTTTTCTTCCTCCATCTTTCAGTGCTGACCACATTCCTTTGCTTTTGGCTACATCATTCCAATCTCTGAATCCATAGTCACATTGCCTTCTACTCTTCTGTCTCAAATTTATCTCCACCTCTCCCTTATAAAGACGCACTAAGTGATTGCATTTAAGGCCCACCTGGATATTCCAGACTAGTTTCCCCATCTTAATCCTTAACTTAATCACATCTAAAAGTTCCTTTTTGATACAAAAGGTAACATTTACAGATATGAGGGATTAGGATGTGGATGTCTTTTGGGGGAGGACATTATTCAACCAACCAGTTTGTCATCTGGACCACAAAGATTCACAACCATCCATGTGCAAAGTATCTTCATTCCATTCCAACATACTCAAAAGTCTCAACTCATTAGAGCATTAACTCAAGTCTAAAATCTCAGCTAAATATTATGAGCGCAAAGGTTCCAAATGTCATTATCTAAATAATTTAACTTAGTATGAGTCAAAGTCTGGATATGGTTCATCCTGTGGCAAAATTTCCATCTATAGATTTGTGAAACCAGGAGACTAGTTATCTGCTTCCAAAATACAGTGGTGGGACAGGCATAGGGTAACAGTTATATGTATTCTTAATTCAAGATGGGGGAACATTGAAGGAAAAAAGGAGTCACTAGCCCCGCAAGCAATTTCAAAATCCAACCAGCCAGTTTCCATTAGATTTCAAGGCCAGGGAATAATCCTCTGTGGTTTAAGTCTCTGCCTTTTGGACCCATGACTCTGGCTTCTGTATAGATTTGCTCCAGTACCCATGACTCTAGCCTCTAGACCCAAGGCTCTCCACTTGGAGTTATATACTTCCTTCATTTTATCTTTCGTCCCTTTCAGACCAGTCTGGCAGTGTTTCTACTGGTAAACATTTCTCAAATCTTATAGATCTTCTGTGTATGTCATGGAGATTCACACCATTAGATGAGAGAGCCCTCCACATATCTTTTTTGGAATAATCCCATCTTTATTCCTGGCTTCTGCTGAGATGGTTGAGTGGATCCATGAACCACATGCTTAATTTCCTTAAGAACCCTCTTTGTGAGAGAACACTCTGAATCTTTGATTGTTTTGAGGCACTAGCCAATTGTGGTCCAGCCATATCCTTGGCTTTATGATCAGAGTTTATTTTACTAAAAGTAAATCTCGTAATTTTAGCATCTTTTGCAATCTGGATAGGCTGAGAATTTCTCAAATCATTAAATCCTGGTTCATTTTTGCTTTATAGTTCTTTCCTCAATTTTTCTGTTTCCTCTTGCATTTTACTGTAAGCAATAAGAAGAAACCAGGCTGCACCTTGAACCACTTATCTTGGAAGTCTCCTCAGCTGAATACCCAAGTTCATCATTTACAAATTCTATAGGGCACATTTCTGCTATACCTTCTAATGCTATATAATAAGGATCAAGTTCCCTCCAGTTTCCAATAGCGTGTTCTTTTTGTTCCTTCCGAGACCTCACTATAAGTGCCTTGAACATCCACAGTTCTACCAATAGTTCAGAGCAATCTAGGCTTTTTCTATCATGCACCTCAGAATTATTCCAGCTTCTCTGCCCATTAACCTAATCTCAAAGGCACTTTTATATTTGCAGGAATTTGTTATAGTAGTACCCCACTCTCAGTATCAAAATCTGTTTTAGCTTACTGTGGCTGATATAACAAATTAGCATAAATTCAATGACCAAAACAACAGAAATTTATTGTAAAGTCCAGAAGTCAAATCGGCATCACTAGACTGAAATGCTGGTGTCAGCATGACCATACTTCCTCTGGAGGTTCTAGTAAGGAATCTGTTCCTTGCCTCTTTCAGCTTCTGGTGACTGCTGACATTACTCCACTTTTCAAGAGCAATATTTTAAAATCCCTCTCTGTTCCATCTTCACATTGCCTTCTTTCAGCATGAGTACAATCTCCCACTGCTCACCCCTCTACCCCTCATCCCCCAATGGGACACATATGGTCACATTTAAGGCCTGCCTGGATAATCCAGTATAATCTCCCCATCACAAGATTCTTAACCACGTCTACAGAGACCCTGTTTCCATATAAGGTAACATTTACAAATTCTTGATTAGGGACTGACATGTTATTGGGAAAAAAATTTATAGTATCTGACTTAACATTCAAAATGGCTTAATAGCCTCTTTTTTCTTCTTAGTAATGAACATTTAATCTGCACCTATTCACTCCTCCAAACTGTTATCTTCCCTCTCTTAATAAATGACATCATCAAGTGCTTAAGCCAGAAATTAAGGAGTTATCATGAAGTTTCTCCTTTACCTGTTACATTTAATCTATTGGCAAGACTGCATGACTAGCACCAAGATACTTCTCTCCTTTTCCAGTGCTACCACCCTGGTCCAAGCTATTGCTATTTGTCTCCTGGGACATTAGCAATAACCTCTTAAACTGTCTCCCAGCCTCTACTCTTGCCTCCCAACAATCTACTCGCCCCATAGCAGCCAGAGTATGATATTTTGAAACTCCATCAGTTAATGCCTGTCCCCTGGTTAATACTCTTCACTGGTTTCCCATCATACTTATGATAAAACTCAGATATTCTACCTTTACTGAAAATGTCTCATATAATTTGCAATCTACTAGATTCATTTTTCTCCTTCAAATACGGGTCCCATTCTTAACACACAATAAGTAAGCTAAAATGGCCATTTCTATTTTCAAAGGAAAAAAAAATTTTTTTAATGGAAACCTTTTGTACTTTATATAATGTCACTTAATTCTGTATTTTTACCTTGCTTTATAAATAATATCATCAAGTACTTTTACAAGATATTTAGAAATATGTGTTTTCAATTACTTTTAGATGAATCTTATGTTTATTGCTTAGTCTGTGATGGATATTTTACTGGTATCAGGTTTGGACCTATCACTGGCTTATCATTTATCACTTGATGAAGGTGTCACTTAAAGTTTTCAGTGTTGCACTAAAAATCAACAGTGATTTATCGAATAACTGCAGTGTGTCCAAATTTATACACAGAGCAATTTGGAAGAATACATATATTTCTCCCCGACTTGTAAAAGTGTCTCCTTTTTCCCCTCTTGTCATTTAGTGTCTCAAAATTTAAGTCAGATTATGAAGAAAAATTTATTATTCCACAGTAAAAATGTCAATTTACAAAATAACATACAAACCATATTTAGCTATTGATATGAGTAGCTAAAAAAATCACAAAATGTAAAAATTATACCTTTTGCTTGTCATATTTATGAGTGTTAATACATATTAACAAAAGTATGAAAAATACAGTAAGTCAGATACAGTGGACTTGTACATTGTATTTGGACAGCCATATTAGAAAGTTATTTGAAAAGAATCATCAGCACTATCAAAATGTTCATACCTTTGAATATAGCTCTTCCCTTTAACTTAATAAAATAATCAGATATGTGCAATAACATTTAGATATAAGGACATTTTTATATCATTATTTAAAAGAATGAAAATTCAAAAAATCTGCTAATCTAAAAACTTTGAAGATTGAATGTATAGTTTGTTACCTCCTTACGTTGAAATATTCATGGCTATTTAAAATCATAATTTAGAAAAACATTTTATGACATGAGCAAAATTTTTAGGATATATAATCAAAGCAGTTTAACCCACCTCATGTGACTTATGATACCAGTTTTGTGAGATAAGCACACATAAAATTGTGCTTCTAGAAGTAAATGATATGCACACATATAATGGAGGTATTTATGATGGATGACTTTAATTTTCTTCTTAATTTTTTTTCAAACTTTCGTGATGACAGTGAGCTGTTTTTGTAATATATTTGTTAAAGAGAAAACTAACAAAACCTAAACATAGATTTAGATTTAAAAACATAGTGTATTTATAAATAAATAATGAAAAGAAAAAAGAGGCCCTTGTAATATCAGAGCCCTAGAAACTTTCATGCTAAGGAAACAGTGCTCTTTCTCCTCCGCTATCAAGGGAAGGAAAAGTGGGTAACTAAAGGCTAAGGTGAAAAGACCTATGAGAGTTGATGATCTCTTACTTGTTAGCCGAATCAGTATTCTTAAAGTTCCATAAAATTACATGTGCACATAGACACGTATTCTATGTAGTCAGCTGTTACCTATGTCAACAGAATAGAACAAAAGCAAAGTAAAACACATTTAAATTAGACTAAAAAATATCGTAGATAGAGCCTTTCATCAAGGGATACTTTGAAGTATATACGTGGGGAAGGAAGATGTTAAAGATAACTCCTTAATTTTGAGAGTGCTGATAGTGTCCTACTTGGTATTCATTCTGAAGGGGGGCTGCTGGGGGAAATCAACCAATTTATGTGTTTAGGGAAATACTAACATTGTGTTTATGAGTGCCTCTTTTGTACCATGAAAATCTATGAATATTATATTTTAATAATTTAATATGTATTAGGCTCATTAAAATAAACTAATTTTTAAAATGATAATCCATTCGTGTTAAAGGAATCAGGGAAAAAGTATGATTGACTCCAGACCCCTAGCACTTTCTTACCATCCTTTCTATAACTATAACATCTTCACTCTTAGAAAGGAACTTGTACATTTGTTGTATCATGTAAGTAAGTAATCCAAAAAATTGTTTTATCTTTCTTTCTATGCACTCAATCAATCATATTCAATTTCTTTCTTCACTGTTTCTCTTAAAGCTGGAAGTATTGTTACCACCAGCTACATAGAACCATCAATTAACACAATGTCAGTTATATGCTTTCTAGCTCCCTCTAGTTTTTTCAGGGAAGTTATCTCTGAAAAGAGATCACATCAGATCCAAGAAAATGGGAAGAAGTTGCCACTGACTCAAAATTTGTTTAAACGTAAGGTGCTATACAGTGTGTATAGGTATTAAATATCCTAATTGCATATTTAACATATAGCATTTGTTTCATCATAACAGCAACTGAAAAACCAAAAACTCAATCAAAATAATAATGAACACATACACATACTCACATGTATGTTGTCAGCTTGCTTTAATATGAGTAAGAGACTCTAGATCAAGGTACTACTTAGGTCTATTGTAAGCAATTGCAAAGGATTCTGGAATTTAGGTTAGACTATATCTTTGAAATCCTGCCTCAGCTTTTCTAACATTCTGTCCCTCTAGCATTTCTTTGTGGTCAGAAGCTAATGAATCAATTGCAGAGCTGTCCCATAGGTCTTCCACATCAGTGGAGCTTATAGCTCTGAAAAAACGGGGAAAACTTTCTGTATCTTTTATGTCTAGAATCAAGCAAAGTGCCTGGCACATAATAGGTTGTAGTAACTCACAATGAATATTAAAAAAAATGAATCATGAAGATATTGATATTTTGAAAATGTTATAGAAAATCAAAATTGTGGAATTTTAACAATGATGTCTCAAACAGTTCTGGCCATTTACTTTTGAGAGTTATTTACAGGTTTAATGTAAGGTCTTTGTTAGGCTTTTCTTAAAAGAAGATATGAATAGGCTAATATAATATGAAGATTTAAAATACTTCTAGAAATTACAAGATAAATTTAAACTTCACCGAAAGCAGATGGAATGAAAGAAACTGATTAAGTGAACTCTGCTTCAGTTTACATCCTGCAAAAAGACAGCAGATTGACAAAAATGCCAGTTTTTATTTATGTAAAAATATATTAATTGCAAAAGAAAGAATTAGTGTTTTGACCTACACGTAAGCTAAGTGTTTAAAAAAATAAAAAGCACAAATGCATGTCTCATTGCAGTTTTAGCTCAAGAACAGAATGGATTGGATAGCAAGAGAGAATGTGTAGGCATGAGTGTGGTGATAGGTCTTATGTGTCAGTGTATGCATATATGTACTCCTAGTGTTGGGAATGTATCAGGATAAAATTTTGAACTTAATTCTAAGATAAAAATAAGTATTTAATACAATGAATGTAATTATTTTAGTTACCTTTGTCTTGTGAATACATTTGGGAGAGTAGATAAATGTCTGCTTGCACTTATGCTTAAACAATTAGAGAACCTACCCCATTCCTAGGTAATATGGTGTTTTTGCTTATTTGGTGAGCTTGTGGCCTCCTTTCCTAGAATACGACCCAAACAAACAGGTTCTTATGCAATCTGTTGCAGGCTCTTTAATATAAATAGATTAAAAAAAATGTCTATCCTGCTAGTGTTGGTAAATTGTGTAGCTACTTTTCTACTCTGCTTTCATTGGAGCATAATTTGGGGGGCTACTTATGTGGACAACTATAAAGCTACACAGATGTGAAAATTTCTCTCAGTCGTTAACTGTAAAATATAAGCTGCAATTAATGTCTATCATCAAATTAGGAGATAATGTTAGTTTTCACACTTCAGTTCTCAGTCTGATGCTTTAACTAACCTTATTAGGTGCTCTTAGCACATCAAAAAAGGGATCAGCCAAACAAATGATTAGGCTCTCTGGTCAATTTGCTAGACTCCAATGGTAGTTTACTTTGTTAGCAATGTGTTTCTAATAAATGTAATTGTCACTTATTTGATGAAGCTGATTTTAGGATAAACACAAAGCATGAATGTAGGTCACATATTATAATTTGCTACCGTGTATTCTCTATACACACAAGTACTCACAAATGTATATATAGATATATGTTATTTTCAATTGCATAAAAACTGTAAAAAGCGTCAATTTATAAATCAAACTAGATTGCCAAATTCCATATTTTGGCTTCCAAAATTGCTAAATTCCATACTTTGGTTTCTAAACCCTCTTTTCGACAAGCTTTTATCTACCTAGCAAAAGGAAATAAAGTATATGTCCTCTTTTTAAAAAAATCCTGTAAAATCTTACTCTCTGGATTTTCTTTTGGCTTTTAAGAAAACATAAAGGGGAAGGTTTAAATGTTTAGAGGCTTACAAATGCCTAGAGAGGTTACTGAATGAATACAATTAATTTTTACTTTTCCTAATTGGTGTGTGCCACATGTAACCAGCAGAAATTCCATCTTTCTACACAGAAGAGAAGGCTCCTTTATCTCACAAGTTGGGTTTTATTTAAGCCAGTAAATTATACATAATATTGTGCAATGAATTTCCTTTCTGATTATTCTAATCGGTTTGATAGGGGAACTAACTCATTTAACACTTCAGGCAGATGCTTAGAATGTCTTTAGGGAATTGACCACTTCATTGCAGTTAAAAAGTATATTATTTGGAGGCGTAAATGGATACCAGATTTCCTTTTATGTTTTGGACCTTGGTACTAAGTTGTAGTAGGCCACACTCCCACTGTTAGCCTTAATAGGATTAGTTTGGATATTATCAGAAGAACGATCAACACCTGCTGATATGATCACAGATGGTATCAAAGAGTAAGAGGAACTCAGTTGTACAGGGACACTCATCTCAGGCTTTTACATTGGGAGTGCCAGTACAAAAATGGCTACAAGATTCAAGGATAATATTCCATGTAACTCTTAGTGGTACAGTATCAAAACTGGTATGAAATTAAAAGTCTTTCTCTAGCTTGCTTAATTCTGAGGAATGGGAGCCTATTTGACAGTCTGCTAATACTAGCTCTTTGACTCTGGGTACGTTATTTAATTTCTTTGAGCCTATGTGTCTTTAGCTGCAAAACTGAGACCAATAATAACACCCAGCTCCTGGGATTTGGTGAGGATTAAATGAGGTAATCCAGGTGAAGAGCATAACCCTGTTCCTTATGTATAAATGTGAATCCTTATTGGACTGATTTTTATAATGTCTTTAGTGATTTTATGGATTCTTCAGGGGTGCTTTAATAAATATGAACTTAATAAAAAATACCTTGTGTTTTTGAGGGATACTATTAGCCCAATTTCTAAAGAAGATTTATGATATTAATTATGAAGTGATAGTAAATTTTATTATAGGCCTTTTCAACTTTGGAAAGTTTGTTTTTCTTCTGTTAGTGTAATGTACTTCATTAACAGATTAGACATGTTGGAATAATTTAATAGTAAATTATGGTTTTTAATATACTGCCATTTCAGTGTATAAACTGTCTGGTTTGTGTTTTAGGGCAGGGGTCCCCAATGGTCCACAGCCTGTTAGGAACTGGGCCGCACAGCAAGAGATGAGCAGGAGACGAGTGAGCGAAGCTTCATCTGCTGCTCCCCATTGCTCGCATTACTGCCCGACTGTCCTCCCCTCTCCTCCCCACTCCCCGGTCGGTGGAAAAATTGTCTTCCACAAAACCGGTCCCTGGTGCCAGAAAGGTTGGGGACTGCTGTTTTAGTGTCCTACTAGCCTTACAGAATGAATTGAGAATACTTGGGGCTTTCCTATGTTCTGAAACAGTTAAATAGCTAGTAAGTTATCTATTCCTTCACATTTATAGAATTTTACGCTTGTGTTTATGAACCATGGGCAGGGAATAGAAGGGAGAAAATGCTTGACTTCTTTTTCCATTTCTCTTTGGTTACTTGTATATTCAACTATGAGTCTACTTTGGTAATTGATATTTTTCTAGAAAAACGCAGAGGTATAGAATTGTGGAGAAGCCAAAGAGGTCTCACAACAAAGTAGAATCTAGAAGCTAGTCCTTTGAAAGACCATCTAACCAATTTTGATAATAGAAAATAACCTTTCAAAATCAATTTTACTTCTAAGTTTCACAAAGGAATTTCATATGTAGTTACTAGTAGTATATCTTTTTGGTCCTTTCAAACAAATATGGTAAAAATGAAACAGACAGGAAACAGTAATTTAGACAATTTAGATTCAGAATCAAATGACCAGTACTACTTTATACCCATTAGAATGTCTACTATTAAAAAACAAAAAACAACAGAAAATAAGTGCTGGTGAAGATGTGGGGAGATTGGAACACTCACACTTTATTGGCGGGAATATAAGATAGTGCAGCCACTGTGGAAAACATTATGATTATTCCTCAAAAAATTAACAATAGAATTATCATATGATCCAGCAATTCCACTTTTGGGTATATACCTAAAAGAATTGAAAGCAGGGCTTTGAAGAGATATTTGTAGTCTCCTGTTCATAGCAGCATTATTCATAATAGCCAAAAAGTGGAAGCAACCCATGTGTCCATTGACAGATGAATGGATAAACAAAATGTGTACATACATACAGTGGAATATTATTCAGCTTTAAAAAGGACAGGAATTCTGACACATGCTACAACATGGATAAATCTTGAGATCATTATACTAAGTGATATAAAGTCACAAAAAGGCAAATACTGTATGATTACACTTTCCTGAGGTACCTAGAGTGTAAATTCATAGAGACAGCATTCATAGAGACAGCAAGGAGATGGTGGTTGCCAGGGACTAGGAGAGGGAGGGAATGGTGAGTTAGTGTTTAATGGGCACAGAATTTCAGTTTTGCAAGATAAAAAGTTCTGGAAATTTATCTTGGTGATGACTGCACAAAATATGAATACACTTAATACCACTGAACTAACTGTGGTTAAGATGTGTATTTTACCATACTTATTATTTTTAATTAAATGACCGGGAAGTGACAGAGCCAAGCCAAGGAATGCCTCCTAAGCTAGAGGCACTTGAACTATTTTTGAGCACTCGAAGCCTAATGGGTCATGTTGTCTTTATATTTGGTCCCTAAGAAAAATTTCTAGGGATCATTTTTGTGTGCTTCTGTCTTTTGATATACTAAAAAAGAAAAGAAAACATGCAAAAGTTCAAACATAAGGCCCTGTGACAACACCTAATAATTTTCTTTCCAAAGTATGTTTTATCCTATTAGAATGTTCTCCCCTAGGGAGCCTTGCCTAATTTTCGTAACATGTCACTGTATGTACCTGTCCCCCTTCAACATACCCACTGCATCCTAGTCTTATTTTCTTTATACCTCTCATTTTTTTCATATTCTAAATATCTGCTTATGTTCTCTTTCCCTATAGAATGGGACTGTCTGGAGATTAACCAGTAAAAGTTTAAAGATCTAAGTTCTACTCTCTATTTTTATTCTCATGACATGGATTTCAGTTGCTTTGTATTTCGTCTTTCCTGTAAGTCCATAGTTTTTTGTAGACATACAGCCAAGTTAATAAATCTCTAAGGTCTTATTTTGTGTAGGATGCTATTCTAGATTCCAGGGAGATAGCAGGACAAAACATTTTAAAAAGGCCCCAAATCTCTTTCCTCATTGAACTCACATTATAGAGGAGGCAGGCAATAAACAAGATAAATAAATGGAATACATGTTATGTTGCATATGTGATAAAAGGAAAATAAAGCAGGTAATGGGATATAAGGTGTCTGGGTATGTAGGAAATTTTAGATAAGGTGCCAGGGAAGATCATACAGAGTACCTGGCTTTTGACCAAAGACCAAGTAAAAGAGAATATTAGTTTGTTAGGATCACCATAACAAAATACCATAGACGAGTAGCTTAAAAAACAGAACATTTTAATTTTCTCACAGTACTGGCAGCTGGAAGTCCAAGATCAAGGGGTCAGCTGGTTTGATTTCTCCTGAAGACTCTCTCCCTGGCTTGCAGATGGCTGGCTTCTTGCCGTGTCCTCACATGGACTTTCCGCTGTGCACACACATCCCTCTGCCTCTTCCTCTTCTTATAAGGACATGGGTCATATTGGATTGGGGCCCCACCACTAACAACCTCTTTTTAACTTAATTGCCCCTAAAAGATCTTTTCTCCAAATATGGTTACATTCTGAGGTACTAGGGTTGGGACTTCAACATATGAATTTTAGGGGGACACAATTCAGGCCATAACAGGGAGGGAAAGAGTCATACAGCTATCGGGCAGGACATTTCAGAGAGAAAAAGAAAGCAAAGGCCCCAAAGTAGGAGCATGTCTGAGAGTGTTCTGGCAGCATCAAAGAGGCCAGTGCAGCTAGAACAGAGCAAAGAAGAGAGATACAGCAGGTGAGGCCAGAGAGAAAACAGGGCCAGATCTTGTATATCATTGTAAGACCTTCTCTTTTTTATTTTGAGAGGAATGGAATTCCATTAGTGAGTTTGAGCCAAGGACGTGTTTGGACACATGATCAGCAAAGACCTCTCTGGTTGGTGTGTTGACAGTAGACTAAGGTGAAGGAAGGGATACAGAGGCTCTTGTAATAATCCAGGTAAGATATAATGGTGGTTTAGTGTAGAGTTGTGACATTGGGAGAGATGAGAGGTGATCAGGGTCTAGAGTTTTATACAGTTTGGGGGAGGGGGTTCAAATGCAGGTCCACAGCCCATGTTCTTTTCTACTGCATGACTATGGAAGAAAGTACATGTTCAACAAAGTTAGGAAAAGAAAATGAAGGAATAGCTGAAATAACTTTTTTTTTTTTTAGTGGGGAGGGCAACAGACCTACCTTGGAGTTTTATATATTTGTTGATGGTTAAGCTAATAAGATTTACTGGCAGACTATATGTATGGTATGACAAAAACCATGGATGCTGAGCCACTCACTGGAAGAATGTAGTTATCTGTGACCTAAAAGGGAGAAGCAGGTGAATCAGGTTTGGGAGAAATAGAGGGAGATTTCAGTTTTGAACAGGTTAAATTTGAGAGCTCTATTAAAATATGTAAGTAGATATGGCACTAGGCAACTGCATATATATACCTAATCAAGTGTAAAGACAGAGTTCAGTAAATAATAGCTATAGATTATTCAGTAAATAATAGCCGATGATGAGAAGTAAGAAGGGAAAAGAGAGGAGAAAAAAAGAAAAGCTGTTGTGTTTCCTTCACAAAACTTTCCAAACGATGCTGCAACTTACCAAAATTATGATAGTCTTAGTACTAGGTGCTCTGTTAAAAAAAAAATAGATACATTACCTGTATTCTGAGAATTTCAGTTTATGTCAGGGTGACCCTCACGCATGTTGACTCATTTGCTTGTCAGCCTTTCATGCCACATGTGGATGAGGGAGCAAAAGAAGTTGTGTTCTTGGGTAACTGTTGGCCTTTTGATGAGGTGAAGGTATCATACCAAATGTGTTTCTTGTCTTGCATTCGTCACTAAAGCTAAATGCAAGTAGTATTTTATTGACACCCATTTGTGTCTTCTGAGTCTGACAGCCAACTTCTAACTGTAGTTGTGCTGCTTCAGTAATATGATCCCTCTAGATAGCCTTTTTGGAAATTAGGCTCTGCAAATATCAGTGCTTCCAGGAGCTAGGCAGATAGCTTATATAAGCAGATAGCTTATATAAGCTTATATAATTATTTCTTATAATAATTAAGAAAAAGACTGAAAAGAACTGAGAGAGAATGGCTATGACAGGCCGAATAATTCTCCCCCACCATGTATCAGATTAAATATTTTGAGATGAGGGAATTATCCTGGATTATTGCGGTGATCCCAAGTAACTTAAAAGGTCCTCCTAAAATTCAGGAAGGCAAGAAAGTCAAAGAGAAAGTGATTTGACGAAGGAGCCAAAGGTTGGAGTAATGCACTTTGAAGTAGCAGGAAGGAGCTGTAAGCCAAAGGATATAGGTGGCTTTTTGAAGATGAGGGTGGCAAGGAAACAGATGATCCTGAAGAGAGAAGGAGCAGAAGGAACACAGTCTTGCTCCAGAGGGAGCACAGCTTTTTGACACTTTGATTTGCTACTTCTGAATCTCCAGAACAGAGAATAAACTTATTTGCTTTAAACCACTATGCTTTCTCAAAGCCATCACCATCATTTTTTAAAACTGAAATTCAACTTAAAAAATAAACACCCACAAGAATGGCCAAGGATTGAGCATTCAGGGTTCAATCCAGACTAAAGGCTTCCAGTTTTCAACTACTGTTTAACTGTGATTTCCAGCAAAATATTTTACCTACTATTTTATTTTACTGAAGATAAGTAATAAAAACCACAATGTCAAATGTATATAATGTTATATACCATGTAAAAAAGGTGTGAATAATAATTTTCTCTAATGATAATGTTAGAGCAGAAAAGAGGAAAAGACAATAGGTCAGTTCTTTGTCACTCATCATTGGTTTCCACCACTGCAAATTTATATCTAATTTTAAGAGGCAGATTTCCTAATCAGCAATGATAAAATGTTAGAAGTTCAACTTTCGTAATTAACC
The DNA here is from genome assembly GCF_003031525.2 of Neophocaena asiaeorientalis asiaeorientalis. Taxonomy (NCBI): domain Eukaryota; kingdom Metazoa; phylum Chordata; class Mammalia; order Artiodactyla; family Phocoenidae; genus Neophocaena; species Neophocaena asiaeorientalis. Next base: position 9,983,501 of record NW_020173979.1, on the reverse strand, counting down.
ACGGCATGTGAGTTTCCCTGATTTTCAATATGAAATTTGCTTCTACAAATTATAATCAGTATAAATGGGGAGAACCTTATCAGAAGAGATAATTTAAATTGATATGTTTCTAAAATACTGATAAAGTAATTTTTAAATGATATGCATATAGAACCATAGCTGAAATCTAGAATAAATGCATAAGTCAAAGTATTATTTAATCAATAAAATTGTGCAGAAAACTAGTTAATCTATTAAGACATGATAACTATGTAGCTAGCATTCCCTCTAGTTGAGAAAAAAAGGATGACATGTGAAATTAACAATTGTTCAGAATTTGTAATGATTATTTTCCAAATCTCCAATACAATCCTTCAAATTAAAGAGTGCTATATTTAGCTAATACTTAATCCATTTCTCCAGTAATTGTAGAGGCCACATTAATTAAGATAATGCTTAAATCATAATGTAAATTGGGTCAGAAATATAAACCAATCAGAAATAAACATAAACCTATCACAATCAGAACTAAACATTAACTAACTCTTAGTACAAGTTAAGAATTCATTACTGGGGGACTTCTATTTCTGTCCAAAACAGAGAAACAGATTTACCCTCTTGCCAAAAGCAGCCAAAAACAAAGCCAAAAACTTCAGCAGACAAAATACATGAAACAGTGGTTTTTCATGGCACTGGATATCAGGCAGTGAGGGACAGTGATCACTGAGAGATGAGAGATAAACCCTCAGAAGGTATGCCTCACATGAGAGGGTCCAGAGAGGGTTGTCATACAGAGAACTCCAGAGATCTGCAGAGCAGCCCCTGTGTTTAGTAAGTATTGATCAACACGTGTTTTCAAGGAAACTACTGAGGCAAAGAAAGAACCATCTGAAAGAATTAGTAGAAAGAATATGTGGAACACACACAGGGCTGGGAATGTTGCCTGTTCCCACCAGCTAGATTAGAGAAACTCATAATTTGCAAGTCATTGGATAGAGTATCAGAAGGGTCTTGCCTCAGTAGTGGGGAATAACTAGCCCTAGGCTAAAGGTTGCTCTGGTCTTGCCAATGAATCTTAAAGTCAAGTCCCAAAATAATGATACTGTTTCCTAGTAACTTAACTATGTTCCAGACAAAGCTCAAAAATATGTAAAGAAATAAAAAAATATATTGACCAAAAAAACATGGTGTCTGGCATCTGGTCAAGGATAACCAGGTATACAGAAGGAAAGTAGGCTCTATAATGAGAAAAATCAATAAATTGAAACTGACCCGGAACTAACACAGATGTTGTAATTATCAGGCAAAGACATTAAAATAGTGGTTACAATTGCATTCCATATGTTCAAACGTTAAGTAAAGACATGGAAAATATAAAAAGATCCAAATCAAATTTCTAGAGATGAAAACTAAAATATCTGAGTTGAAAAGATACACAGGATGGGATTATGGCTGATTAAACATTGCAGAAGAAAAGACTAGTGAACTTCAAGAAAGCAATAGAAGCAATCCATAATAAAACAGAGCAAAAAGAATTTATTAAAAAAAATAAAAAGAACATCAGTGAACTGAGACAATTCCAGATGACCTACCCAATTCAAAGAAACATGAAGAAAACTACAGTAAGACATGATATAATCAAACTGACCAAAATCAGTGATAAAGAAAAAAATCTTAAAAGAAGCAGGGGTTAGGGAGAAGACTTGTTACATACAAAGCAACAAAGATATGGATGATAGCTACATCTTTAAACTACGGAAAGAAAAAAAAAAGTCGACCTAGAATGCTGTACTGAGCAAAAATTTAAAAGTGAAGGTGAAATAAAGACTTTTTCAGGCAGAGAAAAGCTGGAAGAATTCAGCACCAACACATGCACAGCATAAGAACTGTTAAATGAAAATAATACAAGGTAGGAATATGGATCTATACAAAGGCATGATGAGTATTTCAATACACAAAGTTGAATGCCTCATGAGAGAACTGTTTCCAGAGTTGAATGCTGCAGTCAGTAAACAAGGCCAGGATCCTTCAGGTGTTACTAGTTTTGTCTGAATCACTACACTTTATCCTGCAACTTGTTTCGGTTTCCTTGAAGTTTATCATTCAGCTATTGGCTCCCCACACTTTTGATTTTCTTTTCCCCACCCTAAAGCCTCTAAATGCTGACTTATTTGCTTGTCTACTTCCCACATGATATGCCATTTTCCCATACTTTTATATAGCCTTCAGTCTGGCCAGAGACTTTGCCTCCTATTGAAAGTACTCCACTTGACCTTGTTGTAGTTATGCTTGAATCTCATACATTTCTTAGTAAGACTGTAGCAGAGGTAGCTGAGGCTCTGTTCTCTGAAAGTGAAATTACCTCTGAATAGACAATGGAGAACATGGGAAGCAGATGAAGTAGCTAATAAAGCCTGTGTAGATATAACCTTGTGTAAGCTGCCCTATTCCTGCCCCTCTGACCCTATCTGTCTTCTTGAATACCTGTTGTTACCAAACCAAACTTGGGTCTGCTTACCTGCACACAGTAAAGCCAATCTACTGGTACTGGGTTGTGGTAAAGTACAGCATTTATTGCAGGGTTCCAATCAAGGAGAATGGACAGCTCATGCTCAAAAGACCCAAACTTGATTTCATGTTTGTAAAAGTGGGAAAAAAAGCTTTATCTTCTGACACATTTAAGTTGACATACTACTTATTGGTATATATCATTTCCTTTATTTTAAAAAAGGAAAGCAAAAAAAAGCAATAACAAAACCCAGTGTCTAGCGAAATAAAATGCATACTTCCTCATTCTTAGCCCTCACATGCCCCCACTTAGTCTATCAGAAAGTTTTGGAAAACTTTTCATAAAACATTTAAAGGAATTGCTTAAAACTAGAGTCTTAGCCACCCCCCTCTTTTTTTATCCTAAGGAATATCAGCATCCTCTTAAAGTAAGAGACAGATAATGAAACACATTGCTGCAAGAAAGGGCATATTTTGATTAATCTGAACAGGTGGTAGGAAGACTCACTGCTATTCACCTTTCACATGGCTTTAAAGCAATTATTCCCAATGTGTGGTCCTGCAATATTAGCATCACCTGGGAGCTTATTAAAATGCAAGTTCTTAGGTACTACCCCACATTTACTGAGTCGGAAACTAGGGGTGGGTCCTAGCAATCTGTGCTTTAACAAGTCCTCCAGGTGATTCTGATGCTGGCTCAGACTTGAGAACCACTGTTTTAAAGCAGTGATATAGAGAAAAGAATGCAACTAAACTGTGCTGTAAATCCTGCTTCAGAATCATAAACTTCAATGTCATAAACTAGGCTGGGGATATTGCTCTGGAGCTTCCTTAGGAGTATGAGACTAGGTAGATCCTTCTCTCATTTCTCTTATTTATAACATGGTAAAAATGCCATATATGTATAGTTATTTCAGGTATAAAAATAATATGGTAAAAATAATAATATGGTAAAAGACTTAGTATAGTGTCACTCAGCAGCAGGCTACTACTAAAGGTTGCTATTATTAAACCAGTAATATTATTAAACAAGGAAATTAATAGGTTCTGTGATTAGGAAAAGTTAGTAAACTTCTCCTGAAGTTTTAATCAAGTTCTCTAGTTTTAGTTTTCCTTCACACACCCATGTTCAGATATTAGTCATGGAAATTATGTTTAGTACACAAAAGTAGAAGATGGCAGGTTTCCACTCAGGTAAACCAAGAGGTCTACAAGTCATTGATTTGTTTAATAGATGAACCTCTCCATGTTAGTCCTAACTTAGAGGGCTTAGCACAGACTCTTAAACATGAATTTTTAAAAATACCTTTGAAATGATTAAAATATTAACAAGACCTATCCACAGAATGGCCTTAGGCCAAAAGAGTTAAAGCATTGTGTGGTTTGGTAACTTAGAGAAGGAGACTAAAACAAAAACAAAACAAAAAATAAATCAGTAAAGGGGAGAAAAGTGCATAGTTTAAGCATCTAGAAGAAAACTGACAAAGTTTTACTGATTTATTCATTTATTTGATAAGGATAAATATTTATGTTTTAAGGAGATCATAACACCAAAAATGTATTTTAAAATAATTTTCCTTTGCTGCAATAGTCCTTGTTTATTTAAGATTGGTATGTAGTCTCTTAGGTAATTTATTATTTTGACTTTGCTGCAACACATCCCTTTTTCCTCTTGAATTTCTTTAAGTGGGCTGTTAAAGTCTCTCTCTAACTCCCTGGGCAGAGTGTGCTAATGTGGAGCTGGAGTTTTCCAAAGGAGCTGTCATAATCTGTTGGCTCAATGATCCGTTAATGACACCTAATGCTCACAGCAGAGTCTGCCTCTGCTTGCTGCTGCTCATGGCTGGCCCACTGAGGATGCAGGTGCCTTGTAAGCACCCAAATCAGCCATTAAGGTCACTTTTATTAGTGGCTTCGCTTACAAAACAGGGCTCTGGAGGAACATGATTCAGTATAGGCGAAACCCTGTCAGCTCGGAAGAGTCACACTGTTAGGGACCAGCTGCATCTTGTTATATAAAGAAAGCCAGAAGAGTAATATTATTCTCTTTTTACTTTCACAGGCTCTTACGCCTTATTATAGGAATGATTAAGAACAGTGGTTTCTCACCTTCAGTTCTCCCCTCTAGCAGTAACGAATTTGAAAGTAAATTGTCACTCTATCTCTTCTTAGTGAACTAAGATTAATTTCTTTGGAAATGTCGCATTTAGTTTGCTGAAAAAAAAAAAAGTCCAATGAACAGATGCAACTCTAAAAAGTTTAATAGACTGGCAATACAAACATTGGTAATGAAAGATAAACATCTTTAAACTCAGCCCAGCCCTACAGGAAGTACCCCTACAGGAGCCCAGCCCTGTGTGAGGCATTTTGCCTACATATTTTTTGCTCCAGACAACCTTTTAAGATTTTAAAATGTAACAGGGCCTTCTCTTGTTCGACACTGACAGACTTCTTTTAAACTTGTATCTTCAACTTATGTGTTCCATTTTTAGTTAATGGAGTAGTGATACCGCACATTCAGCCATTTTAATTTTACCTGGAATTTTAGTTGCCTAATTGTTCTTGGAGCATACTTGAAACTATTGGAAAGCACACCAGTATTTTTTTTTAAAATTTTCCCATCATTCTTTGTCACATGAGTAATAGTAATCCTCCTACTTTAATTGATATTAGAAAACAGTACCAATGTACTTAAGTACTTGAGTAAAGCAACCTATTAAAAAAGGAGTTGTAACATACTATATTTAGGGCAGAAAAAGAAAACCAACCAATATGCTTTACAGAACAACTCAGTTTTATAAAGTTGGAAAAAACACAATGTTTAAAGAGCATGGTGACCGAAATGGGAAGGAAATCCAAAAAAGGGGGTATATATGTATATGTATGGCTGATTCACTTTGCTGTACAGTAGAAACTAACACAATATTGTGAAGCAACTATACTCCAGTAAAAATTAAAGAAAAATAAAGCGCATGTATCCGCGTTTTTGGTTTGACATAAATAGATAATTGAACTGCCACATTTGGCTAGTATCATTGAAGAAATGGATTACTGGTCAGTTATTAATATTTTCATTCACGGAAGAATTCCTGAGGGAGTTAGAGAAAATATTTTCTTCCTGCTTGATTTGTATAATGTATCACTATATGTGGGTTTGCTTTCCAAGTTCTGTCGTTTTCGCTAATGGCACATCTATTGAAGTATATATTTCAGTCTTCCTTATCTCCCGCTCTGGACAGCCTCATGCCTGGGATGGGCTGATAACTTCTTATTCTTTCCAGTTTACACAATGCTTCCAGATGAGATTATTTGAAGCAAAATTTTAACTATGTCACTTATTTGCTCAAAAATCTTCCGTGGTTTCTTGATGCAGTAAAAATAATACAGAAACTCAATAGCCTATAATTTAGAGCCCTCCATGTTCTGGTCTTGATGTTACTATGAACATCACTTCAAATTCTCCTTATGCTCTTGCAACAAAAACTGCACTATGGCAGAAATGTCCCTGACCTATCTTCACTTAACCTACCTCCACTTAACTGGTTTACCAGATTCAACCATGCTCTCCATACTTCTCTCTGAAATACATGCGTGGTATTCATCATGAGCTCCTCACACACACGTAGTAGACTAGCTGCTTTTTGCACTTCCATTTCATCAACCAGTTGAGCAGTATGGTTACAAAGAGAGGTTTGTACCCAGACCTATTTTTATCTGTGGCTATTATAAATACAAAAATTAATTACATGATAACCAATTGAGAAATATCAGTTGAAAATAACTTTTTTTCCTATGAAAAGTAGGTTATATACTTTGGAAATAAACGATGAATTTCTTGTCTCCAAACATATTGTTGTCAAATCAGTTGTGACAAGACAGCTGTAAAATATTGGGAGAAAATCATAGAAAACTGGAAAGATACTGCATTTATATTTCTAGTGAAATATGTTTGGATTCACCTGTGACATTTTAAAGAAATTGAAAATGTTATTCCAGGGTCATACATCTTGGGTGTGGTTCATGTCAGGGAGGTGACATATTTACAGGAAGACAACATACAGTAGTGGGTTAATGGTGACAGTTCTTTGGGAAAGAAATTATGGAATCATGTAGACATCATATATGTAGTGATAGAAACAGACAAATCTAAACATGATGCAGAGGAGTTTGCAGATCCAGAATCTTAAAGAGAAAAACTGTTCCTTCTTTTTATTGTGAACATTTTCAAACATTTATGATATGTATGGTAGTTTTTTATTTTAGTAGAATTGACATTCAGAAAAATGCACTTAAGCTTGATGAATTTACATAAACTATACACATACCAGTAATCAGAAAGAGAGCATTACCAGCACCCCAGCAGGTCCTCTTATGCTCCCTTTCAGCTACTGCCCCCTCACTCTGCAAGAATAATCACTTACTTTAACAGCATAAATTCTTTGACTCTTTTTGTAATATATATAAATTGTATTTATTATTTTGTGTTTGACTTCCTCCTTGTAACATTATATGGATGAAATATTAGCCTCATCTAACTATAGATCATCCAGTGTCATTGCAGCAAGCTATTCTGTGTATCCAGATTAGATACTGAGTGAATTTAGTGAGGGGAAAAAAGGCTTTTCCTTGATCTTTCTTTTCTATACCAGTTGTTCATTTTATCACTTAATTCCCTCTACCTGACTGCTTTTGTTCTTTTTTTTTTAAACCTCTATCTAATGTCAAAGTGTAATTTTTTTTTTTTTTTTGCGGTATGCGCGCCTCTCACTGTTGTGGTCTCTCCCGTTGCGGAGCACAGGCTCCGGACGCGCAGGCTCAGCGGCCATGGCTCACGGGTGCAGCCGCTCCGCGGCATGTGGGATCTTCCCGGACCGGGGCACGAACCCGTGTCCCCTGCATCGGCAGGCAGACTCTCAACCACTGCGCCAACAGGGAAGCCCTCAAAGTGTAATTTTTATAAAATTATATGCATGATCTTAATATAAGTGCAAAATGAGCATGTGCCAAAGCTTTATTTAACTTATTAATGAGAGAACCAACAAGATGGTGAAGCTAATTTGAAGAGCATTTGAGGAACCAATTAAGTATAGGGAGTGAGGGGAAAAACGTTAGAATAAGATTTCTAGGTGAGATGCAAAGCTGGTGATTGTTCTACGAGAAAAAATCTGCAAGTTAACATGCAACTTTAGAGTCTGGTCCCTGTATAATAGTTGGTAATACGTTAAACGAAGTTGTATCCTCCTAGAAAATTAAAAAAAATAATTGTTGGATGGGTCTGTTGGGCAATTTCCCAGGGTAACAGTGAAGGGAAATACAGAGTTATTTTGCCTTATTTCCTATCTATCCATCAAGGTCAATTTACATCCCACCTCCACTCTGAAGTCTTTATGATCACCCTGCTGGAAGTCACCTCTCTAGCCAAGGAGCACTAGTAATACATGGAAGAAGCTCAATATGAACTTGGTGAATGAATAATTGTATTCTGCCACTCTAAGGGCATATCACTCCTTGAGCAGAAATGGCTAATTAAGGACATAATTAAATTTTAAATTATGGCTAGAGAAATTATACTGTAGAAGAGAGATAAATTAGAATACATCATGGTGCAGTTAGCAGGTTTGTTTTCTTAAAATGAGTAAATATGCTGTGGGAAATAATTGATTTATAAACTACTCTGCCTTTTCAATTTTCTCTTTTCTGTTTCATATTTTTGCCCTTTCTTTAGACTCTGCACTATTGAGACATTCTCTTTGTAACTCTCCCTTTATCTTAGTCGTGTTAATAAAACTACAGGAACTGTCTATCTCAAGTTCCATTTTAGCCATATCTCTTCCCTTATCAGAGATTGGAAAGGCTATCATTAGTCATGTTAAATCATGGGCTTTTAATGGTCACCAGTTACTTCTCTGACTCTGTGACCCTCATGCCATTTTTCCTGTTGACCTTTGTCAAGTGCTTGCTACTCATCTCATTGGACTTTGTTATTCTCTCCCCTTTAGTGTTTACAAAAACATTTTCTACTGCAAAGCTTTGTTAAACACTAATCTTTCCTCTTTAGTGTTTCAGAATACCCCCAATAAATCATATCTTTTAGCAGAAATGTGTGTAATGCATCTATAAATCGAGTTTAATCAGAAACTTTTTTTTCTTGTTTTCTCAGCTTCTTGTAACTAAAAGAGTTCTGTTCTTGCTGAGATGGTTTTGAATTGAATTATGTATGCTGTAGCTCAGACGTACTTTTCTTGTTTTTCATACCTCCAACTGGAGTTGATAATGCAAGATAAGAGGTGGGAGGATGCAATGTAAAAGTTATCTTTTTTTCCTTGAACTCGTCTGTCACTAGCACTCAGATGAGTAATTGAAAAAAACAAAATCCCAAATATCTTTTTTATGAAAATCCAGAAAGAGTTTGGTGATTTTTTTTTAAGATGACAACAGAAAATAACAAAGAGGTTTGTTTTCATGTCCTAGTTTCTTCTAGCTTTTGCTAGCAACCTGTCTCTACAGCTCTGCATTTTTCACCTTATCAACTGTCACAGATACATCACCCTGAGGAAGAAACAAGTAGCATTTTTCTACAGCTCACTGGGCATACCAGGAAAGTGGCCAGATGCCTGGTCCCCTCCTCTTCCCACACCTTCTCCTGGAGTCTTCATCCCATGGCCCAAATCTGTGCCCTTTAGCTGCATATAGCTATTCGAATTAAAATTTAAATAAATTCAAATTAAACAGCTTCAAAATTCGGTTCATTAATCAAATGAGGCACATTTCAAGTGCTCAGTAGCCACGTATGGCTACCATACTGAATAGCACAAGTGTAGAACTTTTCCATCAACACAGAAAGTTCCACTGGGCAGTGCTGACCCAAAGCATGTGGTAGCTGTTCAATGCAAATATGCACGCTAGTGACCTCAGTTACATTTTCAGATAAAGTGCTTCTTTTTACAGAATTTTTCCCTGAGTTCACTAGGGATTGGTATTGTCGAATGGTCTTATAAATGAGTTGGAAGAGACAGAGCCCAGTGAAATCTTCAAGTGTGCAGATGAAACTTGGCTCTTCTGGGAGTGGAAATGCCAAATTGAAAAACTGTGCCTGAAGGCTTTATGAGGGGGCAGACATGCATCAGACGAGCTTCTCTCTGAGCAAGTATAATTTGATAAAGTTAGGTAGAAATTATTCTGTCCTTAAAGGGTAGTGGATTCTGTTTTTCTGGTTAACAGTTGATAGAACAATGTTGGTTTCATTATGTAGTATTCTCTAAAATAACAAAGTTTTGTTGAGGCTCCAAATACTAAAAATAAATTTGGGCAAAAAATAGTGAGAATATTTCCTACATGTGTGCAATATTCAACACTAGGTATCTATGAAAGAAAAACTTCACGGAGGTGATATTTTAAATTGTTCTAATAGGTTAGTCATAATTTTCTGAGTAAAAATGGCAGAGAAGGCAATCCTTGTAGAGGGATCACCATGAGCAAAAACACAGTAGCATCAAAGATTGGAGTGTATCGTTTCAGAGACAAGTAGTTCTTTGTGGTTGACGCAAAAGTGCATGATGTAATGATTTCATTTTTGAAATAAGAATCGAGCCTTATTGCAAAAGTCCTGGATAACATACTTATCTAAAAGTTAAAGAAGGATAATTGTTCAAAGGAATAATTTAAACAACAGAGTAAATACATAATCTAATGAGTATTTTAGAAAGACAACTCTAGCAGTTATAGACCAGTGATTCTCAAAACGGGTGATTTCGTCTCCCGGGAACAACTGATAATGTCTAGAGACAGTTTTGGTTGTCACTGCTGGTTGAGAGGTGGGTACTGTCATTGAGTGGGTAGGGAGTAGGAGTGCTTCTAAGTATCTTATAGTGGATAGCACAGCCCCCATCGCAAAGAAATATCTGGTCTCAAATGTTGACAGTGCCAAGGTTGAGAAACCCTGATGTAGATGATGAATTGAAGAGATACTTGAAACAAACAAAAAACATTGTTTAGGATGCCAATACAATAGTGCATTTGAGAAATGATAAGAGGAACGGAAGGGATACTAATGTGTTTTTTATTGTTAAGTTGGGAAGGGCAGAGTGTTGCTAGGATGACTGCAGAGGTAACTGAATGTTCTCAAATAAAACTGAAAGGAACCTGTTGCTTCTTTTATGTTTTGTATAACTTATAGGAATGATTTAGTCACAAATTTAATATAAACTAAAAACAAAATCCAAGAAAGATACATGGTACGTTGTAAGTAAAATTAATAGGAAAAGACGCATACTGACACATCTGGATTTTTTTAATTGTAAGGAAAAGGGGGGAATCTCATAAGTTTCTAGAAAGAATATAGAGGTACCTAAAAGTGCCAGAGAGTTCAGCCTCAGAATTCTCCTTTATAACACTAAATTTCCTTAGAATTTGAGAGGAAAATGGTATACCAAAATTTCATGCCAAGACAAGGTGTCTTTCATGGGCAAAGGCAATAGAAATACTTGCAAATTTTACAAGCCTCGAAATACATATGAACATACTCATTGAAAAAATTAAAGATGATAAACATAGTAAATGATAAAACTTTAAGAACTTACTATACAAGGGATTTATTACTCTTTTACTCTTTGGTAAACTCAGGAATTAGATTAGATTTTTACATTTTAGCCATATAAATTGTAAATCCACTACAAAGCTTGAACCTGCTAAAACCTCCTCTATATGTTTTTGGTTCTTTTTACTATCCAGGGACCAACACATCCTGCATTTTATATAGGATCTCTTTTTTGATTTGATCCCTTGAAATGATAATGGTTCACATTCTGCTGGAGCACTTTCTGTAATGGCTAAGAAATTGACTAGTTGGGTCATTGCCTGCTATAATTACCTTGCAGAGCTTTATTATATGTTGCTTGTGTGTTCTCATCCCTATGAATGAGGAGTTCCAAAAAGAAACATGGTAGCAATCGTAATTGTACTTAGGCAATGTGCCTCTTTATGTTTAAAAAAATTCATTGAATAGTCTTGAGTCCCCGGATTTTATTTAATAATGAAAGTGGAATAAAACAGATTATCTCCCTTCAAGTTCTACTTTATTTAATAACTCCTTTTCCTTGTCTGGGAGCAGAAAATTTTTATTCTTGTGAAAGACTCAAGAGGTTTCATGAAAATAATGATAATGAATGAAAATGTTTAAATATCTAGAAGAGACAGTGGGGTGTTTAAAATGTATGTGAAAATGCCACTGGTATTTGTTATATATATTTTAAAACCTGAATTATTTCTTAGTGATTTGGAATACTTTATGAATTTTGGTAGAAAATTTTAACATATATGTTCTGGAATTTTTAGTTATTCTATGTAAATCATGACTAAACTCATTTTGAGTACATAAGAAATCCGTATATTAACTTGGAAAGTAAATAAAGCTACATATCAGTACATTAAATCAAGACAACAGGAACCACACTGTTTTTCAAAAAAATAATTAATATAAAACATTTTATAGTTAAATGTTCTGAGGAAACTTTATTAGTGCTTGCTTGTTTGTTTTAATAGCCAAAAGAAATGTTTAGAATATTTGCTTTCAGTTTTTCCAGGTTAAAATTATCCCAGCTATGCACTGACAAAGTCACTAGTATATCCTGGTCTGAAGTAGACCAAGAACTTTAAAAAAACAAAACAAAAAAACTTTGTATTGAAGTACAGTATGTGTACTTCTCTGTACAGCTCAATGAATTTTCACCTACTGAATACCCCTGTCACTAGCACCCAGATAAAGAAACAGATCATCCCTAGCACCCCAAGTAGACCCTCTGCTGCTTCCCCCACAGGTAGTCAATTATCCCAACTTCTTACAGCAGAGAATACTTGTTTTTATTTTATATGAAAGGGATAATACACTATGTACACTTTGATGTATGACTTCTGTAGCTCCACATTTTGTGATTCATTCATATTGCTGCACATACAGTAATTGTAGAGTCATTATACTTGCTGTATAATATACCCTTATGTGAACATACCTCAACTTACCTTACTACTGTTAATGAAGATTTGAGTAATATCCAGGTTTCAGCTATTACAAATAGTATGCGATGAACATTCCATTAAATGTTTTTTTTTGGCTAACATTTGTACACATTTATAATAAGCATAGACCTAGAAGTGGAATTCCTAAGTCAGAGTAGAAACTGGCCAAATAGGTTCCCAAAAAGGTTGTACCAAGTTTACATTCCACCAGATGTGCTTGAGAATTTTTGTTGCTCTACATACTCAGCAACACTTGGTATTTTTTCCTTTTATTTCTGTATTTTCTGAGTGGCTACTCTGGGGATTATTAAGTGGTATTTCATTATGGTTATAATTTTTATTTCCCTGATGGCTTTTCATATGTTTATTGGCCATGTGTATACCCTCAAAGGGAGGTTTTTAATGCAGAGAAACATTTACAAAAGTGATAGATGGGCAGGAAAGGGAAAGAGTGGGTGTTACCTCAAATCAGGGAATTGTTTCTGCCTGGGCACAGCTAAGCTGTAGCACTGCTTCTGTAATGGGGTTGCTTCCATCTTCGTTGTTGGTACCTGAAAATGCTGGAGTCTACACTTCCCTAGTAGTTACCTTTCTGTTACTTCAAGTGTTGAAAACAGAATGACTTTGGACCCACTCTGCCTTCTAAATTCCTACCAATGCTTCCCATTTACAGAACCAATTAGGGAATGGACAAGAGAATCTTGAAGTGTCATTTTCAGGCTTTCAGTACACCACCCTCCCTCCAAGTTAAGAGAAAAGCTTGGAAGGTCAGGAAGCAAGCTGCATAACAACTGATTCTATCTAGCCCAGTGCCTTTTACCTTAGCCCGCTAAATATCAAGGAGGAAGGGAGTTCATAAGGGCTATAGCCATAGAAATCTGCATTTAAATGTGTATCAACATTTTCAGGCAACTGGTTAATCGATAGTTTTCACGTATGTGAGCACTTTTCAAAGTGCTCTAGAGAAATAGATAGTAAAGTACTTGCCCTCACAATTCTTATAACTTCTTAGTGAATAAAGAAAAATACACATGGAACGTCAGTGAATAATACAGAAAATTAGGAAGCTGAATTGTGATAATAGACTATGAATCTTAAATGATATATCTGAGAACAGGAGGGAAGAAATTACAGCTAAACTAATAGGGCATGCAGTGGGGTTGAGCTTTATCTCAAAGGGTAAATAATGTTGGAAAAGGTGAAGGGAAGAAGAAAAAGCATTCTGGGAAACAAGAACAATATGAGTGAAATAACACAGGACTGAGCCATGGCATCTTTCTTTCTAAAATATTAAAGTTCTTTCTTAACCTTGACTTGAAGTATGCTTTGGAAGAATATATCAGAATCAATAAACTAAAATTTTATAACAAGATTGCTGTTAAAGGAATCTTGGAACCACATGGCAGTAGGCATAAGAGAGCTAAGATGTTTAGCTCAGAGGGGAGAAAACTAAAAGGAATGCCTGTGAAGTTGTTCTGCAGAAGAAAGTGTAAACTTTTTTTGGTTGTTTGAAAAGGAAGCACTCCAATCGGTGCGCTAAAGTTAGGAGCATTCAGCGATAAGTTCAATGTAAAAGAATTGTTATACAATTGCTATCTAATAATGGAACATATAGCCTCATGTAGGTATGATGTCTCCAGCGCCTGAGTTATTCTGATAGGAGTTAAATGACTAAGTGTACCAGAAATAGGATTCCTGCAATCAGAATAAAGAAGATGATCACAAAGTCCCTTTAATCTAAAAAATAATTTGGGGCAGGTAGAATGACACTTATCAAGAAACCTGAAAGCTGGTTAGTTTACACTTTAATAACCAAAGTAATTAGTTTTTCTTACATGTCTACTCTGCCATATACAATCCAGGTAGAATGAAGTGATTCAGTGTTCTCTAAAATAAATGAGGAGGAACCCTATACTTACAAGATGCTCCATGAAAAAAAAATTAGTTTAAGGTAAAATAATGTTGAAAAATTTAGCGGCCATGGCTCACGGGCCTAGCCATTCCATGGCATGTGGGATCTTCCCAGACAGGGGCATGAACCCATGTCCCCTGCATCGGCAGGCGGACTCCCAACCACTGTGCCACCAGGGAAACCCCATTTACCCTCTTAATAATAAATTCACAGAATATAAAATACTTTCATGGCTCTGTGATGTCCTTCAGTAAATAAATTTGCTTAAGCTCTGCATCACCAGCTTTTTATCAAAAACATTTCAAATTTATCTCAAAAAATAATCTTGTTAAAGTCATATCAACATTCTTGAACTGGTGCTTTCACAGGACTAATTTTTTGGATACATGTAATTGTAATCACAGCTACCACCTATGGGAGCCTATGGTCTAGTGAGGGAAACAAGTACAACACAATATGAAGAGCAGTGCCATAGGGGATTGATGCATGTTCTATGGAAACACATGGAAGGGTACCTAACACAGTCTCCATGATGGGGGAGGGACAGGAAAGAATTCCTGTAGAAGGTAATGCAAAATGATGACCTATAGTATATCCAGGATTTACTGGGAAAGAGAAAGAGGGAAAGCATGTTTGAGACTTAGGAAACTCTGAATGTGAGGGCCTATGAGTAAGTGATTATGATACATTCATGAAGAGCATGGCCAGTTTTTAAAGAAATGCTTAATAGGGACTTGATATTCAGAGTATATTAACAGATTTGGTTTGCGTCTCAAATTTTCTTGCAGGGTCACTACAAAGGTTACGGACGCACAGAATTATACAATCTTGAGGGTGGGGAAAAAGCATTGAGACCCTCTAGTCAGAAACCTTGTCTACAATGGCTAACTGGAAGCTATGTGTTTAGTCACTAGAAGCGTTCTGTCTCATGAAGCATTCTCCCACCCCCTTATATTAAGATGAAACCAAACTTTCTGTAACTTTTGCCTGCCCCAGGTCTGCATTCTTGAGCTGCACAGAAAGAACTCTGGGCTTTATTACTTTGGGAGTACCAGAGTCATTTTTTGTTGGTGATGGAATTTAAAATCAGATCTATTTAATGGAGTTTTCATTTGCTCTCCCTGTTCGTTTTAATACCAGACTTCTCACCATTTTTAACATGTGAAATATATCTGTATGTCCTAAAGTTTTCTTAAGACTACAATATAAATATTGAGTTTCATATAACCTTTTTGTTTATCAAGGGAGTATTTTGGGGATTTGGTTTCGGCATCTTTTTGTAAAAACGTTAGATCTTAGGAACGTTTTCATAATTCAGCAGGGTCTGCAGTGTTAATGGGCCTGAGCAGCAGGACACTTGGACCACATACTGTAATTACTCCTCAGAGTGCTTGTAATTTCAGTTCGAGAGCCTAACGCTGGCTGTAATTCATTTGCTTTTCTTCTCTTATTGAACGTGATTCGCAGCAGTCTCCTGATTTTGGAAATCTATTGCTTTTGCTCAATTCTAAGTTAGTACTCCAAATTTACATGAAAGTATGGCAGTAGAGAAAACATGGTAGGGATTGAAAAAAGTAATGGTGAAGAAGTAAATATTTCTTATAAGCAAAAGTTTCTTTTAAAACCTATAGTTCAACTGAAGCAAATTCCATGACGTTATAAGGAAAGTGAGGCCAATACAGGTTAAATGATTAGTAGTAGAATTAGAAGTGGAAAATCTCTGAGGATTTTCACCCTGGATGGTTGGCGTACTTTTTTTAACCTGGTAATAGACCAGTAGTGTTACAATAAATGTAAACATGTTTTAACTGTTCAAATGGTGACTTTGGTCTTATTTGAATAAGTATGGTCAAGTTAAAAGAAAAGAAATCTAAATTTGAAAATGCAACCTAAATATCATATGATGTAGTGCTCATCATTTCTAATTTTAATGATTTATTTTTTTCCCCACCAGGGAAATCATCTTTGGGGATCTTATGAAGAACTTCCTATGGTAAGGACATTTAATGAACAAAAATTTTATAAAAATGATCATAGCATGTTTATCGCATGGCCTTACCTGTGTTTTCAAGTGGAATGTCCAGTGTACAAAGGGCTGAGAAAAAGTAGATTGTTCTTCTCCAGGCACTCTTTTTTCCCATTCAACTGTTTTATTTTTTTGTAGTACTTATCACCACCTGATTTTTACTTATTTGTTTATACCTTTGTTGTCCATCTTTCCCACTAGAAGGTACCTTCTAGGGGAGCCGGAATGCTTGCTTATTGATAAGTGTCTGACCTATGGGGAATGTTTGTTGAATGGATGCATTAATGATCAATAAAACGATCGCCTGTCATGTATCAGCACTGAGCTAGATTATTTCAATGAAACATTTCTGCTTATCTTCTTGGTAAACCTAAGAGGTAGGTCTCAGTTCCATTATATTGCTAAGGAAATGGCCTCATAGCAGGAAAGTTATTTAATCTAGATTATGTTATTATTAAGAAGGTACTTGAACTCTTGTTTGAAAATTTCACATACCAAACACTTCCTTTCTCAGAACAGTTCCCCTGTAATTCAGAATGTTAAAATGCTAAGATGAAAAAAATAGGAAACTTATGCAAAAATCAGAAACAATATTTAAACACAGAATTTCCATTTCAAAAGACCCCACTGATCTTGGGCTGTCTGAATATGATGCAGGATAACTGATGCACTGGTACCAACTTAATCATGTATATCTGACACATCTTTAGCAAATGAAATAAAATTTTGGGAACGAAATATGATCTAGTCTTAATTACTTAAGTGCTTATCATTAGTTTTGCATCAGTACTTGTCTTGTAAATACATAGTCAGAAACATTGGTCTGACAGGACAAAGTTAAAGAAAAATATAAATATTCTAAAAATAGTTAATTTCCAGGTTTTCATACTCTAATTAGAGATTATATTGATCTTAGCAATTGTCACATTATTTTTAATTAAACCTTTTATTTTGAGATAATTATAGTTTTGCATGCAGTTGTAAGAACTAATACAAAGAAACCTATGTGTCCTTTACCCAGTTTTCCTCAAAGTAACATCTTGCAAAATTGTACTACAAAATCACAATCAGGTTATTGACAGTGATACGTTTAATGTACAGAACATTTCCATTACTGCAGGAATCCCTCCTGTTGCCCTTTTATAGATATACCCACCTTCCTATGTCCCGTAATTCCTAGTAACCACTAATCTCTTCTCCATATCTTCATACAGGTCTTTTGTCTCCTTAGGTAGGTTTATTCCTAGGTATTTTATTCTTTTTGTTGCAGTGGTAAATGGGAGTGTTTCCTTAATTTCTCTTTCAGACTTACAAGAAATATATCCAAATTTTCTTGAATATTTATAATGACGAGTTGCAAGAAATATCAATTTCTAAAATATTGTTGTTACAAGAAAGCTGTGTAAGTGGAATCGTGCAATATGTACCCTGACAGTATTGGCTTTTTGTCACTCAGCTTAGTTCCCTGGAGATGCATACAGATTACGTGTATCAATAGTTGATTCCTCTTTATTGCTTAGTGGTATTGCTTGGTATGGTTGTACCACAGTTTGCTTAACCATTTCCCCATTAAAGGACACCTAGGTTAGTTTTAGTCTTTGGTTGTTATGCTGTGAACATTTACATGAAGGTTTCTGTGGGAATATAAGTTTTCCTTTCTCTGGGATAAGTTGAATTATATTAAGTCTAAAGAAACAAACCATGATTTTAAAAATTATCCTTTACATAGGGCCCTCATAGCACAAGAATTAGCTAAATCAGGGCAAGAAAGAGAGTTAGAATAAGTTGAAAGGAAATTAAATAACTGCTGTTTATTGATGTATGTTAGCATCCTTACTATTATTATTACTATTAAGGCTGGCGCAACTCTGAAATTAATAATCTTGTCTTGCTTGTCTAAGAAACATGAGGTTTACAGGTTTAGTTTGCCAACCATATGTATTGAAGTGAGTGCCAGCTTTATATCCATATACCAACTTGTAAAAAATTAGAGCTTTAGTATTTCCATTAAGAACTAAGAATACCCTTCTACTTTGCTGGGGCATGACACACCAAAGTGTCAGGACATGTTTTATAGCATTTATTAATAACCTATATTCCTCTCTTGAGGTATATTTGCTGGCCTGGTAGCTTGTTTTTACTCATCTAACCTCGAACTGTAAGAAAACAAACAAGATTTTGCCAAATAACCATATGGGAAGGGGACTGTTCCAAGTAATCCAAAAGGATAATTAAATATATACAAATATATATACACACACACACAAACACAAAGATTAGTGTGTATGCATATATGTATGTGTTGATATACATGTATATGCCTACACGTATGTTTGTGTGTATGTATATATGACTACGAACAGTAAAATACTGCTCTATCATAGAAAACTTGTATCCCTAAAGGCTAAGATTAGGAGACTAAAAATAAGACTGTGTTTGCTAGGTACTTGTCTTATAAGAGTTACTAAAATTAATACCTGTCTTATTTATATCCTACTAAGATAATATGGGAATATACCCTAGTATACACATACTAACTATAATAGAGAATGGGTAAATGTTTCTTTACCAAATTTTGAAATTCAAACAATGTGCAGGAATTGCTATACTGATTACTATCTTTTCACCCATTGAAATCAAGAAAGACAAAAATCCTGATTTCTTAATGCATTTAAAAACTATTTATTGATCACTTTCTTTGTGAAGGCTCTGGTATAGGTGGTAGGAAATCAAAGTGAACAAGATCCTTGCATTACGTTCTAGAGCTTACATTCTAGTCAGGGGAGGTAATCAATGTGCATGGAAATAAATGAGATAAGTGAATGAGAAATTTTCAAATATTTTACTGTGAAGAAAGTAAAATAGGGTGATAGGAAAGAGTGGCTAGAGAGAGTGATGATGGCTATGTTGGCTAGAGAGGTTAGAGAGACTTCCTTGAAGAGGTAACATACGAGCAAAGACATGAGTGCTGAACTGGAGCAAGCAGTGCAGAAGCACAGAGTAGAACATTCCAGGTAGAGGGAGTGGCAATTGCAAGGAGCTTAAAATGGGAAAGCGCTAGGAGACGCTGTTTGAAAGATCTGTAGATTTAGCTTTCTCAGTCATAGAAATTAATTGTCTGGAGTACTGACTTTCTGGACAGAGTCCTGACAGGCAACACTAGTCAACTGCCACACCACCATCTTGATAGCACATACTAAATGGACAATAAGAACAATTTTCATGGCAGAGAAGACATGACATATACTAGAGAATGACACAGAAGTCAACAACAGAAAAAACAGAAAACTTGAAGTGCCAAATGGACTTGTGAATTAAGAAGCAAGGAGAGTTAGAGGAAAATGTAAGCATTTCAGTTTTAAAATATTTAATAAATGAGGAGGCCAAGAGGGAGAGGAGCTGACTGTGAGAAGGGGTGGTATGCGGTAATATCTGATGACGTGGTTCAAAGCTAGAGCATTTCAGAGAGAAGGAAGGGAGAATAATTTGGAACTGGAGATGAGGCATAAAAAGGACACTCAGCTCAACTCTAAGCCCAAGTGTATAAGGAAAGAGGGAGAAAACACAATGATCCATTGGGAAAACACTATCCTCAGAGAAGATCCAGAGGTTCTTTAAGCAAGATGAAGGGAACATTCATAGTTGAGTTTGAGGATATTGGGGATTTTGAAGATGATGTACCATGAATTCCACAGAGCACAGTGGGCACGTTTAGGAACTGTGGAAAGCTGGGAGAAGGGTACTAAACAGGAGATGTGCAGAGCCTAAGGGGGTGAAAATGTGGGAAATAAGAGGTGAAGTAAAAGCTTCTTATGGTGATCTGAAATAAACAAGAACAAAGGGTGTAGAGGTGGTGGTCTCATAGCAGGTAGAAGTGATGATAACCTGTGGGTATCTGGGGGACCCTGTTTACTACTTCTGAAGGCAGTGGGGAGGTAAGGAAAGTTCAGTATTGTAATCACACATCTCTCTTGCAACCACAGTTGCTGAAGTTTTGACACCTGGTGAGGGCTGGTCTTAATTTGAATGCAAAAAGTTAGAAGTTTGTAGTGAATTTCTAGTTCATATAATAGTCATTTTTAAAGTGAAAGAGTAAAAATACTTATATTCTGATCCAGGCCAATTCTAATCACTTTGAGATTACTTGGGAAGGGATGGTGGTCACTATCCCAGTGTTTCCTGCAAAGTGTCACATTGTATTTAATCTTATTTAGGTCAATCTCAAATTATTTTTCCATCTTTGCTTTAAACAATAGGTGGCTATGCTCAGAAGCCATCTCTTTTGTATTTAATTTCTCCATTGGCTTGATTAAGTGGAACAGTTTTTCACTCTGAGATGTCTCTCACCAGGAGATTTTTCACAACTCTCCTTGTTATCCTTTCTCTTCTTTTGCTCATCTGACAGTAAAATCATAATCCTGTCTTTTACAACATCACAGGCTGATAACAGCATGAACATACTCAGAGGATTCTTGCTCTCATGAAACTTTTAATTTCTTTATTGACTTTAATTAAATTTGAGAGGCTTTTTCAATAACAAGAAAAAAACATGTTTGTATGTTGAATTAATAGCATTGTATTAGCCAGACTATAGGTGATATTTGGGGAAAAGGATAAACTTTTATCTAACCCTGGGATCACAGATGTGAAGTTTTCCATCTTGTGAATTTCTTGCTTTTAAAGGAATGGACAGTCTACCATATGAATATAAAAATTGCATCCTTTCCTTAACAGAGCTTAAGAAGCCAGTGACTCTCAGGTGAAGCTTTCTGAACAATATTTCGGCTGATTTACTCAGTGTAAATTAAAGAGTGCCTATGCTTTTTTTAAAAAAATAAATTTATTTATTTATCCATTTAGGCTGCGTTGGGTCTTCATTGCTGCGCACGGGCTTTCTCCAGTTGCAGCAAGTGGTGGCCACTCCTCGTGGCAGTGCATGGGCTCAGTAGTTGTGGCTCACGGGCTCTAGAGTGCAGGCTCAGTAGTTGTGGCGCACGGGCTTAGTTGCTCCTCAGCATGTGGGATCCTCCCGGACCAGGGCTCAAACCCCGGTCCTCTGCATTGGCAGGCAGATTCCCAACCACTGCGCCACCAGGGAAACCCAGAAGAGTGCTTATGCTTTTAAAATGCAATGAAGATATTTATTAATTCAATGAACAAGTATTTATTGAGCACCTCTGATGTGCTGTGTGCTCTTCAAGCAATGAGCAGCAATGGTGCTTGAGGGAATAAATGGCCTGCTCTCACAGAGCCTATATTATAGTAGCAGAGATAAACAATGAACAAGTAAACTGATTTAAATAAATAGTGTATTTTAAAATAGTTTTATGAACCACGAAAAAAATTAAGCAGAATTACGTGGTGGAGTGACTTGTGGGATCAATGGGAGAAGGTGGTCAGAAAAGGTTGCTCTGCACAGCTGACTGTTTAGCCAAAGGAATCATTAATTACATTTAGTGTGTCTTTCTCTAGTTTTGGAAAACTTCGATTAAATCTGCATATTGAATTAAAGTAGCATGCAGGCATTTGGAATTAAAGCTAATGGGAAGAAATAAAGGCTTATTTCGAATAATAAATTATCATAAAAGGGTCCAAATAAAACATTTTACTGATTATTTGAGATATTTGAAAGAATTAGAGTCTTGCCATAAAGGGGGAAAATGAAGTAGATAAAGATACATAAAACCTGAGATTTGCTCCGTAGTAGAAAATATTCTGTAGCTGCATTATCCAGCCTGGTCCTCACTAGTCACATGTGGCCATTGAACAGCTCAAACAAGGCTAGCTCACATTGAGATATGTACACTGTTAATGTAAAATAAACAATCTACTTCAAAGACTTTGTATGACAAAAAAGTAAAGTATTTGTTTTTATTGATTACAGGTTAAAATGATAATATTTTGTATATAGTGAGTTAAATTAGTTATATTTTGAAATTAATTTCACCAGTCTATTTTTACTTTTTAAAATGTGGCTACTAGGAAATTTTAAATTCTATATACAGTTTTTGTTTATGGTTCACATTGTATTTGTTAGTCTGTACTGCTCAATAGAATTGTCAATAACCCCTTAAAGCATATTGCACAGAATTTATAACCTATTCATTCAAATGAATTAAATGCTCGTGAAAGATGACATGTTTTCAGATTCAGATGGCAAAATGCAAATAGAATTTATTTAAGACAAATAATACTGAATTTATATTGTTATAATGAATACTTATTAATGTTTGGGTATGACGTGCTAACACAAAATGATCTTTGAAATCTAGTAATTTTGCATTCTGTTCAGAAAAGGAACATTCTGATTTGTGGGGAGACTTGGACTTTCAAGTAGAATAACTAACTACGTTGACTAAGTTGAATAGGTAATTTTTCATTCTTCGAGACCATGTAGAACCTGAACTAAAACCTACCTATCTTTTCAGAGGCCACCTTTGGGCAAAATAAGTTTTCACTTTCATAAATGAAATTATTCCAACCAGAAGTTACACTGGTATTTTTAATGGGACCCAAATACCATTTCAAGCAGTGTTGGTCTGTGTAATTCAACCAGCCACACAAATTGTTAGAGAAATATTCTCTCTAGGTTGAAACAGTCCTAATGAGAAAACGGTTACCATCTGTTGTTTTTATTTGTTTGCTTGCTTGCTTGTTTCACACAGCCATTTCCCATGCTTGTGAAGCATATTTTAAAGGTAGAAATACTTAGAAGTAAAATATTAAACATGTGGTAGAGATACTGGTTCACAATTACCAGTTTAGTCCAAGTAGAAAACAAAAATCCAGTTTAGTTAAAAAGTCCTTAAGCACATGAATTTTCTAAATAGTTCTTGGCTTGATGGAGCCCTATAATAATACCCTGTCTGGTAAATATTGTTTATAATTTCTAAATGGTAGGGTTCTTCCAGGCTAAATGGAATCCTCTTTAACAATGAGTAACTGGCTATTTGAGGATAGGCTCTTGTGATGGAGATCTCTCTGCAAGGATTATTTTTCTCTCCACATTTATATGGATCTCTTTTCATGCTGATAAAAACTTACTTATAATCTTTGCATAGTGATCACTATTACAGGCATACCACAAAGATATTGTGGGTTCGGTTGCTTTATTCCCAGTAAAGCAAATAACACAATAAAACAAGTCACATGAACTTTATTTTCCCAGTGAATATAAAAGTTATGTTTACACTATATTGTAGTCTATTACGTGTGCTATAGCATTATGTCTAAAAAACGTACATACCTTAGTTAAAACATACTTTATTGCTAAAATGCTAACGATTATCTGATGGTGTAGGGTTGCCACAAACCTTCAATTTGTAAAAAGCACAGTATCTGTGAAGCACAACAAAGCGAGCCACGATAAAACAAGGTATACCCCAACTGAATAACAATTACTCCAGTGCTCAGTGGCTTAAAACAGCAGTTTTGTTATGATCGCTGATTCTTTGGGTTAAAAATTTAGGAAGGGCACAGCAGAAATAGATTTTCTCTGTTTAGAGAAGTCTGGGGCTTAAGCTGGAGAGACAGCATTTGAGGGTGAGTGTCCGGTATCACCTGGAGATATCTTCATTCACAAATCTGGCAGTTCATTTTAGTTGTCAGCTTAGACCTGAAACTTGGACTCTGGAATGGTGTATCTACATGTGGTGGCTTTATGTGTCTTGGGCTTCCTTATGGTATGGCTTCCTCAAAATGGTTAGATTCTTACATGGCAATTCAGAGTTCCACAAGTGAGTGTTCCAGTGAGTAAGATGGAAGCTGCATTGGCTTTTATCACCTAGTCTCAGAAATCAAATGGTGTCACTTCCGTCCCATTCTGTTACTTGCAAGCAAATTACAAGCCCACCCAGATTCAAGAGAAGGAGGGAACATAGACTCTATTTCCTGATGGAAGGAATATCAAAGAGTTGCAGACATGTTTAAAACCATTACACATTGGGGGACAAATCTCTCTCCAGAATGCATCCTGAAAGAAAATTATAGAATTGTAAAGGTAGAAACTAATGGAATAGTATTCTGTTAGTCTAATATTGATAATTATGTGATTTTTAAAATTACTGGGTATTGGGAGTGGTAGGAGAAATGTTCTTTGATCCATTAAGAAATGGGTAAGTATCCAGTTTTCTTGAAACTTGAAAAGAGGATTTGAAATTTAAGTTTTTAGCATGGCATCTTTTTTGCTTTCACTGTAGCAATTTTTATTTTCCTCAAACTTTCTCTTTTTGATTAATCCTTAAAAGAAATGCATTAGTATTACTTTTTTGGAGTAAATAATGTAGATGTAATATTTTCATAGAAAATTAACATCTATGGAATTAGACTGTGATCTTTGGGAAATTATTTCTTTCATTCTTTAAGCTTTTGATATTGATTTAAGAATACTTGCTGGCTTATTTTTAAGAGTCATTCTCCTAAATGATGACTGAAATTTTGTGTGCTCATCTGTTGCCTTCATGTGCATATAACATATATATCTAGGTTAGTCCCACAGAATATTCCAGTAAGTACAAAGATATCAACCCTGCTTTTATGAAACTTATATTCTTAGTGGAAATATACATACAATAAATACGTATGTAAAAGAAAGAAAACCATCAGGAAGGCATAAGTTTTATGGTGAAAGAAACATAGGGTGAAAAAAAATAGAGTGAAAGTAAAATAAGGTGATGTGATAGGACTGGGGAGGAGGTATGATTTTGCTTTATATTAGAGTGTCAGGGAAGATCACAATGGCACTGTAATATCTAAATCAGAACCTGAATGACAGGACAGCTGTAGTTTTGTGAGAAGTTTGGGAGCTAGTGGTGGTGAGGATGGTTAATTTTACATGTTTACTTCACTGGACCAAGGGATGTCCAGATAGCTGATGAAACATTATTTCTGGTGTCTGTGAGAGTGTTCTGGAAGAGGTTAGCATTTGATTCAGTAGACTGAGTAAAGAAGTCCATCCTCACCCATGTGGATGGGTGTCATCCAATCTGTTGAGAGTCTAAATGGAACAGAAAGGTAAAGGAAGGTTGAATTCACCCTTTCTCTTCTTTACCTGGGATGCCCATCTTTTCCTGCCCTCAACATCAGAGCTACTGATTCTCTAGAGTTTAGACTTGGACTAAATTGTACCACTGGCTTTCCTGGTTCTCCAGTTTGCAGAGGGCAGACTGTGTTGGTTCCAGGCCTTCATAACTGCATGAGTCAATTCCTATAGTAAATCGTATACATATGTACCTATATATGTCCTGTAGGTTCAGTTTCTCTGGAGAACCTGACTAATACAGGGCCTATTTCAAGTAGAACAGCCTCAATCACCACATTTTTTAGTGTCTCAACTCCAATCTCATGGGATAACTCAGTGTTACTAAAACATGAAATGGTTTCACCTTGCCACACATTAGCACTTCTCCCCTTGCCTATCATGTACTCCTCCTTTTCATCAAGAAAAAACAAAACAAAAAATTGAAAAATGAAAACAACTCTTGTGTAAGATCCAATTCAGTTATCACTTGCCTTTTTCTCACCTTCAAGACAGTCAGTTTCCCCACTTTTCAGAATGTTTTACCACTTATATTGCATTACTAACTTTAAAAAAAATTGTTTCTGCTTATTTTTATCACTAAATGGTGAACTTGACTAGAGAAAATCTGTTTTTTTGGGTATGTGTATTTGTGTTTGCCCAGTGTTTGGCACATGAAAAAATGTTTCTTTAATGCAGTTCTGAATCCAATATGCAATTTTTTAATGTTAAGAGACTGCTGTTTGGTAGTAAATATTTCCAAAAGACTTCAACTCTCTCAATTATACTTGATCATGTATTTTTGTGTCTCTACCAATCCACGGTAGGTGGTATTATGGAAACACACCTGATAATACCCCTGGAACAATTAAAAAACCTGAAGGAGGGTTTAATGAAATGACTGTATTTTTCAGTCAGTGATGAAAAACAACCCCTGAATGAAAGGATTGATATTTGTTTTATGGGATTTGAAGCTTTTCTAACACATTCTACCAACTAATCACCTCCGGTTAAGTGTAAATGTGTTTTCAGTGTCCTGCTATCTGAAAAACTACTCTATTCATTCTTCGGTAATTATAGGTTAGCTTGTCTTTTAAGAACTGTGAAATAAAAATAACAGTGGTGTTAAAACCGTATGTGTACATTCTCATGCAAGAAAAAACCAGGGGAAAAAACATACTGTTTCCCCCTTGTTTTCCTGAAACTCTTGCATCCTAATGTTCCTCCTGTCTTCATCTGCTCCTTTTTTGCCTACCTTGGGTTGTCTTCCTATTTAACTATGGTTCTTATCTAAAGTTTAAACTTTTTTGATTATGTTCTCTCTAAATTCTTGCATTGTTATTTTGGCTTCCAAATTATACAAGAGGAGTGATGATAGTAACAACTGATAACTAGATTACATTTTACAGTTTCTGAAGAAATTTCCACATATATTGTACATAGTTGATGCAGCTTTTATTTGTATGAATGTATTGCCTGTAAAATACTGTTTTAAAATATCTGTCTGAATTTTACTTTTCTATTTTATCCACCTCCCATATGCGCTAAAGTAAGTTTCCTGACTCTTCTGTGATGGTGAGGTACATCTGTACCTTCATACTTATGATCATTTTTATTTGCCTCTAATTCCACTTCCCTTAAAAAATTCTGTTTACCAATCTTAAAATTTCAAATTCTACCTCTATGAGACATTCTCTCAACCCTCATAAAGATTTTCATTCTTCCCACTCTAGCATTAGGGGAGCTGATGAAATAAAATTATTATTATATTCCATTGTAACTGTTAGAGATTTTTCACATGTTTATAAGTAATATTGGAAATTTCACAAAAGAAGTAATCTGCATAAGTTAAAAGTCTTATTACTTAAAATATTGTGCAGTGTTTAACAGGGTGTACAATAAACCTTTGTGGCAATTGTTTCATTAAGTATTTGGTAAACTAAAATACAAATGAAGAAAATGATTTTGTTTACATGTTCTGATAAAATATAAATGTTACTATATTAAAATCCAGTCATATAAGAACTGGATTTTAATGCTGTAGTGTCCCTGAGTTCCAATAGTCTCACTAAAGCCTGCTTGAAGTCTATAGGTTTTACACAAAGCTAAAGTTTGAATAAATTAATCTCGGATTAGGAACTGTATCCAAAGAATAGATTCAGGGCAGAACCTGAAGACTGAATAGCAGCTTTCTGAGAGGTTGTTAATAATACAAGAAGATGCATACTTCTTAATTCTTGTTGAGTTGATGACGTGCTTAATTAGGTGTTGACACATGCATTCAATTGAATTTAGTAATTTATTGAATTACTGATCATTACTGATCATCAGCCTAGAAATTCTTATTTCAACTCACAGATAGATGTAAACTTAGCATACTTCCTATAATAGGACTTATATTGAATGCCATACATTTTCTTATAAAAATGAGAAGGGAAAATGAATGGTGTTCATTCCCTTTATCATTCAGCATTTTTTCTTATCAGTCAATATGTAATCATTGAGTGCATCTTAAGTGTGTGACTCTGGTGAACACAGATCCTATGGTATTTAAGTGAAAGCAGAATCCTTGTAACTTTCAGCCAAGGGAAATGCTTAATGTAATTAATAGAAAAGAACTTGTATCTAGGTTTCTTGGCTTGGAGTACGATTTGCATTTATCCAGGTGGAAAGAGTTCTTCCAATTAAATGGTGTGGCTTAAATAAATTCACATCACTGAAGTAACTGAAGCAAGAGTTATTAAAAATATCGCCATACCATCAGAGAACTAAGATGGGGTATGAGGGGTGGAGAGATAGTGCCTTATAGTACATTCACAGATGTGCAGTTAGGAAGAAAATTCTAGGTGATAATAACTGAAGTAGAAATTTATTAGAAAACCTTAGAAAAATGTAAAAAAAAACAATGATAAAGATTCTACCTAAAAAGTCAACTTTGAGAAATTGTAGATGTAGACAAATATTTATGCAATTAAAAATTTAGACCAAATACATCGAAGTGACATCTCAACACAGACCGGCATAAATGACGATTGTAATACCCACAGTAACAAAACAGCATAAAGTAAGTGATATAGAGAGGAACTGTGGTCCTGATAGGTCACACCAAAAAAAATCCTGCCTAACGATTTTCAATGCTTAAGATATTGGGAAGTTCTGTCAGAAACCCACTCTTTATTATGATTTTATATATAATTAATGTGTAAGTAATTAACACAATAAATTAAAATCTCCTGTTATGGAATTCTGTCATTCCTAGTCAGTTGTATTGCTGTTATGATAAAATTCATTCCTTAATAATCTATCAATAATTAAACAATAAAGATAACGGGGAAACCTCTCTTCTTTATATACTATTACAGGTCAGGTGAGAAGGTCAGGTTAGAAGTATCCCTAACAGACTTTTGATTGAGTAAGGCTTGTTTTCGTCCCTGCATTATATTTGCACATAAAGCTATGGAGAATATCCTGTTGTTACAGTATTTAAACAAGGAAACCATTAGACTGGGGTGGCTCTAATGCCTTGGTAGTCCACGTAAGCAAGCAAACCAAAGTCTAAGCCAGGGTCAGTGCGCTCAAATCCAAGAAAACAGAATCTAAGAACAACCAATCACCAACAGCCAACTAGGATTTCCCAAACCAGGCAACTGCTTAAACTATAACGATTCAAATGATTTCTTCACTTTGCTTTAGTGTCTTCTCTGTGAAAACCTTGCCCCTAGCTCAATTGAACCCTTTCAACCACTCTGGTTTTGTCACTGCCCAATTCAAATCCATGTGTGCTCAAATAAACTCTTGAAGATTTTAATGTGTCTCAGTTTACCTTTTAACATTGGAGAACATAGTTAATCATAAGACAAAATTTTCCTTGTAGAAATTAAATCCTATCATAAGGATAAAAACAAACATTCCTTAATATATGCAAAATAATTTAAACTCATATATTATAAAATTCCAGTTTTAATTTCCGTAGAAAATTTGAAGTGAGAGTGATCATTGCTATGTGTCAGTTAAGGCATTTTGGTTGCAAAGTACAAAAAAATCCAACTCAAATTTATTTAAACAAAAGACATAATCATTATCCCTAGTAACTGAGACTTCCAGCAATATGTATAAACTTATTGGTTGCTTGATTCAGAGGATCAAACAGTCGCTCTCTCCAGATCTTGATTCCTTTTTCATATTAGCTCCAGTCTCAGACAGACTTCCTGTTTGTGTTTGTAGAGTGGCTGCCACTAGTTCAAGTGCTGCAGGTAAAGAGAGTAACTCTGTATGAGAAATCTCAGCAAAAGCTGCCAAATGTCCAGTTGATTCTGATGAGGTCATGTACCCATCCTTGAAACAATCACCAAGGCAGACAGATGTAAGGTTTTTATTGTTCAGGCTTGAGTCACATGCCAGCCAGGTACTTATGAATGAAATTAGTTTCATGGAAACCACATGTATTGAGAGTAGGGAATTTTACAAAAATGGTTAATGATAACCAAAAACATTTAGTAATCAACTACATGATAGAGCTAGAGTAATGTGGGTACCTTAACAAAGAAGCCTGGAATAGTTTGGCCTTGAGGAATGAATAGACATGACCCTCTTTACTAAATAAGAAAATGGAAACTCAAAGATTCAAAATCTTGACTGGCATGGCCACAAATAAAGTTCCTGTCAGTAAAGATACCTCTTTTAAAAAATAAAAAAGATCATAACAAATGCATACAAACTAATAAAACTTACTTTTACTAAATCATAATTATACTGAATAATTACAGATTAATTTATTCCAGAATCAACTACATATTTCCAAGTTCCAGTTAAATAGGAGAGAAAGGTGCAGATTATTTTTCTTTTTAATTATATTTTATATTTAGGTTTTGTTTTCTTTGAATGGTTTAGGAAAAGTTAAATTTTAAACACCAGATTATTACTGTGTCCTAAAGATGTTGTATCCTGAGTTTTATTTTTTATAGAGCCTGTTATAAATCTTTGGTGCTTAATCACTTAATTGATTTGATTGATGTGTATTGGATTAAGGCAAAGATCAAACTATTGCTTGTGGTATGATATAGCAAGGAAATGTGGTCTGGGGTCAAGGAGGAGAGAGCAGGGAAGGGAATTGAGGGGGAAGGAAGAGAGAGAGAAAGGGGAATAGACTGAAACATGCAGTAGCTTCATGTGCCAGATATGAGAGTTTCAACTATTTCTTGATCTATAGAATGTGTGAAGTGCATTTCTGTTAGAATGGAAATGCCTTGTAATGTGAGCTTTCTGCAATATAAAGAAGGCAATTGGTTTTCTATTCATACTTCAGCCTTATCTTTTACCATCAAAGGTGCTTCTATTTTGGTATGAGGTCCTGAAATGTGATGACAACATACGACCTTCACAGACTCTGAGTAGAATCCAGTGGGTGGTATATACACTCCACACCTGTGTTTCTCTCACACAATTATTCTCTGGATAACTTTACATCAGCTGTGTTAATGATGTTGTATAATCAAGTGATAACATGATCACAGCTTTTGACACTGATTTTCCTAGGTATGGCATCACTTTTCTTTTAAACTTATTACCTTCTTCTTTTCTTCCATTAACTTCATTTTATTTTGACTGTGAAGTTAATTTTCATTAAGGCTGAGTGAAATACTGAAGGAAAAATATAGACTCTGACAATTTCAACAAGAAAGGGAAAAGAAAAGTGCCAGAAGATTTCATAACAAATGTAAAGGAAGACAAGGCAACATTGACTCTGTAGTTAAAATTAAAAGCAAAGGAAATAGATGGGTGGAGACTCAACTGTGAGGAAATACTGGAGTTTATCTAGTGTACTTAAAGGGAGGTTGAATGGATCTCTACTTGCTTTTCCTCAGAGTCTGTTTTACTTGACACATTAGGTAACTAGGAAATACATAATTAGAATTGTCAATTAATTTTTAAAGAATTATTCTAATAGTTATTTATTGGAAAAAATTGAATTGTAGATAATAAGATAAATGAATGAAGCAGAAAGGATTAACTTATTTTACTATGTGATCTACCATAAATTTAGGAGTATATAACTTGAACTTTAAAAAATATCATTCACTAAATAAGACTCAGTCTTATTTAAGTAGGTGATTTCTAGAGAATTGCAGTCTGTATGCATGTATGGATATGTGGGTACATATGTGTATATGCTGTATTCTTTCTTTTTAATTCAAGTAATTTTGTGTTGATGTGATTTAAGATTGGAGTGGCCCAGAGTAGCTATTAGCCCATAAGAACTACTTCTTGAAGATCTATTCATTTAATGCTGAGAACAGAATCTTAAAGCCAAGAAAATTAGAAAATGTCAGGCACTATACACCTTCTCTTAAGAACTGGTAAACAAATGAACAGGTCCTTTACCCTGGAACTTAGTAGCTTAAATAAAATTTGCTCAATGTTGGTACATATTGAAAATGTTCTGTTTGTCTTATATTCCTAGTATTCATATGTTAAAAGTCTTTCATGTATTTTGAAACAAACAAAAGAATGGGCAGGCATAGGAGCTTTGGGAGCTCAAGAATCTGAAGTGGCCAAATATTTAATATAATTAGAATTTTTAATTTTCCTTCTTTTCCCTGAAAATACTCTTGCTAAATTGGGGGATTACATAAAGCTCGCATCTCACTAATATCATCAGCATTGTTTTCAAAGTATAAATCCAGTAATAGGCTAGAGAATATTATGTTGATCTCATCAGATTTGACCTAAATCTGCCTTTTTATTATTTTTAAAAAAATTTTTATTGACGTATAGCTGAGTTACAACGTTGTGTTAGTTTCTGCTGTACAGCAAAGTGAATCAGTTATACATATACACATATCCACTCTTTTTTAGATTCTTTTCCCATATAGGTCATTACAGAGTATTGAGTAGAGTTCCCTGTGTTATACAGTAGTTCCTTATTAGTTATCTTTTTCATGTATAGTAATGTGTATATGTCATCCCAAGCTCCCAATTTACCACCCCCGCCTTTTCCCCCCTTGTAACCATAAGATTGTTTTCTACATCTGTGACTCTATTTCTGTTTTGTAAATAAGTTCATTTGTACTGTTTTTTAAGATGCCACATATAAGTGATATCATATGATATTTGTCTTTCTCTGACTTACATCACTCAGTATGACAATCTTTAGGTCATTCCATGTTGCTGAAAATGGCATTATTTTGTTATTTGTTATGGCTAATATTCCATTGTATATATGTACCACATCTTCTTTATCCATTCCTCTGTCAGTGGATGGACATTTAGGTTGCTTCCATGTCTTGGCTATTGTAAATAGTGCTGCAGTGAACATTTGGGTGCATGTATCTTTTCGAAGTATGGTTTTCTT
This sequence comes from Neophocaena asiaeorientalis asiaeorientalis, assembly GCF_003031525.2. Taxonomy (NCBI): domain Eukaryota; kingdom Metazoa; phylum Chordata; class Mammalia; order Artiodactyla; family Phocoenidae; genus Neophocaena; species Neophocaena asiaeorientalis. The sequence goes on along the minus strand of NW_020173979.1, from coordinate 9,950,695 downwards.
TGGATATATACCCAGGAGTGGGATTGCTGGATCATATGGTAGCTCTATTTTTAGTTTTCTAAGAAACCTCCATTTTGTTCTCCATAGTGGTTGTATCAATTTACATTCCCTCTAACAGTGTAGAAGGGTTCCCTTTTCTCCACACTCATTTCAGCATTTATTGTTTGTAGATTTTTGATGATGGCCATTCTGACTGGTGTGAGGTGATACCTCATTGTAGTTTTGATATGCATTTCTCTAATAATTAGTGATGTTCAGTGTCTTTTCATGTGCTTTTCAGCCATTTGTATGTCGTCTTTGGAGAAATGTCTATTTAGATCTGCCCATTTTTTGATTGGACTGTTTGTTTTCTTGATATTGAGCTACACGAGCTGTTTGTACATTTTGGAGATTAATCCCTTGTTGGTCACTTCATTTGAAAATATTGTTTTCCTGTTGCTTAGGTTGTCTTTTCATTTTGTTTATGGTTTCCCTTGCTGTGCAAAAGCATTTAAGTTTAATTAGGTCCCATTTGTTTAGAATTTAAGGAAACAATCCCATTTACCATCAAAAAGAATAAAATACCTAGGAATAAACCTACGTAAGGAGGCAAAAGACCTGTACCCAGAAAGCTATAAGATACTGATGAAAGAAATCAAAGATAACACAAACAGATGGAGAGATATACAATGTTCTTGGATTGGAAGAATCAATATTATCAAAATGACTATAATACCCAAAACAATCTACAGATTCAATGCAATCCCTATCAAATTACCAATAACATTTTTCACAGAATTAGAACAAAAAATTTTACAATTTGTATGGAAACACAAAAGACCCAAATTAGCCAAAACAGTCTTGAGAAAGAAAAACGGAGCTAGAGGAATCAGGCTCCCTGACTTCAGACTATACTACACAGCTACAGTCATCAAAACAGTATGGTACTGGCACAAAAACAACTATAGATCAATGGAATGGGATAGAAAGTTCAGAGATAAAACCATGCACCTATGGCCAACTAATCTGTGACAAAGAAGGCAAGAGTATACAATGGAGAAAAGACAGTCTCTTCAATAAATGGTTCTGGGAAGACTGGACAGCTAAATGTAAAAGAATGAAATTAGAACACTCCCTAACACCACACACAAAAATAAACTCAAAATGGTTTAGAGGCCTAAATGTAAATGTGGATACTATAAAACTCTTAGAGGAAAACATAGGCAGAACACTCTCTGTCATAAATCGAAGCAGGATCTTTTTTGATTCACCTCCTAGAGTATTGAATATAAATCTTCCCTTTCAAAAGAGTGAATTTCTTTTTGTATTTTTATAATAAAAATTTGGAAAACTTTAAAATGTAATCATAAAATAATATTGGAAGCATTCATAATCCTGATATTTAGAGAACATATTTTAAGAGTTAATAAAAACCTTTGCATAAATATCAATTTTTTATTTACATTGAGTTCATATTATGTATGTTTTTGGTATTTTGCTTTAAAATTTTATTGTAGATAATTTCCTATCTCATAGAATATTATTCTTAAGATCATTTTAATGAATAATGATATTTCAGACTTTGAATATGCTATAGTTTATTTAAAATTTCACAGAATTTGAATATGTTGGGTTTTTTCATTTTAAAATAAAATTATCTGTATCTGGGTGCATTAAACTTTGCAGATCATATCATTTTTAATATTCATATGTATAAATGCAACCTAAAAGATGCTAACTGGTGATGACTTTTTAGATACAATACCAAAGCACAATCCATGAAAGAAATAACCGATAAACTGGACTTCATTAACATTAAAACCTTTTGATCTGTGAAAGATAATACCAAAAGAATGAGAAGACAACTCATAGACTGGGAGAAAATATTTTCAAAAGATACATCTTACAAGGGAGTGGTATCCAAAATACACAAAGAACCCTTAAAACTCAACAGTAAGAATGAAACAACCTGATTAAAAAATGGACCAAAGACCTTAACAGACATCTTACCAAAGAAGATATATAAATGGCAAATAAGAATATGAAGAGATGCTTCACATCGTACGTCATCAGGGAACTACAAATTAAAACAAGATACCACTACACACATATTAGAATGGCCAAAATTCAGAACACAACACCAAATGCTGACAAGGATGTGGAGCAAGAAGAACTTTCATTCATGGCTGATGGGAATGCAAAATGGTACAAGCCATTTTGGAAGACAGTTTGGCATTTTTTTTTATAAAACTAATCATACTCTTATATAATCCAGAAATCAAGCTTCTAGGTATTTTTCCAGAGGAGTTGAAAACTTATGTTGAAGACTTATGCCCACACAAAAACCTGTACATGGATGTTTATAGCAACTTTGTTCATAATTGCCAAAACTTGAAAGCAACCTAATGTTCCTCAGTGATGAATGGGTAAATAAACTGTGGTATATCCAGACAATACAATATTATTCAGCACTGAAAATAACAACAACAAAAACAGAGCTTTCCAGCCTCAAAAAGCCATGGAGAAGATTTAAATGCATATTACTAAGTGAAAGAAGTCAGTTTGAAAAGACTATGTACAGTGTAATTCCAACTACACGTCATTCTGGAAGAGACAAAACTATGAAGGCAATAAAAAGATCAGCGGTTGCCAGGGGTTAAGAGAGAGAGAGGGATGAATAGGCTTAGCACAGAGGATTTTTAGGGCATGTGATACTATAATGATGGACATGTGTCATTATACATTTGCCCACACCCATAGAATATACAATACCAAGAGTGAACTGCAATGTAAACTATGAACTTTGGGTGATTATGATGTGTCAATGTAAGGTTCATCAGTTGTAACAAATGAACCGTTATGGTGGGGAATGTTGGTAATGGGAGGGGCTGTGTGTGTAGGGAGCCATGGAGTATATGGGAAGTCCCTGTACCTTCCTCTCTACTTTGCTGTGAATCTAAAACTGCTCTAAAATATAAAGTCTTAATTTAAAAATAATGGTAACTGGATAGACAAAAATTATATCATATTTTAATTAGTATTTAAGTATAGTATACTGAATTTTGTTTCTTAATTGCATATTTACATAATTTGCCCTATTTTTTCTATTGCTTTTTAGTATTTTTTTCAGTACCCATATTCAGTTCTAAGATCTACTAGGACTTTGAGATTTTTATGAAGACTACTTCTGTGAATAAAAAATAATTAAATTCATATCCAATTTGTGAGGTGGTAGCCACTTTACCCTTCTTGCTAAAGACATCATTTGCAAAAATTGATCTTGTCCAAGCTGTGTAACATAGGATTATAGTGTCATTGCAAAGGGTAAGTCAGTAGTAATCATTGAGAAGATAGTCTAAGTTAAGCATCTTCAGTAGAACTTTTTATTGCTACACTTTTTTCTAGAATTTCAGATTTGCTATTATATTTTGATAATGTATCAAACATAGTTCAACATGAAACTGAGATGAGACAGAAACCTTTTCAGGGTGAAAATTATTTTGACACACCAAAAACTTCACATAATTATGTTCCTAGGCATGCTCATGAATACTCTGAGTTGTCTAAATCATCACAGGTCTGTTCCAGAGAAACAAAAAACAAAGCCAAAATAAAGCCCAAAGAAACAAACCAAAGAACTTGAGCTTCTCTGCAGATACTGTGTTAGTCATCCAGGACTACCATAACAACCTACCACAGACTGGGTGGCTTAAACAGCAGAAATATATTCTGTCATAGATCTGGAGCCTAGAAGTCCAAGATCAAGGCGCTGGCAGAACTGGTTTCTGGTGAGACCTCTTCTGGCTTTCAGAGGGCCACCTTCTTGCTGTGTCCTCATATGGCCTTTTCTCTGTGCTTGAGCTTAGAGAGACAGAAGAGAAGAGAGAGAACATGCGTGAGCTAGCGCTAGCTCTCTTCCTGAAAGGACACTAGACCTATCGGATTAGGGCCTACACTTTTGACCTCATTTAGCCTTCCTTAAAAGCCTCATCTCCAGACACAGTCACATGCGGGTCAGGGGGTAGAGCTTGAACACAGGAATTTTGAGGAGACACATTTCATTCTGTAACAGTTATTTAGAACTTTTGCTAAACTAATTGATACTGTATAAGGGATAGAAGAGATTCTGAGCAACTGGATTTGTAATAAGTAAAATTTCTAAAATATCAACTAGGAATCGATATCAAAATAAGCAGAGTAGTGCAATAAACAAACCCGCTTCCCTCCATAAAGAGTTCGCCACAACAGGTGGTAGCTTTGCATCATCCCGGGTGACAGGATACTATAGCATCCTCTCTTGCTCCTCAGGAACATTGCAGTGCAATTGACGAGAGTAGGCAAAAATGTGCACTTTATTTTAAAATGTGTAATGTGTGTAAGCCTGTATCAGGGCTTTTGAAGGATAACTTAAATCCTTCATTGTGTCAAAGTAAAGGCAGCAAATGCCAGTCTATCTTCCTTTTCTTTCCTTCTGCTTATCATAACTTCTTATACATCTACAGAACAAAATTATTTGAAATGTAGTCCCTAGGAGCCATCTGCCACTCTCATTCTCAGATTCTGTTGGGTCAACTCAGAAGTTTTCCTGTAAGAAAATGTACTCCTCTAAGACCATTCGAACAGATGGTTGTTATTTTGATGGTTTCCCAGATTATTCTGTGTTTTAAATGTATTGCTGAACATCTCAGAAATTGCCCACTGAGAAAGTGATTCTTGGCTTTCTGTTTTTTAATTTCCATCCACCTGAAACATCTATTCATGAAAATGACTTTATGGGAAAATTGTGACATCCCGTAAGGCAATCCCATTACATTATCTGATGTGTAGCCATACTCTAAGCAGAAGCAGATCTAGTAGCCTAACAGAGTTTCAGATTTAGCAGAATTGTATGCTGTATTTTTTCTTTGACTATTTTCAGGGTAATGTTCTTCTTTCCTTCATCCACAACTACATTAGAATGGTAGTCTTGAAAATGAGTATCCCCTTTCTTCATACAGATTTTAGTATGTTCTAATATAAATTAGTGTCTGTAGGAATAAATTAAAGACAAGTTAATTTCACATAAGTGTAAAAAAGGTTTTTTAAACCCTCATGACTCTAGGAGTAAGAAATTGGCTTTGGAGGTGTTAAATCCTTATTGACATATGTGATAGATCAAATGTTAGCGAACTTTTAGAAGTTTTGTTAGACTTTTCAGATTCCGTTTTTAGACCTGATATTACTTCTATTATATTGATAAAATCAAAAAATCAAGTATTTCCACTTTATTTGTAACTTGTTCTATTGAATATGGATTCTTTATTATTTAAAAAAATAATAAAAAATATTAAAAGGAAATAAAAATGAGAGGCAGATATAAGGAAAAGAGTTGATAAAAGTCAATTTTTAAACATCATAATATGCCATTCATGGTTACAAAGTTAATATTACCATGCTTTAAAAACATCCCTATTTAAAACAGAGGTTTGATGTTTCCATGAATCCCAAGGTTGGTCATCACGCTTAAAGAAATGGAGAAATCATTCCATATTGCACTTGAACTTTATGGAGCATTTTACAGTATCATTTAACTAGTTTCAGGTTTTATGTCTATCATAGTAGTTGTCCTCCCACACAGATATGGTAAAAATAGTGCAGTGGGAATAAGTCTGTAGATCAAGTTTTAAAAGGCACTGTAGGAATCACGTAACCCAACGAATTTGGTATATGACACTTCCCCTATGAATTATTCATGACCAGAGGAGTGCTGAATCATTTACTGCATTCACCAGTGGGGTACTTCCAAAACGCCACATGAATAATCATTGTACATTTGTGACCAGAAAAGTAAATATAAGAGAGAAATAGTTTTTCATTTTATCTGCTTTTGCATAACCATTTTAATGTCTAAAGAATGCTAGAGGTGCAAGATGCAGAGGTTCTCTTCAACTTCATACTTCATCAGCTGTACTGAATGTGTTATTTTTACAGAATAATACATTATGTTGTAAGCGGTAGAAAAACTATATTTTTAATTAATGGGTTCCACTCTAAAGCACTTTAAAACTTGGTTCTTGTCAATCCATACCTTTAAATTGCTGCTACTAAAATCTTGGCTATTTTCAAAGAGAAAGAATAAGCAAAACCCATGAGAAATGGTGGGGCAGGTAGTAGGCGTAGGGGAGAAAAATATGCCACCCCTAAATGGCTTTCTTTGGTGTGAGGATTAATTTAGACTGATTATTTTTAAGGCCCAGAAGAGAAAGAACCTTTGACCTTGCCCCTAACTGTTTGAAAGAATGGAAATAGAGGACCTGTACCAGGCAGGGAGTTGTCACCAGAGGTAACTATAGTATGAACTAGGTGGACAGGGAGGAACCTAGGAAAGTCTGTTTGTTCAAAGTCCTCTCTGTGTTTCATTGTCTTTGCACAGCCCGGTAAACATTTGTTTACCAAACATTTGCTTTTCCATCTCCATGTAAATTGCCTTCCTCCCCTTTGAAGTCCCAAGTCACTACCCTAACATCCTCTTTTGTCTTTAACTGAAAATGGTATTTAAGGTGAGAGCTTGGGCCATTTTCGTGAGTTACTCAGTTTTCCTGGGTCTCTCCCATGTAAAGATGATATTCAACTTTTGTTTGATTTTCTCCTGTTAATCTGTCTCATGTCAATTTAATTTGTAGACGAGCCATAAGAACCTAGAAGGGTAGAGGACAATTTCTTCTTCCCTGACATAGGGTTCCCTATAATATTCTCCATACATAGCTGCTTTTTGTTTTGTTCTGTCTTGTTTTTGTGGAATACAGCATTTGCTGAGAGGTCTAATTTCAAACTTTCTTTTAGGGCACTACTGTCCAGGAGAATTATAATGGGAAACACAAATATGAATCACATGTAATTTAAAAATTTTCAGAACTGTACTGCTTATTTATAGGTAAAATTATTTTAATGTTTTATTTTAACAAAACGTAAAATATTGTCATTTAAACACCTAATCAATTTAAAAATTGAGATGTTTTACACTGTTTTTGTACTAAGATGTCAATATCTACTTTGTGTTTTAAACTTACAGTACATCTCAATTCAGACTAGCAACACATTTCAAGGGCTCAACTCAAAAGCTACAAATAACTAGAGGCTACCATATTGTATGCAAACTTCTAGGTACTCAGACATGACATATTTATAACTTCTGATTATCCCAATAGATATGTGGAAATTGAGAGACAAGAGTCAGGATCTCAGGTTTAAAAATCTAATAACACTTCAAAGCAAAGGAGAGGTAGGTTACTAGCTAAGAACATACAACCAGCCTCATTATTTATGTATAAAATCAATAAGAGTGAAAATTTTTGTGACTATAACAGAGTAAAATCCTAGGTCGTAACTAACAAAGCTGTCAGCTCTGCAAGTAAATCAGAAGTTTGAAATGAGTTATTCCTATCTGACAGTGAATGAAGTAAGCAGAGATCTTAATCACCTGCGGAGAGTAGAGAGGGGTCAGAATGGCACAGAGATCCAACGAAAATTAGTTAGAAATAAAAAAGTCTCAAAACGTAACCAAAAGTATCCCTAGGAGTTAGGTTTGTACCTACATTTAATTAACTGCAATTCCCAGGAAAGACTAGAGAAAATGATCTACCTTTTGATACCTTATTAAAAACTCACTCAAATGAGTTAAATGAGTCATGTATTGCTGGGGAATTCCAGAAGAAAAAAATATAAAAATGTTGATTTTTTCCTATTTTTACTTTTATATACTGTACAAATCACCTAATTTTTTTTTACATCTTTATTGGAGTATAATTGCTTTACAATGGTGTGTTAGTTTCTGCTTTATAACAAAGTGAATCACTTGTACATATACATATGTCCCCATATCTCTTCCCTCTTGGGTCTCCCTCCCTCCCTCCCACCATCTCTATCCCACCCCTCTAGGTGGTCACAAAGCACCGAGCTGATCTCCCTGTGCTATGCGGCTGCTTCCCACTAGCTATCTATTTTACGTTTGGTAGTGTATATATGTCCATGCCACTCTCTCGCTTTGTCACAGCTTACCCTTCCCCCTCCCCATATCCTCAAGTCCATTCTCTAGTAGGTCTGTGTCTTTACTCCTGTCTTACCCCTAGGTTCTTCATGACATTTTTTTTTCTTAAATTCCATATATAAGTGTTAGCATATGGTATTTGTCTTTCTATGGATGGAATGTCCTATAAATATCAATTAAGTCCATCTTGTTTAATGTATCATTTAAAGCTTGTGTCTCCTTATTTATTTTCATTTTGGATGATCTGTCCATGGGTGAAAGTGGGGTGTTAAAGTCCCCTACTATGAATGTGTTACTGTCGATCTCCCCTTTTATGGCTGTTAGTATTTGCCTTATGTATTGAGGTGCTCCTATGGTGGATGCATAAATATTTACAGTTGTTATATCTTCTTCTTGGATCAATCCCTTGATCATTATGTAGTGTCCTTCTTTGTCTCTTTTAATAGTCTTCATTTTAAAGTCTATTTTGTCTGATATGAGAATTGTGACTCCAGCTTTCTTTTGGTTTCCATTTGCATGGAATATCTTTTTCCATCCTCTCACTTTCAGTCTGTATGTATCTCTAGGTCTGAAGCAGGTCTGTTGTAGACAGCATATATATGGGTCTCGTTTTTGTGTACATTCAGGCAGTCTTTGTCTTTTGGTGGGAGCATTTAAGCATTTACATTTAAGGTAATTATCGATATGTATGTTTCCAGCACTGTAGCTTGCTGGTCGTTCAGTGGAGCTGGGTCTTAGCTTTGAGATTACGATCTCTGGGAAAGCTTTCGCTGTTTGATATTATGTGCAACTGGGAGGTCTCTGGTGGACCAGTGTCCTGAAGTTGGCTCTCCCACCTCAGAGGGACAGCACAGACTCCTGGCTGCAGCACCAAGAGCCTTTCATCCACACGGCGCAGAATAAAAGGGAGAAAAAGAGAAAGAAAGAAAGAAAGAAAGACAGAGAGAGAGAGGGAGGGAGGGAGGAAGGAAGGAAGGAAGGAAAAAAACAAGGAAGGAAGGAGGGAAGGAAGGAAGGAGGGAAGGAAGGAAAGAAATAAGATAAAATAAAATAAAGTTATTAAAATAAAAAATAAAAAAAATTAAAAAAACCAAAACGGACGGATAGAACCCTAGGACAAATGGTGAAAGCAAAGCTATACAGACAAAATCTCACACAGAAGCATACATATACACACTTAGAAAAAGAGGAAAAGGGGAAAAAAATAACAAATCTTGCTCTCAAAGGTCACTTCCTCAGTTTGGAATGATTCTTTGTCTATTCATGTATTCCACAGATGCAGGGTACATCAAGTTGATTGTGGAATCTGCTGCTTCTGAGGCTGCTGGGAGGGATTTCCCTTTCTCTTCTTTGTTCGCACAGCTCTCGGGGCTCAGCTTTGGATTTGGCCCTGCCTCTGCGTGTAGGTCGCCAGAGGGTGTCTGTTCTTCTCTCGGACAGGACAGGGTTAAAGGAACAGCTGCTTCGGGGACTCTGGCTCACTCAGGCTGTGGGGAGGGAGGGGCACGGAGTGCGGGGCGAGCCTGTGGCGGCAGAAGCCGGCGTGATATTGCACCAGCCTGAGGCGCGCTGTGCGTTCTCCCGGGGAAGTTGTCCTTGGATCCCGGGACCCTGGCAGTGTCAGGCTGCACAGGCTCTCCAGAAGGGAGGTGTGGAGAGAGAGACCTGTGCTCGCACACAGGCTTCTTGGTGGCGGCAGCAGCAGCCTTAGCGTCTCATGCCCGTCTCTCGGGTCTGCGCTTTTAGCCGCAGCTCGCGCCTGTCTCTGGAGCTCCTTTAAGCAGCGCTCTTAATCCCCCCTCTCCTCGCGCACCAGGAAACAAAGAGGGAAGAAAAAGTCTCTTGCCTCTTCGGCCGGTCCAGACTTTTCCCCGGACTCCCTCCCGGCTAGCCGTGGCGCACTAACCCCCTGCAGGCTGTGTTCACGCCGTCTACCCCAGTCCTCTCTCTGCACTCTGATGGAAGCCTGAGCCTCAGCTGCAAGCCCCGCCCGCCCCGGCGGGTGAGCAGACAAGCCTCTCGGGCTGGTGAGTGCCGGTCGGCACCGATCCTGTGTGCGGGAATCTCTCCGCTTAGCCCTCTGCACCCCTGTTGCTGTGCTCTCCCCCGTGGCTCCAAAGCTTTCCCCCTCCACCACTCGCAGTCTCCGCCCGCGAAGGGGCTTCCTACTGTGTGGAAAGCTTTCCTCCTTCACAGCTCCCTCTCACTGGTGCAGGTCCTGTCCCTATTCTTTTATCTCTGTTTATTCTTTTTTCTTTTGCCCTACCCAGGTACGTGGGGAGTTTCTTGCCTTTTGCGAGGTCTGAGGTCTTCTGCCAGCATTCAGTAGGTGTTCTGTAGGAGTTGTTCCACGTGTAGATGTATTTCTGGTGTGTCTGTGGGGAGGAAGGTGATCTCCGCATCTTACTCTTCCGCCATCTTCCCGATTCCCCCACCTTATTTTTTAAAAGAAAATTCTACATGTTACAGCAAAACTGCCCAGGTAACACAGGCTTTACCAACATATCTTAAGTATTATGTTGGCATTTCTTTGCCATCTCATCTTAGTGGTTTTGATTATTCCCACAGCGTCTATGATCAGCAGTAGGACAAAGGCAAAGCTTAAAGTAAGATCCTATCACATGTAGCAAAATTAATATGTTAAGAATGAACACACATGCATTTTCTCAGGAATATAATCAGGGAACTTCTTTCTTCGGAAATATGACTTATTATTTTATAATATAGATGGAAAGTACAGTCTTGTTTGTAGGAAGTAAAATATGTGTATGTTTTACTTTTTGCCCTACTAAATCACCTCTAAAAGCCAGACGTTCTGGAAGAACAATTTATAATGAGTCATTCTTTAAAATTTCTCCTGAATGAGAATCCTGAATTTCTCTGCAGGGCTAAATAAAACTTCAGTATTTGTAGTACCAAGTATTTACCAGGGTCCCCAAATTTATCCAGTCACCTTTACTATTTAGAATCTCATGCATAGAATTAGTGACACAAGAATTGTATACTGTTCTTTTGACAATGTAGCTTCTTAAATCTTTTGAATCTGTTTTAAAGTTATATCAGTAGATAACAGCAATTAGTTCAGCTCTTTTTGTAGAAACCGTAATAGATGCGTGAGGCTTTTCCCTATATGTGTGGCTTCTCTGGCACAAACAAATCTATTTGGCATCTTCTTCAGAAGGTAGTGTCTGTATGTAGACTATGAACTTTATGTAAAAATAATTCTCACCTATAGTTTAATGGAATTGTTATCACACAATAAGAGTAAATTTTCTGAATTATGGTATGAAATATTAAAGGGGTTTTCTTTTTCCTTTTTAATTTTTATAGTATAGTAGGAATCCTGTTTTCCTTGTGAAAATAAAATAACTAATATTTAGTAATCTTTTTAAAGTTTGTCTTCTGTTAACATGCAATATGTTTGCTGGCCCCTAGGGTCCTGGACACCTTTTCTAGTCACTTCCCTCCATACCCTGTCCGACCTCAAGGCCAAATTTCTAGACCATTGTATTCATCTTACTATCCTCATAACTGTTGTATTTCCAAAATCTTAAACTCTTTATCTGAAATCATCTGTCTTTCCAACCTTCAAATTCCCTCACTGGCATTGTTACTGAACCTAGCTCTTGACCTCCCCTCCCACTTCAAACCCCTCCCTCATCCCCTTCCATTAACTTCTATACTACCTCTATTCCTCCACCACCAATGACTTTAGAGCTTTGAGCTCCCTTAATAGGTTATTTTGTAGCTGGCTTTCCTTTCTTGTTTATCTAGCCTGGACATATTCATCACTCATTTCAATCGTGCTCTTATCAGACTTTCTATTCTTTTTCTTTTTTTTTTTTTTTTTTTTGCAGTACGCGGGCCTGTATCGGCAGGTGGACCCTCAACCACTGCGCCACCAGGGAAGCCCCAGACTTTCTATTCTTTTGTTCCCCTTATCGTCCATCACAGAAAATTTGCCATTGAACACAGGGATTAGTCCAAGCATATTATTTGTCTTGTCCTCATGTCATTTGCTGAGGACCGCTAGAGAAACATTACAGAGCCATGCTGATCAGGTCCATTAGGGCTATGAGTATAGAAGCTTCGCTCCTAACTGCATTCTTAATAATGCCTGACAGTCTTTTTCTTTTCTGTTTATTGTCTCCAGTTACTCTTTTTTTGACGTGGCTGTTCTAGTGTTATCAAGCTCAGATGACATCCACAGATGTCTCAGACTATTTCCTGACTCAGAAAACAAGTCAACAATGATAAAATGCCTTAGCTGCCTCTCCTCAACCTCTAACACAGATCCTTCACATTCAGTGATACTAGTATTTGTCTCTCTTTAATTTCTCCCATTTCAGAAAATGAAATGCCTTTGATCTTTTTGGGTTAGTTCTCCAACCATGTTCTTGATCTCTTTTCCTCCCACATACTCTAGGATCTTAATTCATCAAACTTTCCCTCACTTTCTTGGATCTGCAAATACTCCTTTCCCACAGAACCTTTCTTAAAGCAAACTAAAATGTTTACTTGTCCCTGTCATAAACAACCCCTCCTGCACTGCTATATTTCCTGAAAGTTAAATTCCCATCTTTGTCCTATTCACATTCATACTTTAAAAATGACTGATTTCCCCATTTCTCACTGATCACTTTGCCCACTGTAATCCATCTTCTTTTATTTCATCCAGTTACTCAAATACTCTTTGGAGTATTGACTATCGTACTCCCTATATGTCTATTCCAATGGACTTTCCCTAGTGTTTATTTACCTGGACATTTAAAAATCATGCACATGGGACCACCATGACATTCTTCTTTTTTTTTTTTTTTTTTTTTTTTTTGCGGCAGGCGGGCCTCCCGCCGCTGTGGCCTCTCCCGTTGCGGAGCACAGGCTCCGGACGCGCAGGCTCAGCAGCCATGGCTCACGGGCCCAGCTGCTCCGCGGCACGTGGGATCCTCCCCAACCGGGGCATGAACCCGTGTCCCCTGCATCGGCAGGCGGACGCTCAACCACTGCACCACCAGGGAAGCCCCACCATGACATTCTTAAAACTCTCTCCTTCTTTCTATAAGTTGAACTCTTATTTCTTCTCCTACATGACTACTGATAAATCTATTCATTGAACAAAGTGATCAGTCCTTTTTATTTGGCCTGTCCCTTCAATGCTGGTATATTCTCCCTGGTTCAACCCTTGGCAACTTACTTCTGCAATTTGACATTTTTTCAAATGTGAAAAGTGACCTTGCTGGATCTTGGTGTTTTGTCTGAGATTGTTTATATTCACAAGAGAACATAACACCCTTAGTTGTGAGTGCCAGGTCAACTCCTAACAACACCAAACCCTTGCCGTTGAGTCAGCCAGTTCCTGGGTATAAGTGGCTGTTTTTCTCTTTTTCAGCAGCACCAGTGGTAGTGATGCCCGTAACAGATAATACATTTGGTGCTTATGTTGGTAATGTTTTAATTGATTGATATATATTAAATCTTTTAATCCTCACAACACTACAAGGTAGGTACTATGATTTTTCTCTGTTTTACAGATGAGGAAATTAAGACCTCAGGAGGGGGAGTAACTTAAGAAAGTGACAAAACTGATAATTTGTAGAGACCAGCTATATCAGCTACGTCTTACATACCATTGCATAGCTTCCCAACTGCACTTGTCTCCAGGACTTGGCCACTTATTTTGCATTAGCTTCCTTGTGGTTGATTCTCACAGGCACAGCTCAGCAGTATCTTGTCTTCTGCACATGCATGCTGTATTTCTCTTGCTTCCTGCCCCAGGTCATCTCTGCTGCCACTGAGGGTCGCTTGGTTATCTCTGTATGAGCAAGCTGGAAGGAGAATTAAAGGATAATTGTACATGAAAATTAAAGGTTTCGGAGTGAATATTTCACTAATGTTGTTGAGACCTTGTTGAATAGTCTCCTTTTCTTCTTCTGCATGGACTGTCCTGAAATGCAAAGTTTAAATGGCCTCTTAGAGGATTCTCCTTTAATCAAGATGTCAAGTGTGCTTGATTTAATATTGAATGATTGCTTTCCCTACATCAGTGACTCACTCACATTTCTCCTCACTTCAGCTTCCCTGGAATTGTACTCCCTAATAAGCTAGTAGTATACAAGCTTTTACACCACGTTTTGCTGTTTGGAGAAGCCAGGCAGTCTGAATCCAGAGTGTGAAAACTCCACCTGGATTGTCCAATCTCCTTGCTTATCCAGTAGAGCATAGAGGTTGCAAACCTCAGCTTTAAGAGAAAATAAATCTCAGTTGTAGCCTGGATATTGCCTCTTATAAGCAGTGTGACCTTGAGCAATTTATTTGATCTTTCTTACCCTGTCTTAAAAATTGTGGATAACAGTACAGTTGACACTTCAGCAACACAGGTTTGAACTGCACAGGTCCACTTATACTGGATTTTTTCAATAAATATATACTACAGTACATGCAGTGGGAGGTTGGTTGAATCAGTGGATGTGGAACCACAGATACAAAGGGCTGATGGTAAAGTTATACGTGGAGTTTTGACTGTTTGGGGTGGGGAGGTCAGTGCCCCTAAGCCCTACGCTAGTTCAAGGCTCAACTATACTAACTTTAAATAGCACTACCTCCGTATCAACAGTTATGACTAATTTAATAATGTTTGCTCTGACTAGCACACTAACACATGATAGCATACAGATCTTCCTCAACTTATGATGGGGTTATGTCTCAGTAAACCCATTGTAATTTGAAAATATTGTAAGTCTGAAAATGCATTTACTACACTTAACCTATTGAGCATCTTAGCTTAGCCTAGCCTGCCTTAAACGTGTTCAGAACACTTAAATTAGCTTACTGTTGAGCAAAATGGTCCAACACAAATCCTATTGTATAATAAAGTGTTGAATATCTCATTTAATTTATTGAATACTATACCAAAAGTGGAAAACAGAACGGTCATATGGATACAGAATGGTGGTAAGTGTATTGGTTCTCTACCCTCATGATGGCATGGCTGACTGGCTGCTGTGGTTCGCTGCCACTGCCCAGCATCACAAGAGAGCATTGTACCACATATTTCTAGCCCAGGAAATTCAAAATTCAAAATTTGAAGTATGGTTTCTACTGAATGCATATTGCTTTTGCCCCGTCGTAAAGTCAAAAAATTTTCAGTCGAGCCATCATAAGTCAGGGACTATTGGTGTAAGGATTATCTTTATTATCATTGTTAATATCCCTCCAAACCTGCTTCTCCTCCTGTGTTTCGATGTTTGTTAGTGTTAACGCTATAACCTACCTCCCAAACTAAACAAATCTTAAGGAAATCACTGCCCCTTCCATCTGCTTCAGCCCTTTCTCCCTGAAAATTTCCACCACATAATTGCTAAGTAAAGCAGTACTTATTTTACCTCTCAGATTTCCTCTCACATGAATTTTTAAAATTAACCTTGCTATCTTCATTTTGATAGTCCTAGCCCAGGTCTTTCCAGCATCTCACCATAATTTGCAATAGCAGCATGCCAAGCCAAATGATTTTCCTTGCCTATTCTCTTTCTTTCATCACAATCTATCCTTTACTGAGTTTTTTATACCACAGCCACATTTCAACACTAGTACTACTGGACTGTAGTTGATACTTATTTCTCTTTGGTTCTCAAGGGTTTATCAACCTTGGTCCTGTTGACATTTTGGGATGGATAATTATCCATTGTGAGGGAAAATATTTGTTGTGTGTGCAAAATGTCCTTTACATTGTAGGATGTTTAACAGCATCTCTGGCCTCTATCCAGTGGATGGCAGTAGAGCCCTCTCCCCAGTCATGACAAAGAAAAATGTCTCCAGACATGGCCTTAGGTACCCTGAGGGGAAACTCATCCTGATTGGACATCCTTTATGGACAGAGGTTGTGTTTTATTGACAGAAATTTCTGACCCAAAGTACCGTGTTTGAAATCTGACAGATATTCAAGAAATGCGTGAATAAATGAATGAATGAGATTCTTTCTAAAGTCTTCATTTTTAATCTCAGGGGCCACCCTTTTGTCTGTGCTTCCATAGCTTTTGCATTTTGCTGTGCATGTATCCTTTTCCCCAGTTACACTGTGTGATTTCCTTATATCCTCAGCACCCATAGAATGAATGGAATATAGTAGGTTCTCAATAAATACTCAATTACATTTAATTAGTAAATTAGCATCTATGAATATGTTCAGACCACACATTTTTAAGGTACTATATAATAACAACTGTATCCTATCACATCATGCAAGATTTCCCTTTGTGGTACTTATGCCAACTATAATTAACACTAATTATGTACTTGTTTAATATCTGTCTCTGTAAGTTATGTAAGAGTGAAGACCATGGCTGCCTTTTTTTTGTTTTGCCTCCCAGGTGGCTGAACAGAGAATCTTGTGCAGAGTACATAGTCAGTAGATTGTAAATCCTTGTCCAATGAATGAATGCATTAAACAAATTTATACTGCTGCCAAATGAAACAGAAAATTTATGTTCTTGGAGAATTTGGCTCAGTATATGTATCATGGTTCACTGATTTATATGATGCAGCTGTATTTGAACCTATATTATGCCGTTTTAGAAAGTTTCATCTTTGTCAAATTAGTGAAAAAGTAATTTGCCCCTCTAAATCACTTCACAAAATAGAGAACTTGAGGCTGTCATAAGTCAGTACAGTTGTTTGATATCCCGGGCTTGCAATCTCCTGTAGCTCAACATGTTCATTTTTTTTCTAGTACTAATGAATTAGCCCACAATCTTAATTGACATATTGACCTTGAAAACTCCAGAAAATGATCTCATCTGCCAGCTTCATTATCTATGGCTTTATTAGCCAAGGAAATTTGACAATAAAACATAAAACAGTCATAATTAATCTACATACTGATGCCATACATTATACTTCTATCAAATAAAGTAACCAGTGTAATCCTGAACACTGGATCTCACAAAAATATTTTGGTCTCATACTCCAAATATAATGGCTTTGTTCTGTTATTGTCTAAAACTACCTATTAACCCATGCTTTTTTAAATCTCAAAAATGAACGTTGTATAAGCATTTCAGAATATTGTTTAAAACCTTAAATTTAGTGTCTTTTGAAAAATGTTCCCACATCAGAGGAAGCCAGCATGCTATCTTAAAGAATATTAAAGCTAAGAAGAAAAAAAAAATTCTCATACATATTGCTGTGTATCTTCTTTACTTACCATGGATTCCTGTAGTTCCCAGTGGGGATCCCAATTTTAGAATATGCAGTAGACAACTGTACTATAGAAGCTAAAGCTCAAAATTGTTCAGGAGAAGCTGAGATATGGCCTTTCATTTGACAAGAAATTGAAAGCAAAGAAATCGTAGGAAATAGCCTATAATAAATGACCTCTAATGGAAGTATTCCATGTTTTTTATTAACTGACTTAGAAAGTTCTGATGGAAGTATTATGCCAAAACAAATTTGAAAGCAATCCTAACCATAAACAGTCATATTAGGTACCTGTTGACTCTTCTGTACCATTCATAACAATAAAAAAGACAGCCATTTCTCACAAAAGTGTATGACAGTGTTCCCAATAGGGAGTAAAAATTGCAAAAGTAGTAAATTGTCATTACAACTTAAAAGCTGCCTTTATATATATTTTTGGCAGGCGGACTCTCAACCACTGTGCCACCAGGGAAGCCCAAGCTGCCCATATTTATGTGGACGTTTTATTTTAGCCGAGAGTGCCCCTATTATGCGTGCCTTCATTCCTTTTCAGCTTCTAACAAATACACAAGTATTTTCTGGGACATAAAGTGAGTTATTATTTTGTTTATTTCCAGTGCCAATAGAGTCAAATTCAAATTTCCAAGATACTAATGGTTGGTCTAATGTCTCCCTTTCTAATCTCACTCCCATTTGTCTCTATTCCTGTCCTTGCAACTCTAAACAATACGAAAGCACCCATAGTGCCTTAACATGCAGGATTTCTGGTTGTGCTGTTGCCTCTGCCTAAAATGAAGCCCTCACTGTTTGTGCCCCTGAAAAACTCTTCTTTGCCCTTCAGATGTCATCTCAAGCCAACACTCTTCCTCTCTGAAGCTGTCATTGCCTCTTCCAGGCAGACTTAGGGGCTCATTCCTCCACATACTTCACTCCTGCTTTGACCATTTCCCCCCACTCTTTCTACTGTAGAAAGCAAATTATCAGAGGTGTTAGTGTTAACATCAGTGGACCCGGAAGTTCCACTTGCTTCTGTACTGAGCAGAGCGCATTTAGGAAATGTCTTTAATTCTTGAGTCTTGCCGAGCAACATTGATGAATCGGAGCACAGAGGAAAAAAAAGACCTTACAACCATTATCATATGAGCTTCCATTTCTGCAGCTATAAAATGGTGATAATAATATCTGGTACTTTTATAAAACTGCAGTAAAATAACACATAAAAATGCTTTGTTACCTTCAAAAATAAATTTTCATAAAAGTGTTCCATGCCTGTTTACCAACTTCACTCTCCTATTTACTGCCCACTGTCTTGAAAAAATAGACTCCCCTACATGCGCTCATTTTCTCTGGTTATAAATAAACTTGTAACAAAATTACTATATTTTATTTTTATGTTATTTTTATATCCTTGATTGAATATAAGCTTTTAATGGCAGTTATTTGTAAAATTATTTCCATATTCTTAAATTCTCACACATTAATACTAAGCCCATAATACACAGTCTTTGAAGGAATATGAAGAAGAATAGAAAAAAATGAGTTTCCACCAAGGGAAAACATTATTGTGTTCTTTCAAAGAGCTAAAGGGCTATCATGCAGAAGACTTGTAACTTCATTCTGTGTAGCTCCAAATAGTAGCTCAAGGAAAAGCGTGGGTAGCAGATTTCATATAAGTACTGGAAGGATACTGAAAACTTTAGAAAAAGAAACACACCTGGTCTTTTATCCCAGTATCTAAATAACCTCTGCTAATTGAAATACAAGAAAGTAGTTCATACAAGTGATTAGAAAATAGAAATAATTAAAAAGGTATAAACTAAAAAGCCTAGTCTCATCTTTCTGGAAACCACTATTTATAGTATCCTTCAGGAAGGTGTTCTGCATCTAACTGTACATATATGATAGGTACATCCTTAAAATATTTTACACTGAAGGTATTCTCCTTGTTGCCTGTTCTGAACCCTCTCTCTTTGATATACATATATAATCTCCAATTGGTTCCTTATTGGTGGATATTAAATTATTGAGTTTATTTGATAATGTGTACAGTGTTGTCATGAGCAGTCTTGTGTATGGATACTTTGAAGTATCTTGGGGACTTTTTCCAAAAATTTAATGTTAAAAGGAAACCAAAGAAACGGCCTTTCTTGTGAGGTAACAATGTGTTCATCAATGTAACTTTTGAGCCTTTTCTTTAGGGTATTCCTGCATTGGAAGTGAAGCTAGACTAAGTGATTCCTAAGACCTCTTCATAATTCTAACATGATAATTAACAAATATATTTGTTGCTATTTACACCAAGCAGTGCTTCCCAAACTTAGCTGTGTATTACAGTCATTTGGAGAGCTTTTAAAAAATAATAATGCTCTGGTCCCAGCCCTGCAGAATTAGGTCAGAACCTCTAGAAATGAGTCTCAGTCTTCTTTAAAGTTCCTGGGTTATTCTGATGCCCATCAGGGTTGAGAATTACTGACATAAAGGTCAAGTTATTAACATTGTCTATGAGTTTAAAAAAAAAAAAGAATGGCAGCAGCAAAGGTACAAGAGCTTTAAGGAATTGATTTTCGTCTCTTCTAGTAAAATGTGGGGAGTATGACAGTAATTTAAGGAGTAGAAACACACTAGAGAGAACCTTAGGAAATGCCAGTACAAGAGTTTGGTAAATGCTGATTATTTTCTCAGAGAAAATACTCTTCTTTTTTGCTTTTCTCTCTCCCTGTGCCATACACAGAGGAGGAAAGGGTCCATATCTGCCTGCACTCTTTCTCATTGCTATTCATGGGTCCAAGGAAGCTGAGACGGGCATCTCAGTTTATTTAATCAGTGGTTCTCTACAAGGAGGTTAGGAATCATCTCTGTGTATCAGAACTGATATGTAGCAATGTCCATCAGAAGAGATTAGTAGGCTTCTGTCAGGGTAGATGCCTCAGGGTAGAATGAAACCTGAAGCAGGGTTAAGTAATTGGGTTCTTGTTCAATAAAAGTGCTTGTTTGTGCCTTGTAATGAAAGATCTTTGGTGCAATAGATGTCTGAATTCAAATACCCTTTGGATTTTCTGATGGATAAAGAGATAAGGGTGAAAGGGATTTAATTTAGAACTACTGAAAAACTTTAAAGAGATTAGAAAAATTGGTAAATGCACTTTCCTTTTTAAAATCAGGAAGAATCCTATCAGGACCAGTTATTTTTTTTAAAAATTGACAATAAAACTTTTTTGTTTTGTTCCTACTCCCTTTTTTTTTTTTTTTTTTCTGTTTGTCATCATTAACTGACCTTTAAGACTTAGGTTATGAAGAAGATAATGGAGAAACTGTTATATCCCAGCCCATGTACGCTAACCTGAATTTAGGAAGCGGTAGCATTTTTGGGTCTCACTGGAGTGTCACAGAAAATCTGTAGACAGAACATTGGTGAATAGATTTATTTCCATAAAGTCAATACTCACTAGTGTATCTAAGCTTCTGTTAAAAAAATTGACATTTAAACTAATATTTTTAAGAACGTACTCTAAAAACATATCTAAAGAATTCATGTGAGCCATCAGAGCAGTGTAGGTGCGGAGAGGGTGGTATTTGGTGCAACATATTCATCCTAATAAAATCATTCACGTTTTGGGTTTCTTATAACTTTGGCCCAGCTAATTTTAATAAGTGATTATTTGACTCTATTTACTTTCTTTGAGATAAAAAAATTCTGTTGGAGAAATGAGTAATAAAAAAGCCTTTTTTGGGGCTTCCCTGGTGGCGCAGTGGTTGGGAGTCCGCCTGCCGATGCAGGGGACACGGGTTCGTGCCCCGGTCCGGGAGGATCCCACATGCCGCAGAGCGGCTGCGCCCGTGAGCCATGGCCGCTGAGCCTGCGCGTCCGGAGCCTGTGCTCCGCAACGGGAGAGGCCACAACAGTGAGAGGCCCGCGTACCGCAAAAAAAAAAAAGAATAAAAAAAAGCCTTTTTCTTTTCATTCCACTCATTTTATCTAATCTGATTAAATAAAAGCCTTTATTTGGGGAAAAGAAAGTTGTCAATTCACAACTCAAAGGAGAGGGAAAAAAAAGAAAATCTCTTGACTGACCATGATCTCTATTTAAACTCCCTTTACTACTTGGCATGTTCAGAGTGTTTTGATCTCTGGTGCAAATCACATACCTCTTTTCCTCTCAGCCTCTCCATTTCACATCCATGTGTCATACTTCTTAACGCTGTCTTCACTGGGTGATCTAGATATTCACACTTCATATACTTTTGTCCTTTCCTCAGGTTTTCCCCCTTTTCCTCCCTTCTCTCCTATGGAGATATGTGTGTGTGTGTGTGTGTGTATGAAATATCAAGACCATTCTGTGAGTCACAGCTCTAACAAATAGATGCTTGTTGAATTGAGCTTATCCTTGGGGTTGTCTGGCAAGCCACACAAAACAGCAGAGCTAGGAAGTAAGAACACTGGCTTGAAGCAAAAGTTCAGCTTAAAAATTTGTGTGTAAGTCTTGGCAGCTCCTAAGCACTTTACAGATACATTTTCTTTCAGCACAGGGTCAAAGGCACAACAGATGATGCATAGCAGTGCTGAAGGTGGGAGTGTCTCCTGATGAAAAACATCGCTCACAGCCTGTGGGTATCATGTGAGAGGCTGAATTAGTAATACTTTAAAAAAGAGAGAAGTGAGTTCTGGAGAGTAACCTTTTTTTAAAAAAAACTATTCAGGAGTTGGACTTCCCATTTATCTCTAAATGAGGAAGGAGACTTCTCCCTTTTCCCTAACTCTTGACTTCATTTTGGAACTGACAAGTTTAAACAGGATGAGAATCAGATTGCCTCTGCCTATCTCATTCTTTCAACTCAAGCTGACAATGTAATTAATGTTGCTGTAGGAGAAAGAAAAAGCATTCTTGAGGAGAACTTGTTTCCTCCTTGTCTTCTACAGATACTATTCTTGAGAGAGTAGGTGGTCTTTTTGACATATTAGTAGGGGAGGTATCACACACAAACACCCTTGATGAATTTGTGTGTGTTAATTTGTAGTTAAGCCAAAATTGCCTGTGTCTTTTTATAATTTTATGGTACACAGAAATTGGTAATTATCATACTTTAAAAAAGTAGCATTGAAAGCAAAAGAAAAGAAATTACACAAACACATTCATGCATGTAGTTTCTTCACCTGGCCTCCCCTATAATATATGATTTTCTTTAGCACATTTATTTTCTGAATGTATTTCTCTGGGGAAATTAGCTAAGTGTTAGTTATACCAATAGTTATCTGGCATCTGTTATAACTAGTTCCCCTCAGTTTAGAGTTTTATTTCTTCTTCCTTAGATTATAAAAATAGTCTTTTAATCATTCCTACAAATCCTAGTAGACTTCCTATCTTCTCTTGTTAGTCAGGTTTCCTGCTCAAGATCCTTCAGTTTCTCTTAGTTACCAAACCAATGACGAATGCCTTATCCTGGCACTCAAGGTTGTCCATAGCTAGACCCAACATATTTGCTTCAATCTCTGGTTTCTAATTAAATTATTTAATGGGAGTATTCACGCCTTGCCTGTGATATTCAGTCAGCATGGGTTGCTTTTGTGGTCCACATATTTACTATTCTGCTCTTTTATCAAGACCCAGTTTAAATGCCATTTCATCCATAATGTTTTTTTCCTTTTTCCCTTCATTTACTCTTCCCAGCGGCCCGTACCCACCATCTACTACTACCATGGAGACACCATTGTAATTTTTTTTTTCTGCGTTTGTTTTGGTACTATTACAAATGCCTAATACCCTGTGATATATTTATTATTCATATGCATATCTGCCTGCCTTACAAGCATCACAAAATAGGAGTAGATTTTTTTATACACAATATACTTAAATAATTTTTTAAGATAGATTGAGTGGTTTAAATATTTATTATAGGGAATACATATAAAGTCTTTTTCTTACCTTCATTTTTTAAAAGGCCTGATTAGATTATTATGAGAAAAATTTATTGAGAATGCATTTGATGCCTTCTGTAGACAAACTTACATTTTGTCAAGAAGACAAACCCACATCTATTCTCAAAGGCAGAAAATTTTCTTATTTTCTTTCCAGTAATAATGGGAAACACATTAGCCTCCCATTTTTTTGTCAAAAGTGGAATGGTGTTATTTATCATGCGTTGATTTGTCTCTGAACCTACAAAGGTGGTTTGGCTATTTACAGTCAGTGTAAGATGTTAGATATGTTCAGGGTTGCAGATGAGGACCATTACAATATGTCCCTTCGGAACACTTAGGTATGGTAAAGGGTCATATCATACAAGTAATTATGGATGAAAAAGAAGGATAATATGGAAAGATATAAGGTGGCCTTAAAGATAAGCTACCTTCTAATGCAGTTGATGTCATACCATTCTCTATAGAAATCTATGTAGAATCAAATTCCAGAATTTTCATTTTGTGATCATAATTGCAATTTGAAATGGTTTCTGTTTGTAATAGGAACCAATATTTGATCTTGTGGATCCTAAGTATACTAGAACTATTTAAGCATTTGTAATTTGGGAAAACTGAGGAATATGACAATTATGAATCTTTTTTTTTCAGCTTTAGTTTTTCTGAAAAATATTTAATGTATATTGTGAGTTAATTATAAATAATAATTTTGTTCTAAGGAATATGTAATTGATTATTTAGAGTATACAGTAAAATAATCAACAAAATGGTCTTAATACATATATTCTGTATACAATTCAAAACAATACAGAGTCCACTTGCATGGAGTGAGGATGTACCATGATTCAAATAAATTGTTACAAAAGGGGACTTCCTTGGCAGTCCAGTGGTTAAGGCTTTCTTCATATAATACTTCAGTACTTCAGTTACCAAAGTTTCCTTGCTTCAGAACCATTTTTTGGAGCTGCTTTCTAAATGTTTCTTTTTGGTTGTCAAAATCAAGCCATCATTTGTAAATATCAGAGCCATCATTACCACCTACATGCATATTATTTATCCAGTTCACTGTGTATATTAATGATATCAATAGTTTTCATGCTTCAAAAGCAGAAACATTTAAAAAAAAAACTTCTCTTTTGCCTTGCTGCCACTGAATCATGACAACTATTTGTTAAAAACCTATTACAGCTAAATCTTTCTTTTTTATTTTAATTGTCATAATGCCAGCCACTTGACGAGGTGACTTCTGCTAAGTAGGTAAGAATTGCAATGCTAGTAATTTTGAATGGTGCTGGAGTACCTGCATCTCAAAGATGCTGTGAACTGTTGGTGCATACAACTGTAAAGATGTTAGAGAATTGTTTTAAGGCCAAAAGAAATACAGTAAAGGAGAAGAAAAGAGTAGGGGATAGAAATATTTGTCAAAAACCTATTGGCATTCCATAGGTTGTTTTAATTACTCAGTAATATCTTCATTAATCAATGAACCCTATGAAAGCATGATCCATATATATTTACTCTAAACAATACCCAGTGCTTGGTACGTAGCAGAGGCTCACTGAATATTTATTGAATGACTGAGTGAACATTGTAAACATAATGTCCCAAAGGAATTGATAGCTTGATCACACTCTACAATGGTCAGAATAGCTGGACAATTACATTATTTCTGATGTAATATTAACAAATTGAAATGTATGTTTACTATAGCCCATGTTGTGTAAGTATCATATCTGTTTGTATTGCCTGTCTCTTGTACTAGACTTTGATTTACACTGTTTCATTTATCTCTGTACCCTTGGTGCTCACACACAGCACATCACTGACACAACTAAATCCTTGTTTTGTGGATGAATATGTTCAGGTAGAATGCCAAGCTGATCATGACAGTGTCTGAAGAAAGGTTGAGAACTTAATGGTATACAGTATGGAATGGGGAAGAAAATAACATGATGTTTTTTAAAATATTTAAAATGTTTTAATATGGAAGGAATATTAAACTTGCTTTATATTATGTCATATTCTTGAAACTGAGCCAACAGGTGTAAATTCTGGCAGCAAAGAGAGAAATATGAAACATGAAGCTGAGTATTATTATGCTTATTTTTGGCAATGCACAGACTTATTTAAATATCTTATTTAATTTTATAATAACAATATATAGATAATATAGTATTTACATGTTAACAGCTGCATTAATAAATATGACACTAGTTTCCACAGCAAACACAGCAGTTATTTATCAGTATAGGATTATAAATATATTTATAATTAAGTAAAATTTGAAGATGTTCTTAATTGTCAGCCAACTCCTATATGGTAATCTAGAGACCCAGGGTCTTCCTATTGTAGCTTTTCACTCTTCTATAGCCTAAAGACCCTTGCATTTAGCAATGAATTGAGAAGAACATGGAAGATTATATTTGGGTAGTTTTAAGAGCTAAAAGGCAGTGTACATCATTCTCACTCAGGTTGTTTTGAAATCAGTCTCATTGCCACAATGTAACTTCCTGAGAAAGGCACTCAGGCTGTGTGCAACGGGAGGAAG
Source organism: Neophocaena asiaeorientalis asiaeorientalis (assembly GCF_003031525.2). NCBI lineage: Eukaryota > Metazoa > Chordata > Mammalia > Artiodactyla > Phocoenidae > Neophocaena > Neophocaena asiaeorientalis. The sequence continues at coordinate 9,925,036 of NW_020173979.1, read as the reverse complement.
AAGAGTTTAGAATGCATGCATATATCCAGTCTCTATTAGTATATAATTATCTAAGACTTGGAATTTAAGTAGAGTTCTGTCTAATGCCAGAATCACCAAATTCTGCTATGGTGTGGTGTCATCATTTAAGTACCAAGAGCTAGTTGTATGTAAACAGATCCCAGATAGCCCATTACCAGACTTGTGATTAGAGCCATCACCACCACCATATGTGAATTATCTCCCCTGACTTTGTTCTTTGTGTTAATGAAATGTAGAGGTGATATTTATATTAGGTAGCCTCTCAGACAGAATGACCTCTAATGTCCATATAACTTCAAGGTTAAATGCCCAGCTCTGGGTTCTACTTTGCTTAATAGGCAATGAAGCGACCTTGAATATTTTTAATGAAGGGAATGGCTGGATAAAATCTATGTTTTAGGAATATTATTCTCATCTGTTGCAGTGTACATTTAACTCTATAAAACGGAGTGACTGAGATTCAATAGTCTTTTTTGTGAAAAACAGTAAAATATTAAATACAGTTAATTGAAAGAGAATTAAATTATTTTACTTCATTTAGTATGTACTGATAAATAATCCTTAATAATTTAAGGACTAGTCCAGATTGCTACCATGTGTGATCTCTAAAATATTTTAATTCCACTTATGTATCTAATTTGTATTTGATGAGTTTGATTCTTATATTTAAGGAACAGAAAAAATGAAATAGTTAAATTGGCATAATAGTTCTTTCTGTCCTTTCTTTGAGATTTCTATTTAAAAAGTCAGTAAACTCTTATTATTACTAATTAAAACATTGTACTGAACATGCATTCATCTATTTTTTTCCAATTAAGGAAGTTTCCCTTTATGGTAATCAGTGCTATATTTTTATTTCCATAAGAATTTTTATCCTATAAACTTTCCATGAGTAGTGTTATTGATAGATTATTATTTTATTTTTTCTGTATAGTCATTTATATATAAGCAATTTTGTATATTTATACTACCAACCTTCTCAGGCCACTCTGTATTAATTTTTCATATATAATTTTGTCTTCAAATATTGTATATGATATATTGTTACCATTTTGAGGCTAGAAATCACACTTATTATTTTATACTCCAGTATATAATAACTAATATGGAATTGCACAATCAGTATACAAAAATAACTTATTAAGTGAATAAAAATATACAGAAAATGTAATCATTTGTAAATATATTATTAAAAATCTGTATATTGGTACAACATGAAAAAAAACCCTTATATATATGTTGAGTAGCCAACTCCATTTATGTAATAGAGAACATTTTCTTAATATAATGTAAGGTTATTTTAACTTGTGTAATCAGATGCTAAAAGCAAACAGCAGAGCTTTGGGCAGTGAGGAACTGTACTTCTTAAAGGATATCAATCATATATGAGAAGCATTATAGCATTTGGAAAATGAGAGACTAATTATTGGATAAGCCCAGAAAAGTTCAATTTCTTTTTAACATACTATTGTTCAGTGAGTTGTTTGTGATTCTTATCACATGGGCTCTAGAATCACAGATGATAATAATATAGCAAATATCAGTATCTGTCTCTGTATCACTTCTCTCCCCAAACTAAGTTATCCTCTCTCCCTAAATGATCAGTGTCAGCATGACCCTACTGGTAAAGAATTAAGGTACTTTAGTTCAGTATTCTATAATAAGTCATTTTTAGTTCTGTTTTGGAAAATTGACTTGTCATGACCTGAGTTGTGTAACAGTGGCAACTAGATCCCAATTTTAAGCCCCTTTTGCCTAGATCTCACCGGTCTCTAGGCCTCCCAACTCCAGAGCCTTGAATCCTTTTTTTTCTATATTCATTTCCACTGAAAACCCTGCTATCTGCTTACAGACTTTCCTGATGCTAATGGTTTGTTGTCCTGCTTGGTAGAATCTCCAAATGTTGCTTTCTTCTAAACAGCCCTTTCAATGCTCCAGAAGTGCCTATTGGATTACACTTTTCCTCTGTATTAAAGTTATGCCAACTGCTTGCCCAGATTACCAGATCTTTTACTATGCTCTCTCAATCCATATCCATGGGATTTTATGAGTAAAATCAAAACCTAACATGATCTTACTAAATCCTGACTAAAAAAATCAGGGAAATGTAAAGAAGAGAATCTACATTGGCTGTGGAATTTTGTGGAGGATTCTTTCCATACACTAAATGTTTGTTCATAATACATATAGGGACAGACTGAAACAAAATATTGGCAAAAGTGATTGTGGTGAATAGCTTTCATTAGAGGTTTGACAGAACCCTATCTATATTCATTAACCTGGTTATGTAAGATCTAGAGGCCAGAGAAAACTGGGATAGCTGTGTATCCTCCCCTTAGATTAGTGTTCTGGGTGAGTGCCCCAAGAGCACAATGGCCACTGGAAACAGAAAACTGATTGGAAACATCTCCTTGATGTAGTTAATTTCGTCTGTGATCCACCGAGCAGTATCACCAGAACAAGGGTCCTACACAGTTCCCATTTACCTGGAGTTGATGTCGGGTTAAACAGAAAACTAGAAAGAATAATCCAGCAGTTTTGTCAAATCCAGAGACAACACTTGACTCTTTAGGTCTGTCCGTTTATGAGAATCCTGCAGTCTCTATTGGCTTTTGGGTCCTAAAACTGAGAATGTAAATGATCAAATAGCTCTGCAGCTGAACACATTGCTGGAGGAGTTCCTATGCACGGTGAATCATCTCTCCTCTTTAGACAGAAAAACTAGGCTTCTTGTTCATAATTAATAAACACTTTTATTTATTATTATTATTTTCTAAATTTATTTTTTATCTTTTTAGGAGTATAATTACTTTATAATGTTAGTTTCTGCTTACAACAAACAGAGTGAGTTGGCTATATGTATACATATATCCCCATATCCCCTCCCCCTTGAGCCTCCCTCCCACCCTCCCTCTACCCCCCCCTCCAGGTGGTCACAGAGCATCGAGCTGATCTCCCTGTGCTATGCAACAGCTTCCCACTAGACATCCGTTTTACATTTGGTAGTGTATATATGTCTGCTACTATCTCTCTTCGTCCCAGCTTCCCCGTCCTCTCCGTGTCCTCAGGCCCGTTTTCTACATCTGCATCTTTATTCCTGCCCTGCCACTAGGTTCATCAGTACTGTTTCTTTAGATGCCATATATGTGCGTTAGCATACGATATTCGTTTTTCTCTCTCTGACTTACTTCACTCTGTATGACAGACTCTAGGTTCATCCACCTCATTACAAATAACTCAATTTTGTTCCTTTTTATGGCTGAGTAATATTCCATTGTCCATCGACAGATGAATGGATAAAGAAGATGTGGCACAAATAAACATTTTTAAAAAGGAAAATAATGAAATTAAGCCTATGTATTTTCCAGCAATAAATGAAGAATAAAACATTCAAGGGACATAACATTTTTAAAAATAAATATTAACTACAGAAACCAAAAGAAAGAGTTGGAAAAAATAGATGATTTAGGGTTTGGATATTTCAAAAATGAACTTTAGGAAATAAATATTCCACCCAAATATTGAAAAAATTGGGCAGAAAAGGGGGCAGATTGTATTACAGAAGTCTGATCAGAGTTTATGAAGGATGAAGTTGAGGATCTCTCTCAAATTGCTGAGAGAAGAAAAAGATTAAATGAGGAAGGGGCCAATAGACAAGTAAAATTCCAATTTATAAATAATTGATATTCCTGGAAAACAGACTGGATGGAATAGAAGGAAGAAAGGCAATATGAAAGATGTATTGAAAAAAACATTACTCAGCAGATTGATGTCTGAACTTTAGGTATCATCCAGGCAACCAATGGGTGGATGAAATTAACTCCAGAATGGGAAAATTGTTATTATATTAAAGTGCTATTTATGTATGTACATTCAAACAATTTAATAATTCAATATAAATAGTTGTTGAACTATGATTAGCATACAAAACATAGAACTAAATGAAAATCCTTTTAAGTACGATCAACATATTAAGAAAAAAAGCCAGAAATTATTCCTAATAGAGAAAATAGGTGATGTTTTAAAATCATTAACAAGTTTTACATTGTTGTTTGTATATGCACATTATCCTTTAGAAGCAAGAAATTCTATGTGGAAAGACAAGATAAAGGTGTGAGAGAGGTTAAAATTCAGATTAGTGACTAAGTGATAGAGACAGAACACAGTGCAGGAACTCAGAAAAGGTGTACAGTTCAAAGTGGTCAGAGAAATCATCAGTGAAGATGGGACTTATGAGTAAGTTTCTGAATAATTGGGCATCAAAGAGATGTAGGTATATAGTCTACTTCCGTCATATTCTAGCTTGAGACCAGAGACTAAATATCTGATTTCCCTGAGCCTCATTTCCTTGCCCATAGAAACAGGGAACATGAAACAATGTGGTGTCATGGGCTGCTTTCTAGGACTAAGTGAGATATTGGATGCAGAGCATCTGACACAGGTTCTGATACATGATAAACTGTTGATAAAAATCTCCTCAAAACCAATTGTGGTTATTATTATTTCCTTGGACTATATTAAGGAATGTCTTGGAAGGGTTTGCAGTATAAGCTAAGTGTTTTCATTGGAAGAAACATGATATATGGGGACCAGAGAGAAACATTTACCAGTTATGGGGGATAACCATGCTGTGTATCTGCACTTCAGATGTGATTTGTTTGATTTGGTGTCTTAAGAGTGGCACTGACTTTTTGATCTTCCACATTCTCATCATTCTGTATAGTCTTATATCCAGCTTTATAGAAGCATTTGGATTGCCTCATTTAACTTTAAAAAGTCCAGGACTTTTAATTTCTATAGCATAAAGTTTAATTGTTATTAAAAATGCAGATATGCCTGGTAAGGAAAGCGCTTTAACATATCTGTGGTCATTTTATTTATTTTTATTGTAAACATTGGGTTAAATATGACCGAATGCAGATTTTGATGGTCAGGTGTGGGGTGGCAGGTGTGAAGGACAGGAACCATGAAAACATTGATTCACCAGAGTACCCACCCTAGAAAGGGATAGATGTGTAGAAGCACAGGCAGAAAACACTGAGGACAACCTTGGCTTAATGCTCTGTTCTTCCTTAAATAGGCTTAGGGATGCATCTGAGTCAAACTTATCATGATAAGTTGTGTATTTTGTTTTGTCATGAAGTAAATAGGAAAATCTTTTCAAAGTTATTTTTGTCTTAAAAAGAGATCATTTTATACCCTTCATCTCAGGTCATTTGCCCGTGTTCAATGATTCTTGATATAGGGGTCAGAACCAGGCATCTATCAAGAATTTTGTGGCAAAAATGAAGTGCTCTATTCAAATATCTTCTGACATTTCATTACATCTTAAAGAATTTATGTATACATTTATTGGAATTATGAGAATACAACAACATAAATCCTGGAGAACTAGAGTTTAAACTAAATCTTAGAAAATTATTGTTCAATTTTCAACATTATTCAGAAACCACTTCTATAAGTTGAAATCAATGATTATCAGTCTTTTCAAAGAAATGAATTTATTTTTGTTTATTTGAATTTTTACAAAGAACGGAACATGTAAAACAAATTAAAATTATAGGAATTTTGAAAATAGGGTGGGGAGCTTGGAGTTCCGTCTCACCCTTTCCCCTCTGGCCTCAACACTTGCCCTGCTTGGCGACTCCAGAAGGCCTCCTGGAATACAGTATGTTAACCATCAATATAAATTCATCTTGAAATCTTACAGAGTTTGGGAATTCCTACTCATGTGAGAGAGGCCTTTTTAATTTTGGGCTACCCTATTTTTTTAAAATGCATTGCCATATACCTTTTGTGTGACTTTGGTTCTAGTTGTACCCTAATACTGACCCTACTTTGAGATATTTAATATTTTTACCTCTCTTTGGCTTTATGCCTCTGTTTCCAATTCACTTATGAAAATGTTAGTAATCATACTATTGTGAATGAAAAGAACAGTTTTGTCCCTTTTCCTAAACATTGAATATATGCACATAATAAAGACGTAAATGGAAGCTATGTTTTGGAAGCTTCAAGCATATCAGAAATGGGAATTGTGTGCATACACACCCATGCACGTGAGAGGGAGAGAACAGTGAGAACAATGTATTACTGTCCCTAAAATTAATTGTTAGTCTTGCCTATGCCCCATAACACTCTTGGATCTTTAAATATCAAATGCACTCACGTATTCAAAATTAGAATCTTGCTTCAACTCTCAGTTTAAAGCTAACACAATGAACTCAGACCTCATGATAAGTATTTTAGCTGCTCCTGATGCTCAGTCCTGACGCTTGCAATTGTCTCTGACCCTCAAGCTTGTGTGGTCTGGCCCTGGAGAATGCTTTGAAGCTCTGTTGGTTCATGATGGAGGAGAATGAGCATTATAGAAGATTATCAATTGGTAGACCAGAATAGAGAGGTAGGTGAATCAGAAAATCGACTTCATAGACCAGTATAATAATCTAGAATGAGATGATATATACCTGGATCGAGGTCATATTAGAACTGGAAATTGTGTGTAATGTTTCAAAGTAAAATTCATAAATGTTAAATACTACTTGTGATGAGGAAGAGAGTAAGAAATGATGTCTAATTCTTGAGCTTAGTTGATTAAGAAAATGTAAAGAGGGAATTTGGGAATAGGTACCAGTTTTAGTTAATTGTACTTGACATGGATTATGAACTCTGTTAACATTTGAATAAGTGAATTGAAACAGAGATGATCTGTCAATTATTGTAGCTGGCAGAGTTTTCCTACATTGAAATTTCCAAGGTGAGAGTTGAAGAATCCGACTCAGTAGCCAATCGCTGCAAAAAAAGTTTTGGTGTAAAAAGGGAAGATGGCCAAGGAGTGATTGTTGAAGACTTCTGGAAGTCATTGGATTTTTAAAAATGCAGTAAAAGGAAATAGAAATGTGGGGGGTAGGGAAGGATAGGGAGCATGAGAGATAAGGTGAGTGTTTAGAAAAGAGGCCTGGAAAGTGCACAGTCCCTGAGGCAAAGAAAGGAGAGCTTCAAGAAGACTCTGTTCGAAAGAAGGTACACTGAGGAAAAGGCCTCATACTTTGCAAGAACAACTGCCATCAATTTGTATAAAGCTACTGCTTCAGTCAAATAGTTTGTCTGTCTTCTACCAATTATTTCATTTCTCATCTTCATGTTTTCATTTCCTTCATTTGAAATCCCTACCTCTTTCCTTCACGCTTTTTTAGCCTTTCCTTTTAAAATACCTAAACAAAACTACTGTCTTTCATAATTGATGCCATTCATTACAGCTATTAATGAAATGTTGTCATAGTTGCATATCTTGTATTGTTTTAATTTTCATTTGTATAAATGTATGTGTGTGTACATAACTTCATTTAAACATGAAACGGATTATTACATTACTTTTGTTTGCACGAACCCGTGTCCCCTGGATCGGCAGGCAGACTCTCAACCACTGCGCCACCAGGGAAGCCCCAGAAAAGAGTTTTGATAGGTTGGCAAGTATAGACTTAAAATCAACATCGGTATACATAAAATTTTATCTCTAAACTCTCTCTCCCCCTTGGTACCCAGTACCCCTGAATAGCATGAAATAGATCATGAATCATAATATCATTTGTGTTGTTTTATCCCATATCAGAAATCTCACCATATCAGGAGTACGTTCAAGG
>NW_020173979.1:9912659-9916609 GCF_003031525.2 Neophocaena asiaeorientalis asiaeorientalis | reverse complement strand
GACATGAATTGGAAGAGTTTAGGCAATGATTTGTTTGTACTGAGTTAACTTTTAGGGCTTGTTACCTTTCATGTGTCCAACAGCAGTTGAAGAAAGAGCCTTTAATGATTTTAAAAGTGTGAGTAACATTGACTCAAATATAATCTTGCAAGTAAGTTGGGAAGTGTGTGTGTAAGGGGGAAGAAGGAGGTAAAGTGTGTGAGAAAAGGAAGACTGATTTTCTTTGAACGTGTCCCAGAATGCTTTAACTGTTGAGGTTTTGCTTTGCTTCACTGATTGTTAGATACTTATCTCACATAATCGGGGGCAATACCTAGAACAGGCTGCTATCTGTACAGCTCTCAAGTCTACTATGAGCTTCATCAGTTGACTCCACGACCTCTTTTACTTTTTTTTAAGTTAAAATTTTAGAATAAAATTCCAACCTGGGCTTTTCCATATTTCCATTCTGGAAGTGAACATGCTCCATCATCCAGTGAGAGAGAGAAAAGTGAGCTGGAAAAGGAGAAAGCATCATCTCTCTCACTCCAGATATTCTTAGCAGAAAATCTAGAATAAGAAATTCAATCAAAAATTTTAAATAACAACAAATAGAACTCTGTGTAACAAGAAGTTCCATTTGGGCAGGTTCTTAGAATAAAGTTCATGATAGAGTTAAGGCAATCTAATCAATTAGGGACTATAATGGAGTAAAAGATTAAGTTAGAAAAATAAATCTGGAAATACTAAAGTCAAGACATACCCTTCCTATCTCACCTCTTCCCACTCTTCCTCTCTTTTACTGTGTTCCATGAACATTGTCCTATTTCTCCTTCAACCATGCCAAGCTCTTCTGAATCTCAAGGCATTACATACACTATGCCCTCTGTGGACACTGCTCCTCCACCACCCTGTTTTTACATGGCTGCCTACTTCTTGTCATTAGTTGAAAGCTCAAAATTTTCCTTCTGTTCCACATACTACATGTGTGGGCACATACACACCGTCGTTTTCTTCATAGTACTTAAATGTTTAGACTGAAGGATCTTGTGCAGAGCAGTAGCCTTTCTTGTCCTCTCTCAGTATTCCAGTGTATAGATCAGTATCTACTTGGAGTGAGGACTCATTAAGCATTTGTTGAATGAACGTAGCCTTTTACCAAGGCAAAGAACAGAATAGTGTGCCTAGATCCCCAGGAAATTTTTACAATTGTGTCTTAGTTAATGTTTTCCTAACATTTTGTTGACTTTGGCTGACAGATATTGGCCATTTCTTCATTAGCCAGTAATAAGATGAACAGGACTTAAATAGCTGTATGTCATTACTATGTAGATCAGCATGAGACTGAAGATTATTGTAGATACACTGCCAAGAGGGTAGCAAATTTGTGTTAAATTATGTATAGACACTCTTTTTAACCCTTGGGTGCTGTGTGATCTGCATATTTATTATTAAGTTTCGCTTAATGCATTGTTGCCGTTTGCTAAATATATTTAAATCAATTCCTATGTTTTTATGGCTGAAGATAGATGTTGATACACACATGTATAGCAGAGTTCTGGAGGCCAGAACACTTGTTTATGAATCATTGCATATTTAATTGTCAATGATTTGTATATAGAAAGCATTTATATTTAAATATGTCCTATATTAGACAATTACCAAATGCCTAAGCCCTACTGCATATTTTAAATTTTCCAAGGATGGTTGAAGTGTAAGATGGTAATTATCTTTTTCTGATGTGTTGGTGCTATTAAAATCATATCATGATAACTTATCATTTACATATAAATCTTGTTGAAATTTCAAAGCCCTGTGCTGAAAATATAAAAATAAATATATTTAATATAATTGACATAAGATTGCTATTTTCCACAATTTTTCTGACGGTAATAAGAGAGATCCACTTTTGCATGCCTCTTCAAACAGCATTTTGAATTCTATCAACATCACACTCCTTTTATCCCCAGTAGTTGAAGTCCCAAAAGACTATCTCACCACAAAAATAACATCTGAAATATCAACTCTATGCATATAAATTCAGTTGGAAGGAGAAAACACTTCATGACTTTAGAGATGTCAGTTTTGTTACAAACTGTTTCTTCTACATAGAGCTATGTGAGCATGTGAGAATATATGTGTAAATTAATGTGTAATTCTTTCATTTTCCATTATAACTCAGTGTGCAAAAGAAGTATATAAATGCAGGTATACAGTAAAATCAAGAGTTACCACAGACTATATACCTGTTTACATGTGAATTCTTTATGCCTTAATTCTAAATTTACCACAAAGAACTCAGGTTAACAAATGATATGTAGGTGTTCATCATCCCAAAGTTCAACTCTTCCTTTTTTTCTTCTTTTCTTTCTTTTGAAATCTTACAAACCAATTAAAAATGTCCTGCCTCTTTCTCTTCTTCCTCCCACTTACTGCATACACATACACAATCTTAAAAACCTGGATTTCTCATCTTTAAATTTTTCCTTTGTTTTTAAACTAATGTTTGCATCATTTTCCTGATTATTCACATTTAAAAGCATGTATTCAAATCTACTTTCTCCTCATCTCACACATCCATTTAGTAAACAATGATGAATTAAAATCCAAATATGGCATATATGCAGCCAGCTCATTCCAGTCTCTCTGTTGGTCTCTGAATCAAGACAATTAGCTTGGATCGCCAGGAATAAAATAGAGCACAGCTATAATTATGATGCATGTCACCCCACAAATGCCCCATGATTCTTCATTACAGAAAAAAGAAAGCCATTCTCTGGTTTTTAAATCACACTTTTAAATCAATCAATCGATCATGCTTGTTGCAAAAATTCAAACTGAAAAATATGTAGAAATAGGGATAAAAATTCTTCAGTACTATCACTTTCCTATAATACTGCTCCCATCTTAGTTAATATCTGATGGTAAACAATTAGGACGGCATGATTCCACATCTAGTTTTGAATGTGTGTGTGTGTGTGTGTGTAAAATAGTTTGTAACCATATTGAAAACAGATACTGGTATGATGAATTCACAATTTACTTTTTTATAATTAAATTGAATTTCAATTTATGTAGCCATTTTTTCATTAGAAAAGTAGATACAGTGTTTTGAACATAGAAACCTGTAAATTTAATTGAAAAACAATAAATTTGTTTAATTGAATTGTTTATATTTTACCAATATAAGACCAAATAGTAATGTAAAAATAGTTTAATTTGTGAAGTCATAAATAATTAAAAATAATTAAAACACTTTCTCTAAGTATCTTATTTACTGATAGAATCAAACATAGAGTTTTAGATTAGTTGCTCAATGAATACTTGAATCATTTAATGTATGATACTTTAGGTATCATTTTAGTTAATTTAAAGGACTTGAGGACATAGCACAATATTTTAAATAAAACATATTCTGATATATTTTATCAACAGCATTGGATAAAGTGATCTTTATTGTATACATGGTAAATAAGGAAAAATGACTTTCCTTTTTTTTCTTGTTACCTTTCCTATTCTATACTCTGATGCCTGTTATTAAAATTTAAAGATAAATATTTTTCACAACCTCCCTGCATAGTTCATATACACAATTAAGATGAAGAATTACTGCCTTTCTATGGTATGCAGTTAACACTACTTAATATTTGTGATTTAAAATGTATTTTTCAGGATGAATTGAAATCTATCCAGAGTTTATAGAGAACTCTTACAACTCAACAAAATTTCACAGATGGATAATAATGTTGACTATCTTTTCATGTGCTTATTGGCCATTTGTATGTCTTTTTTAGAGAAATGTTTATTCAAATTCTTGGCATATTTTTATTTTATTTTTTAACATCTTTACTGGAGTATAATCGCTTTACGTTGGTGTGTGAGTTTCTGCTTTATAACAAAATGAATCAGCTATACATATACATATATCTCCCTATTTCCTCCCTCTTGTGTCTCCCTCCCACCCCCGCTAT
>NW_020173979.1:9846766-9912414 GCF_003031525.2 Neophocaena asiaeorientalis asiaeorientalis | reverse complement strand
TTGTATTTCTGCAGTGCCAGTTGTTACTTCTCCTTTTTCATTTCTAATTCTATTGATTTGAGTCTTCTCCCTTTTTTTCTTGATGAGTCTGGCTAGTGGTTTATCAATTTTGTTTGTCTTCTCAGAGAACCAACTTTTAGTTTTATTGATCCTTGCTGTTGTTTCCTTCATTTTATTTTTCATTTATTTCTGATCGGATCTTTATGATTTCTTTCCTTCCGCTAACTTTTGGGTTATTTTGTTCTTCTGTTTCTAATTGCTTTAGGTGTAGATTAGGTTTTTTATTTGAGATGTTTCTTGTTTCTTGAAGTAGGATTGTATTGCTATAAACTTCCCTCTTAGAACTGCTTTTGCTGCAGCCCATAGGTTTTGGGTTGTCATTGTCTTGCGTTTCTTGGTATTTTTTGATTTCCTCTTTGATTTCTTCAGTGATCTCTTGGTTATTAAGTAGTGTATTGTTTAGCCTCCAAGTGTTTGTATTTTTTTACAGATTTTTTCCTGTAATTGATACCTAGTCTCATAGCGTTGTGGTCAGAAAAGATACTTGATGCGATTTCAATTTTCTTAAGTTTACCAAGGCTTGATTTGTGTTCCAAGATATGACCTATTTTGGAGAATGTTCCATGAGCACTTGAGAAGAAAGTGTATTCTGTTGTTTTGGGATGGAATGTCCTATAAATATCAGTTAAGTCCATCTTGTTTAATGTATCATTCAAAGCTTGTGTTTATTTATTTTCATTTTGGATGATCTGTCCATTGGTGAAAGTTGGGTGTTAAAGTTCCCTACTATGTGTTACTGTCAATTTCCCCTTTTATGGCTGTTAGTATTTGCCTTATGTATTGAGATGCTCCTATGTTGGGTGCATAAATATGTACAATTGTTATATCTTCTTCTTGGATTGATCCCTTGATCATTATGTAGTGTCCTTTTTTTGTCTCTTGTAATAGCCTTTAGTTTAAAGTGTATTTTTTCTGATATGAGAATTGCTACTCCAGCTTTCTTTTGATTTTCATTTGCATGGAATGTCTTTTTCCATCTCCTCACTTTCAGTTTGTATGTGTCCCTAGGTGTGAAATGGGCCTCTTGTAGACAGCATATATACAGGTCTTGTTTTTGTATGTATTCAGCCAGTCTATATCTTTTGATTGGAACATTTAATCCTTTTTCATTTAAGGTAATTATCGATATGTATGTTCCTATTACCATTTTCTTAATTGTTTTTGGTTTGTTATTGTAGGTCTTTTCTTTCTCTTGTGTTTCCTGCCTAGAGAAGTTCCTTTAGCATTTGTTTTATAGCTGGTTTGGTGGTTCTGAATTCTCTTTCCTTTTGCTTGTTTGTAAAGGTTTTAATTTCTCCATCGAATCTGAATGAGATCCTTGTTGGGTAGAGTAATCTTGGTTATAGGTTTCTCTCCTTCATCACTTTAAATATGTCTTGCCAGTCCCTTCTGGCTTGCAGAGTTTCTGCTGAAAGATCAGTTGTTAACCTTATGGGGATTCCCTTGTGTGTTATTTGGTGTTTTTCCCTTGCTGCTTTTAATATTTTTTCTTTGGATTTAATTATTGATAGTTTGATTAATATGTGTCTTGGTGTGTTTCTCTTTGGATTTGTCCTCTGTGGGACTCTGTGTGCTTCCCGGATTTGATTAACTTATTTCTTTTCCCATACTAGGGAAGTTTTCAACTATAATCTCTTCAAATATTTTCTTAGTCCCTTTATTTTTCTCTTCTTCTTCTGGGACCCCTGTAATTCGAATGTTGGTGTGTTTAGTGTTGTCCCAGAGGTCTCTGCGACTATCCTGCATTCATTTCATTCTTTTTTGTTTATTCTGCTCTGCAGTAGTTATTTCCACTATTTTATCTTCCAGGTTACTTATCCGTTCTTCTGCCTCAGTTATTCTGCTATTGATTTCTTCTGGAGAATTTTTAAATTTCATTTATTGTGTTGTTCATCATTGTTTGCTCTTTAGTTCTTCTATGTCCTTATTAAATATTTCTTATATTTTCTCCATTCTATTTCCAGGGTTTGGGATCATCTTTAGTATCTTTTCTCTGATTTATTTTTCAGGTAGACTGCCTATTTCCTCCTCATTTGTTTGCTCTGGTGGGTTTTTACCTTGCTCCTTCATCTGTATTTGTCTGTCTTCTCATTTTGCTCAACTTACTGTGTTTGGGGTCTCCTTTTCACAGGCTGCAGGTTCGTAGTTTCTGTTGTTTTTGGTGTCTGCCCCCAGTGGCCAAGGTTGATTCAGTGGATTGTGTAGGCTTCCTGGTGAGGAGCACTAGTGCCTGTGTTCTGGTGGCTGTATCTTGTCTTTCTGGTGGGCAGTACTGCATCCGGTGGTGTGTTTTGGGGTGTCTGTGACCTTATTATGATTTTAGGCAGGCTCTCCTCTGATGGGTGGGGTTGTGTTACTGTCTTGCTAGTTGTTTGGCATAGGGTGTCCAGCACTGTAGCTTGCTGGTCGTTGAGTGGAGTTGGGTCTTAGCGTTGAGATGGAGATCTCTGGAAGAGCTTTTGTCATTTGCTATTATGTGGAGCCGGGAGGTCCCTGGTGGACCATTGTCCTGAACTTGGCTCTCCTACCTCAGAGGCACAGGCCTGACACCTGACTGGAGCACCAAGACCCTGTCAGCCACACGACTCTGAAGAAAAGGGAGGGAAAAAAGAAAGAAGGAAAGAAAAAAATAAAGTTATTATATTAAATATAAATAACTATTAAAATAAAGAAAAATTATAACTATAAAAAAAAGAAAAGTAAAAGAAAAGAGCAACCAAACAAAAAAAACAAAAAAAAATCCATCAATGATAACAAGCTCTAAAGAGTATACTAAACAAAACAAAACAAAACAAAAAAAATGGACAGACAGAACCCTAGGCCAAGTGGTAAAAGCAAAGCTATACAGACAAAATCACACACTGAAGCATACACATACACACTCAAAAAAAGAGAAAAAGGAAAAAAATATATAGTTGCTCCCAAAGTCCACCGCCTCAGTAATAGAATTTGCATGTGCAGCCATGTGGTCCTGGACTTCCTTTAGGGGTTATTCAAAATTACCAGTTCAATCTCTTTTCCTGTTGTAGTCCTTTCAGATTTTTTTTCCTTTCAAGTCAGTTTTGGTACTTTGTATCTTTTTCAGGAATTTGTTCATTTTATTTAGATTATTTAATTTGTTGGCATAGAGTTGTTCATGTAATAAATACCTTTATATAATCTATTTAATTCTGTAAATTTGCTACTAATGTCCCCTCTTTTATTTCTGACTTTAATAAGTTTTCTTTTCTTTTTATTTTTTTCCCTTGTGGTTGATATAGCTAATGGTTTGTAAATGTTCTTGATTTTTTCAGAGACATTTGATTCCATTTATTTTCTCTATTGTTTTTCTATATACATTTTCATTTATATCTGTTGTAATCATCATTTTCTTCCTTCTGCCTGCTTTTGTTTTAGTTTGCTCTTATTTTTCTAGCCTATTAAGGTAGAATTGATTTGAGATCTTTAATGTAGGGGTTAATATAGGAATCAGTATAGGAATTACAGCTATAAATTTCCCACTAGGAATTGCTTTAACTTAAACCATTAGTTTTGATATATTGTGTTTTTGTTTTCATTCATCTGAAAATATTTTAGAATTTCACTGATTTATTAACACATTATTTATTTAGTAATGTGTTCTTTAATTTCCACGTATTTGTGGATTTCTCAGATTTCTTTCTATTATTGATTTCTAGTTTCATTCCATTTTGCCCAGAGAAAATACTTTGAAATATTTTAGTCCTTTAAGTGTATTGAGGTTTGTTTTATAGCCTAGCGTATAATCTGTTATGGAAAATGTTTCATGTGCACTTGAGAAGAATGTATATTTTGTTGTTGCTGGATATAGTGTTCTTAGATGTCTATTAGGTCTACTTGTTTTATAGTGTTTTCAAGTCTTCCATTTCATTCTCATCTTTGATGTAGTTGTCTAATCCATTATTTAAGGTGGGGTATTAAAGTGTCCAACTATTATTATTATTTTTTAAAGATACTTTTTGATGTGGACCATTTTTAAAGTCTTTATTGAATTTGTTAAAGTATTGCTTCTGTTTTATGTTTTTGGTTTTTTGGCTGTGAGGCATGTGGGATCTTAGCTTCCTGACTGGGATCAAACCCACACTCCCTGCATTCGTAGGTGAAGTCTTAACCACTGGACCACTAGGGAAGTCCCCCAACTATTATTGTTGAGTTATATAGATAGTTATATCTCTCTTTAGTTTTGTCAGTTTTTGCTTCATGTATTTAGGGTCTTTGTTATTAGTTTCAGATAATGTTTGTAATTGTTATATCTACATGAAAAAAATCAATTCTGCCAATATCTGCCATTTGATGTGAGGTTTTAATTCATTTTTATTTAATGTGATTACTTCTAAGTTATCTGCCTCTGCCATTTTGCTACTCTTTGTATATATCTTATGTCTTTTTGCTCCTCTGTTCTTCCTTTTCTCCCTTCTTTTTTTGTTACATAGTTATTTCTAGTGTACCATTTTAATTTCCTTGTTGTTTTTTTAAACTGTATAATCTGAATTTTTTATTGGTTGACTTGGAAACTAAAATTAACAACTCAAATTACAACAATCTAGTTCCGATAAATACCAACTTAATTTTAGTAGTACACAAAGGCATTGCTCCTATATAGCAGCATTCTCCTCTTTTGTGTTATTGTCTTATTAATTACATCTTTGTACACTGTATGTCCATCAACACTAATTTATAATTATCTGTTTATGAAGTTATCTTAAATCAGATAAGAAAAATGTTATAAGCAAAAACTACATTTATGTTGTCTTATAGTTATCTATGTAGTTACATTTACTGTGTGCTTTATTTCTTTATGAAGATTCATGTAGCTCCCTAGTGTCCTTTTATTTCAGCCTAAAGGACTTCCTTTAGCATTTGTTATAGGGCAGGTGACAAAGTCTTTCCGTTTTTGTGTATCTCAGTATGCTATGAATTCTCCTTTACTTTGGAGGAATACTTTTGCCGATGTAGAATACTTTGTTGACATTTAAAAATTTTTCAACACTTTGAATATGTCATGCTACTGTCTTCTGACCTCAGTGGTTTCTGATGAGAAATCAGCTTGTTAAAGTTATTGAGGATCCCTTGTCCATGATAACTTGTTTCTCTCTTGCTGTTTTCAAGATTATCTCTTTTTCTTGGCTTTTACTAGTTTATGATGTGTGTAGGTAAGGATCTCTTTACATTTACTCCACTTGCAATTTGTTGAATTTCTTGTATATCTAGATTATTGTTTATCAGTTTTTGAAAGTTTCCACAATTATTAATTCACATAATTTTTTCTATCCCTTTTTCTCTCTTTTTTTTTCCTTCTGAGACTTTATTCATGCATATCTTGGAATGCTTGATGGTGTTCCACAGACCTTTTATTGTTCTTTATTTTTATTTTTCTTCATTCATTCTTTTTTCTGTTTCTCAGACTGGATAATCTCAATTGATCTATCTTCAGGTTCATTGATCCTTTCTTCTCCCTGCTTAAATATGCTATTGAACCCCTGTAGTGAATTTTTCAGTTCAGTTACTGTGCTTTGCAGCTCCACAATTTCTATTTATTTCCTTTTTATAATATCTGCCTCTTTATTTATATTCTCTTTTTGGTGAGACATCATTCTTCTGGTTTACTTTAGTTTTTATCAATGGTTTCTTTTAGCATCTTCAACACATTAAGGCAGTCTACTTAAAGTGTTCATCTAGTAAGTATAATGCCTAAGTCTCCACCTGGACAATTTCTGTTAATTTATTTTTTCCTTTGAATGGGCCATACATTCCTTTTTCTTTGCATTCCTCTTAATTTTTTTTAAAGAAAACTGGAAAATTTGAATATTATGTGTTAACTCTAGAAATCAGTTTCTGCTACCTCACTGGGTTTGTTGTTATTGCTTTTTGTTTGTTTAATGATGTCCTTGAGGTAATTTTGTAAAGTCTTTGTTTTCTGTTGTGTGCAGCCACTGTAGTTTTTTTTCAGTTAGCTAAATAGTCAGGTAATAAATGGGAAGAGATTTCCCTAAATGCCTGGTTCCGATGAGTCTCCCATCCTATGTGAAGAATCTCTCTGATTATGTTGGAGCATGCTGTTAGTGTTCAGGAAGACAGTTTAAAACTTTGCCTTTTTCTTCCATTCCTACTTGTGCATAGCCTCAAATACAGGTGAAGATGAGAGTTTAGCACCTGTTCTTTCTTGGGTATATAGACTATCCTACTCATGCTTCCATACCTCTCTGCATGCATAAGGCCTTCTAGATTCACAAGAATATGTTAGAGGTTTTAAACTTCCCCAATAGACATCCGATTCTCCCGCTTTTTCTTTTTAAATGTTTTTGATAGACATTTCTTTCTTTATTTCTTTTTTTCCTTTTCTCTGTTTTTTTGTTGCCCCAACTCTTTTAGTGTTCTGAGACATCTGTAATGTTAAACACTTGTTATTGATTGTTTTTACAAATGCCCCCAGGAAAAGGCTATTTACACTGGGTGATCTCTCAGACCAAATAAACACAAGTATTGTGAGTGAAGCTGTCCAGGGAATTTCCAGACAAGTCAAATATGACAAATCATTGAGATCAGGGCATTGGTGACTCTCCAACCATGTTCAGCACCCTCCTGTGGTTCCTCAGCTCTTCGAATTTACCAGCGTGGAGAGAGGGATGGGAATAGGGCAAGTTAAAATGCCACAAAGGTCACTGTTCTTGCCTGGATTCAGTTGGACTTTTGATTAAGCACTAGATTTTTGAAGGTCTTTAGTTAGCTTCATGAGTTCTGAAAAATTTGATCTTGACAATTATTTTACTGTCCTCATTGCATTAATGGATAAGATTTTTTAGTTTCTTATTCTATCATTCCTGCTAAAATCCAGTATACTATAATGTAATGTCCTCTTAGAGTAAATGTTGATAATTTCCTCAATAATTAAGTAACCACTGAAACAGTAATTTTTTTTTTTTTACTTTGTCAGAAATATTGAAATTAATTTGGAGAAAGTGAAGCTCAATTACAGGAATCTTTCTAGTTTCCCTTAGATGGAAAAAAAATTGAACATTAAAAATTATCTCTTATCATACTATTCATTCCCACATTGGATTCTGACATATATAAAGAAAGTGTAAAATAAGTCATTAAAGGTGTTATGTATTTTATTTTTATTTTCCTGTATCTTCAGTAGAATAGATACCTTAGTCTTCCTTCAGCTGTGCAGAGTAATTTCAGTTAGTAAAGGTGAGAAAATATATTTGCATTCTACAATGTATAATTGATGACAATGACACCAACATAATGTAATGTTTTTACTGATGGCATAATAGAACATTATTATATGACAGCATCATTAAACAGCAAAGCATCTTCCATAAAATTAAACATAATTTTGTTTATACCACGATACAGAATATAAAAGTTACATTTTAAATTAGAAGTTTAACATAGCCTTAGGGATGAATTTGAAATATACTGTTGCTTATTTCCATACTTGTAGAGAAAAGCAGCATATTATATCTCTCAAAATTTATCTTCATTGTAACCAGTATATAATCATGTTAAATAATGTGTTTTAACACTATAATAATAAAAATAAAAGTATTCATCATTTAGTACAGTAGAAACCGTTTTAGAACTAAAACAAAAGTTCTCTTCCAAAGCAAATAGATCCTCTAAACTGGAATGAAGTTCCAAGCCCAGTTACCTTGGTTTCATAGATATGAAACATTTATATTTTAATTTTGTCTTTATCTGTGATTGAAAGTCTTTGGTTTTAAGGGAGTTTATTTTTGTACCTGTTGTTATCAGTATCAAACCAATCTGCTATGACACATTTTTAACTTCAGATTGTACACAGAATTATTCTTACATTTTCTTTTCTTTCCTTTTCAATATTATATTGAATATAATATTTATACTGTATTATATCATGCATGAAAAGACAATGCAAGGATCATTCTAACCATAATGATAACATTCTCAGTATAATATACACACACACACACATACACACACACGCACATAATCTTAATATATCTATTTACCGTAATACTTCTTGGTGTGTCATTTGGAGCTCTTGCCTTGGTTGCAAGAATAGAAATCAACTTTACCTCATCTAAAATTATTGAAATTGTATCTGGAAGATCAGTGACTTGATAAGAGTCAGGAGTCTGGGGGAAACAGAAATGAACAGAAACAGGCAGATCTGGAAAGCTGAAAGGCTGGGAGCTAGAAAAAGAATAATGTTCTCATGAAGTTAGGAAGGAAGGAAGGCCGACAGGTAGATAGGAAGGAAAAAAAGAAGGACATTTATAACTGTGAATTTCTTTTATAAAGGAGTAACTTCAACTTGATTTTCAGAGCTTCTCTCCTGTCTGCTGTTTTTAAAATAATCCTTATGCCAAAGGGGCATATTTTGGGGTGACAATTCTGCTCTGTTTCACCTGAAAGGATTTCAATATAGAAAATCAGATATAAGTTACTCACATGGTTTTAGAAAAATCATTTTTCTATTAAACTACTGCTGTGAAATTACTGTTGTCTTGTAATAACACTTAGAAAATTTTATATTGGAATAGACCATTTGATTTTCTTTTAACTCTCTATTGAAAATCTTTGAATCTAGTTTAGAAACCCATTTCCCAAGTGAAATTTTAGTAGAATTTTAAAAGGATTCTAGTTGCTTCTTCTAGTTGTGTGTTCCTTTTTTTTTAAACTCTGACATCCACTTAAAATTAATTTATTCAACAGATACTTACTAAAGAAACTTACCATGTATCAAGCAATGGCATAGGAATAGAATCTGATAAACACCTGGTACCAAGGGACCATTGTAAGAAAAAATTCATCATACTGTCTCCATACAAAAGTATTTAAAGTTCTCATGATGGAATTTTATTATCAAAATTAGGGTACTTTATTGGAGAGAGAGTTGAAGACTTTGTTTTCTCTAGGTCCCTAAGCCTTCTTTTGGCAGTACTACTACCAACCCATTTCAGAGTTGTCTTCATAGTTTGTGACATAGTTACATGTTGAGGAATCTTTGTATGCCTGATGAAAAGCACCTACCTTGTGGAAGTTTTGGTTCCTGAAAGCAGCCACTCAGTAAAATACAAAACACTTTTACATATCCAATAAAGAATTTTGAAGTTGTGGAACATGAAATAATTTCCATGAGAAGAGACTTGATCTATAAAATTTGGTATATTTATGTGATGAAGTCTCAAAATAACATGTTAAATTGAAAATGCAAGCTACAAGATGTTTCATAAGACTATAAAAATGTAACAATAATATATCAATGTGTGTTTGTAAAATGTAAAATAAATGAAAAATATGCACAGCAAATTCATGATTTGTGGTTAGCAGAAAAGGTTACTTTTAATAAAATTGTGATTAAGAGTGAAATGAATTTATAACTTTTCTGTTTTAAAAAAAGTTTTACTCCTTTTATTAAGTGTAAAACAGTATTATAACCTAATGGCAATTTTTACTTATTATTATATGTTACTTTGTGTTTTTAACTTTTTTCAAAATAAAAATTAGAACTTGTTTGAGCTCATGTTAAATATTTTACGCTCTACCTTGAAAAATCAGATTAAGTATTTTTAATATCTAAAAT
The DNA here is from genome assembly GCF_003031525.2 of Neophocaena asiaeorientalis asiaeorientalis. Lineage (NCBI taxonomy): Eukaryota > Metazoa > Chordata > Mammalia > Artiodactyla > Phocoenidae > Neophocaena > Neophocaena asiaeorientalis. The sequence goes on along the minus strand of NW_020173979.1, from coordinate 9,902,762 downwards.
TTTAGTCTAAAATTATTTCAGAATGCTTTGCATATAGGAGATATATGTTATAAACATAAGGAATTACAATGGTAAGTTTTCTAACTTGAGTAACTCTTTTAACAAGTACTAATTCCACCTAAGGGATAACTTGGAATATAGTGTATTACATTTAGTTTCCTTTTTAATTACACTTTTAGAGAAAGACACATAGTTTAGAGCATATGTTTTGCCATTAAGGCACTGGAGAGAAAATTGCTGTGTGCGGCAAACATTTAATTATATGACTTTTCATAAAGTTTTGGTTATCTGTTGATTCTTTGAATAAATAAAATAAATGAGCTAAGAACCTGTGAGTACCTGTGTCTCAGCTCAGTGCAGAGAAAAGTGCCTGATCTCAAATTGTTCAACTACCAACTCTGCCAGTGACTAACAGAATGAGAGAAGTTACATAACTACAAATGTAGTTATTATATACACTGAGGATTTTGAATTTATTAAGAGACATCCTGTTATTTGAAACCAGATAGATAAAAACTAATTACAGGACTGTGATAATATAAATTATTACTAAGTTAGGCTTTAAAAAATATTATTTAGTGAGAAAGAACAGAAAAGTCTTATTTTTAAATTATGTTTCAAACTGTATACTTCATCCATAACAATAGTTCAGACTCTAGGACTTTCTCTTCCAGTAAAGATGAATTAGCTAGTTCATACCAACCCACTCACTGAAGATACTAAAATGCCAGAAGAAATTTAAAAAAAAGAAAAGTCTTGTTAAAAATGCCAAATACACATACACAAATACATATATACACACAAATGTGCGTTTATATATATGTATTGAATATATGTATGTGTATATGTTACACATATATTTAACTCAGGTTCAGCCACTCACTGCTGGAAAGCCAATACTAAAGAGGCAAGCATTGGTAGAAAGGAAAAGCAGCTTTTATCAGGTGGCCAGCAGTCTGGGGTGAAGGTGGACATGTGTCCCAAAACCCAACCCTGAGGATTCTCCTCAGCCATGACAGTTTCATTGAGGCAGGAGGTTAGGTTATCCATCATTTTCCATTGCATGCAGACTGGCTGATTCCTCATGATCTTTCTTCATTTGTTACCTTACCTGTGTGGTCTGCCTGCAGGATTGCTAAGATCTGCTAAGGGGGCTGCTGGGAGTAGAGAGGTAGTCATTTTTTAACTACTTAATTCTTCATTTCTACTTCTTTTCATCTAGGGAAAGAATCAACAGGTTAAGCAAGGTATTATGTGCATTTAGTAGAGCATAAATCAGGAGTGAGGTTAAATTACCTAGTGATCTCATCCCTATAATTAGGTTCTTCTAGGGTTAGAGGGGGACAGGAATGTGCAAACAGGAAAGGGGAAAAGAACTGATTACAGATCCTCACTGATGACATAGGACACTGTATTCTTAAAGTGGAAGATATTGACATGGGTCTGTAGCATCTCTTTGCTGACAGTTTCAGATGCCTGCTTACATGTATGGGCAGAGCAAGCTGCAATTATTTTGATGCCCACAAAGATACAGATTATTGTGAGCAATAGTGTTAATCCCATTCTCCTGAGGCCAGTTCTTGGAATTGTGCTAGCCATAGATTCAGTACTGGTCGAGATGGAGCAGCTTATGTCATACCACAGTCTGGTCATCATACAGTAAGTTTATTGCCTCTGGTGGCAGTTATAGTATCTGTAAAACAACTCAGAGATGTGTACCAGATACTGAAAGAGTCTGTGACTCTGTTGTCCTAATCACTAACTACTTGAGCCTGCTCTTTTGTAACTCAGGGAGACTTGGGAGACTTCAGCTTTTCTAGAAACAACAGGCAGAGGGCATGGAGGGGCCTTTGTACAGTGAAGGGGGTGTGTATATATATTTGTGTATATATATGTATAAAGGAGTGAAGATCTTGAAAATTTCCTGGAGGCATTTGCCAATCTGTATGAGGTGGCTAAGAAGCTGAGCTGTGCTTTTGGAAAACTTACAGGCATAGGTGGACCAAAGTGAGAAATCAGAATCAGTTTGCATTAGTATTGCAAAGGGCTGTACCCTAAAAGAAAGAGTGTTTTCAGAATTGCCTGTAGTTGAAAGGACTGCATCCCAGCTTCATGCCATTTTGGTACTTTGGATCATCTCAAACTGTTAACAGAGATTAAAAGAATTCCAGATTTTTGATTCTCCTAAGTTGCTGGGAAAAGCAAGCAAACAAAACCAAGGAAAAGAATCATCTTTGATTAAAGGTAACATCATTCTTGACCTTAAAATATTTCTGCAAATGACTTTTTAAATATCCAGCACACCATCACAGATAAGAAAGAACAGGAAGATTCAAGACATTATGGGAGAGAACAAAGCTATTGTTATTCTTTGGATTACCCCTCAAAGAAAAGAATGAGAGTATGTAATTCCTAAACTACCAGAGGGAAATATTGAGGGAAATATTTTCTTCTTCTTTTTTAAATCAATACAAAATAAGGCACAAGGTGAAAGGAAAAAGAAACAAAACAGGTAGGGCAAATAGAAAGCATAAAATGTATTAAAAATGATAAATGATGTAATTTATATGTGGAATCTAAAATAGCCGAACTCATAGAAACAGAGACTATAATTGTGGTTACCAGGAGGTGGGGAGTGGGGGTGGGGGAATATGGGGAAATGTTTGAAGAGTACAAACTTCCAGGTATAAGATGAATAAGTTCTGGGGATCTAGTGTACAGCATGGTGATTATAATTAATAATAATGTATTATATACTTGAAAGTTGCTAAGAAAGTTGCTATGAAAAATCTTATTCTCATCACATAAAGAAATGGTAATAATGTGACCTAATGGAAGTGTTAAACTGGTAATTATTTTGGAATATATAAATGTATCAGATTATCACATTGTTCACCTTAAACGTCTACAATGTTATATGTCAAGTTATATCTCAGTAAAGCTTCAAAAAAAAAGGAAATATCACCTTTAAATATAAATGAAACAAAGAATTCATAATTACATTAATTTTTTTTTACTTTATATTGAAGTATAGTTGATTAACAATGTTGTGTTAGTTTCGGGTATACAGCAGAGTGATTCAGTTATACATATACATGTATGTATTCTTTTTCAAATTCTTTTCCCGTTTAGGTTATTACAGAATATTGAGCAGGTTTTCCTGTGCTATACAGTGGGTCCTTTTTGGTTATCTGTTTTGAATATAGCAGTGTGTACATGTTAATTCCAAACTCCCAAACTATCCCTCGTTCTTACCCTTCACCCCTGGTATACATAAGTTCATTCTCTGTTAGTCTCTTTCTGTTTTGTAAATAAGTTCATTTGTATCATTTTTTTTGACTCCGCATATAAGTGACAACATGGTATTTGTCTTTCTCTGTCTGACTTACTTCACTTAGTATGATAGTATACAGGTCCATCCCTGCTGTTGTAAATGGCATTATTTCATTCTTTTTTAAATGGCTGAGTAATATTCCATTGCATACATGTACCATATCTTCTTTATCCATTCATCTGTTGATGGAAATTTAGGTTGCTTCCATGTCCTGGCTATTGTAAACAGTGCTGCAGTGAACACTGGGGTGCGTGTATCCTTTCAAATCATGTTTTTCTCTGGATATATGCCCAGGAGTGGGATTGCTGGATCATATGGTAGCTCCGTTTTTAGCTTCTTAAGGAACCTCCATACTGTTCTGCATAGTGGCTGTACCAATTTACATTCCCACCAACAGTGTAGAAGGGTTCCCTTTTCTCCACACCCTCTCCAGAATTTATTATATACATCTTCATTATGGCCATTCTGACTGGTGTGAGGTGCTATCTCATTGTAGTTTTGATTTTCGTTTATCTAATAATTACCAGTGTTGAGCATCTTTTCATGTGCCTCTTGGCCATCTGTATGTCCTCTTTGGAGAAATGTCTATTTAGGTCTTCTGTCCGTTTTTTGATCGGGTTGTTTGTTTTTTTGATATTGAGCTGTATGAGCTGTTTGTAAATTTTGGAGATTAATCCCTTGTTGGCTGCATCATTTACAAATATTTTCTCCCATTCTATGGGTTGTCTTTTCGTTTTGTTTATGGTTTCCTTTGCTATGCAAAAACTTTTGAGTTTAATTAGGTCCCGTTTGTGGGGTTTTTTTGTTGTTTGTTTGTTTTTATTTCCATTACTCTAGGAGACGGCTTGAAAAAGATATTGCTGCGATTTATGTCAAAGTGTGTTCTGCCTATATTTTCCTCTAAGAATTTTATATTATAGTATCTTGTCTTACATTTAGGTCTTTAATCCACTTTGAGTTTATTTTTGTGTATGGTGTTAAAGAAGTTCCAATTTCATTTTTTTAATATGTAACTGTCCAGTTTTCCCAGCACCATTTATTGATGAAACTGTCTTTTCTCCATTGAATAGTCTTGTGTCCTTTATTGTAGATGAATTGAACATAAGTTCATGGTTTTATTTCTGGGCTTTCTGTCCTGTTCCATTGATCTATATTTCTGTTTTTGTGCCAGTACCACACTGTTTTGATAACTGTAGCTTTGTAGTATAGTCTGAAGTCAGGGAGCTGATTCCTCCAGCTCCATTTTTCTTTCTCAACATTGCTTTGGCTATCCAGGGTCTTTTGTGTTTCCATACAAATTTTAAGATTTTTTTGTTTTAGCTCTGTGAAAAATGCCATTGGTAATTTGATAGGGATTGCAGTGAATCTGTAGATTGCCTTGGTTAGTATAGTCATTTTGACAATATTGATTCTTCCAATCCAAGAACATCTTTTCCTCTGTTTGTGTCATTTTCAGTTTCTTTCATCAGCATCTTATAGTTTTCAGAGTACAGGTATTTTGCTTCCTTAGGTAGTGTATTCCTAGGTATTTTATTCTTTTTGATGCAGTGCTAAATAGGATTGTTTCTTGAATTTCTCATTCTCATCTTTAATTGTTAGTGTATTGAAATGAAATAGATTTCTGTGTATTAATTTTGTATCTTGCAACTTTACCAAATTCATCGAGCTTTTTTTTTTTTTCTGGTAGCATCTTTAGGATTTTCTGTGTATAGTATCATGTCATCTGCAAACAGTGACAGTTTTACTTCTTCTTTTCCAATTTTCATTCCTTTTATTTCTTTTTCTTCTCTGATTGCCATGGCTAGGACTTCCAGAACTATGTTGAATAATAGTGGCAAGAGTGGACATCCTTGTCTTGTTCCTGATCTTTGAGGAAATGCTTTCAGCTTTTCACCACTGCGTATCATGTTAGCTGTGGGTTTGTTACATATGGCCTTTATTATGTTGAAGTGTGTTGCCTCTATGCCCACTTTCTGGACAGTTTTTATAATATATGGGTGTTGAATTTTGTCAAAAGCTTTTTTTCATCTATTGAGATGATCATATGGTCAAACGGAATAATGGAAGAAATGTTTCCATTTGAAACAAAGATAGTCAAACTGAACAAATACCAAAATTCATTTTTTCCTTTTTTAAATGTATCATAAGAGACACATCTATAACAAAAAAAAATAATACAGGAAGTTTGAAAATAAAAGAATTGAAATGGCATGTAATTACAACATTAAACAAAAGAGAGCTGATATTAATATCAGGAAATGTGGGCTTTAATGCAATAATCATTATAGAGATAAAGGAGATTATCTCAGTATATCAAAAGGGTCAAAGGCTAATTCATGAGGAAGACATAACAGTTCTTAATTTATAGGCAGCTATAACATGGCCTCAAAGCATATGAAGTGAATATTGACAGAACTAACAGAGGAAACAGAAAAATCCATAATCCTAGTAAAAGATGTTAACAAATATTGTTTAAAAGTGTGTTAGTAATAGAAAACACAGACAGCATTTAAATAAGTGTATAGAATATTTGACTCGCAAATCAACAGAATTGTTCTAATAAACTAGTTATTATACTACCCAGCAACTGCAGAATATATGTCATTCCAAGTACACACAAAATAATTACAAAATAAACACATTATATACTAGACATAAGTCTCAAGAAATTTCAAAGGACTGAAATCAGATATGATTGTTATCTGAACATGGTCCTATTATACTAGAAATCAAAAACAAAAATAAAATTCTGGTACATTTGGAATTTTTAAATTTTTGACTAAATACCTATGGGAAAAAAAGTAGCACAAAATTGGAAATTAGAAAATATTTAAAACTGGATTTTAGTGAAACACTACTTATCAGAAATTGTGGTGTATAATTAAGGTTCTGCTTAGGGGAAATTAATAGTTTTATGCATATTTTTTAAGAGGCTGAATATCACTAATCTGTGTAACCATTTTAAGAGGCTAGAATCCAAGTAATATAAAGCCAATGAAAAATAAAAGGATAGAAATAATAAAGGTATGAGTAGAAATTAGTAGAATGAATAAAGCTATAGTAATTAAGAAAAATCTATAAAAGTGTATATATATGTATATGTCTGTGTGTGTGTATATATTTAAAGAAAAATGCACAACATGAAAGTTGTGAGTTTAAGGTTTATTCAGCGTCTTACTGAAGACTATAGCCTGGGAGACAGCCACTCAGTAGCTTTGAGTAAACTGCTCCGAAGAGGTAGGGGAGGAGCTAGTATGTATATGAATTTTTTTGGCTAGGAAATAATATATGTAATCAAGCATACATCTTGGTAAAAGATTGCTTATCACAAGGAACAGATATTTGAAGTTAATGATGTTAGTGCTTTTCTATGTATGGGAAGGTGCAAGAATATGGGGTAATTGAAAGTCTTCCTGCGATATACATCTGACTCTAGAGGCCTATTTATTCAAAGCACAGATTGCCTCATCGTTTTTTGTTTTTTTTTTTCCATTCTGAATTCCTTTCAGGATGCACTGTTGATGGGCAAATTCAGTGGGTTGCAACTTAACCCTAGTATAGCTGGGTGATGAGTGATGTTCTTTGTTCTTCATATGTTCATATATCACACATATGTATGCAATAGAAAGAAAAAAATGCCCAAGTATTTTTAATAGATATGATAACTCCTTGGTATGAGTAAAGAAAACAAAGGAGAAAAGACAAGAATATCTATTACCAGGAATGAAAACAGAATTACTATATATCCACTTACAGTAAATATTATAAATATAAAAGAAAGTTATAAACTTTATGCCAAGAATGAAAATTTGAACAAAATAGAATTTATAGTAATGTACATCAAAATTGTCACAAAAAGAAATGGACAACCTGAATATTGTATACTTATTAAAGAGATCAAATCAGTAATTAAAAATGTTCATTATTTTCCAAGTCCAGTTGCCTTCACTAGCAGTTTCTAACAAATATGCATGAAATTTTAAAAATACTGATATTTCACAAACTACTCCAGAGAACAGAAACAAAACAGTGATATTTGTTTCTGCATTTTTTCAGACTGACCGAACTTGGACATTAAAATGCATCATGGAGTGGTTAAGAAAGGACTGTTGTTAGGTAATCTTAGTCATAGTCACAAATTTTAAAATATTAAGCAAAATTGAGAAAGTCATATCTATAAACAAACAAAAACATGCTCATTTGGGGCTTATTTCAGAGATTCACAGTTCATTTAGCATTTGGAAAATCAATAAGTATAATTTGCCACATTACACAAAAGAGAAGAAAACTCACGTTATCTGAATAAGGAAAAAAATGATTAAATTTAGAATCTATTTGCAACAAAAGAAAAAAAATCAGCAAAGTAGGAAAAGAAAGGAACTTTCTTAATCTTTTAAAAATAACAAGAATACCTAATCACCTCACACCGGCCAGAATGGCCATTATCAAAAATTCTACAAACAATAAATGCTGGAAAGGGTGTGGAGAGAAAGAAACCCTTTTGCACTGTTGGTGGGAATGTAAATTGATACAGCCACTATGGAGAACAGTATGGAGGTTCCTTAAAAACTAAAAATAGAACTATCATATGACCTAGGAATCTCACTACTGGGCATATACCCAGAGAAAACCATAATTCAAAAAGACACATGCACTCCAGTGTTTACTGCAGCACTATTTACAATAGCCAGGACATGGAAACAACCTAAATGTCCATCAACAGATGAATGGATAAAGAAGATGTGGTACATATATACAATGGAACATTACTCAGCCATAAAAAGGAATGAAATTGGGTCATTTGTAGAGATGTGGATGGATCTAGTCATACAGAGTGAAGTATGTCAAAGAGAAAAACATCATATATTAAGGCATATATGTGGAATCTAGAAAAATGGTATAGGTGATCTTATTGGCAAAGTAGAAATAGAGGCACAGACATAGAATACAAACATATGGTCACCAAGGTGGGAAGCGGGGGGTGTAGGATGAATTGGGAGGTGGGGATTGACATATATACACTAATGATACTATGTATAAAATAGATAACTAATGAGAACCTATTATATAGCACAGGGAACTCTACTCACTGCTCTGTGGTGACCTAAATGGGAAGGAAATCCAAAGAAGAGGGGCTATACGTATACATATAGCCGATTCACTTTGCTGTACAGTAGAAACTAACACAACATTGTAAAGCAACTGTACTCCAATAAAAAAAATAACCTAGTAAAACTCCACTGAAGACACCATAGTTAATATTGGTTTGACCAAAAAGTTCATTCAGGTTTTTCCATAAGATAATAACAGAAAAACGTTAACAAGCTTACCCGAACGAACTTTTTGGCCAACACAACGTTTACACTCTCAGAAACATTAAAAACTTTCCCTTCAAGAACAGGCTCAAGAGGTGGGTTCTCAGTATCACCAGTGCAGTTTAATTTTGTTCTGGAAGTCTTAGAGCAATCAGGCAAGAAAAAGGCATAAAATTTAAAGGGACTAAAGAGAAAATGCCACATTTTATTTAAGTGGGTGATATGAATGTGTATTAGGAAATTGGAAAATCTGCAAGCATATTATTAAAATTAATAAAATACTTTAGTAAAATTTCTGACCAAAAGATTATATGTTATATACATAGCATACCCTATTGTAGGGAAAATTAATGAATTACAGCTCCATGCAACAAAGAAATGAATCTTAAAAAACTATAGAGTTCAAAACAAAGATAAATAATGTTTTAAGTGTGCATACCCAGCAAGTAAAACTATAAAAGGGGAAGTAAGAAAATAAAATTGAAAGCAGAATAAAAGGATTTCACAGTTGGGAAGACGTAGAATAGGGAAGGCAAGGCACTTCTGGACTGCAGGCATCTTTGCTGTGAAAATTACAGCAATAATGTGTTAAGCTAATCATTTGCATTTTATAAACTTTCTTTTATTGTGTTATCTTACAAAATAAAGTTTAAAAAATAACTTGAACTTTGGGAAAGTTTGGAAAGGTAGTAATACGTAGATGGACAGAGTCAGCTCCATTTCACAAAGAATGCTTGATATATTAGCAGTATAAAAGGTATTTTACTGAAAGTTGTCTTCTCTTAATTAAAAAAAAAGTATATATATATATATGTATATGCTCTTCTGCTCTTAGACCAAATACCAAAGGGATAAGGAATGTTCAAAGATTATTACTTTGATTTGAGATTTTATGCCTCATAGTTAGAATTTTTTTTTTGAACAAACATGTTTGCACCTTCTGGAAGCAGAGCATGAGTTTAATTTGTGTCATCTGGGGAAGAGAAAGAAACTGAAATATGATTTAAACTTAATTATATATATTTGCATGATTTCGTTAATAAGTTTTAAGAAACTGTATTGTCTTTCAAAGTTAGTGTTTACCACTAAATTATGTTTTGGTTTTAAAAATGAATACATTGAAAATAAAATACCTAATTTTCTAAAAGGGTATTTCTATTAAATTAAAAAAATGAATTCATAAAACAGTGGTCACAGTGACACTTATTGATACTCCACTTTACAATATGTTTTCATCTCCCAAACCATCATAAAAATAGATTAGTGTAACATTAATAAAATTACTTTTTTCTTTGGTGGAAAACAGCAGGTACAGTTTTAGTTTTGCCTGAACTTACGAAGTTTGTATACTATGACTATACAGTAGCTACACAAGTCATTTGTCTGTATTTAAAGAAGGATCAATATCCAATTCTTAGATAAAAACATCTTTTTATGAAGAGAATGTCAAACCTAGTTAACTTGATCTATTATAGTTTATCAAAAATATAATGGATGGCAGTATCAAACTGTTTTATGATTACCACTCACAGATGGCTAAAGTTTCATAAAAGGATCATTTATGGCATAGTACAGTCTTTAGTTATTTGAGGAGGAGTGAACAGATCTATTGGAATTCATTACATTGCCATAACCCGCAAAAATAATATAGGGAGTTTTCTAAAATCTAAGTTCCCTCACAAAATATTATTTCCTCCCTTTAGAAGTCATTTGGTAATAATTATTTTGAATCATACATGTTAGCTACTGTAGGAAAGGCATCAAATAGAGATTTCTATAGTAATTTGCTTATAATGTTCTGAAAATCAGAACAGATTTCATTTATGGCACCTAATATTTTAACGTGTTTAAGAATCATGTTGATGGCTTTTTTGTCTATTCCTATCACCATCCACAACTCCCTTCTCTTGAAAATTAGGCTGTCACAACATACAGAATGTCCAGTGGCTGGCACTGGTACAAAATAGCTACATTCCAGATTAAGAGAGGACTATTATATAATTAGAATTTGATAATCAGAGGTCATTTTGAAATTCTAAATTAAGAGCAAAATATTTAATATAAAAAATATATTGTTGGCAATACTATGCAGTGAGGGTTTGCCAGATCACCATGGACACAACTTAATATTTTCCTATGAATCAAGCAGGTCTGCTGTTTTATTCACATATAATTCGTTCATATTCACCTGGTCTAATACATTTCTAGAACACAAATTTTGATTTCTAAGTAATAGCTCTTAGGAGTTGCATGCTTCATTATTTGAATTGTATTTAATTGACAAAACAACAACGCTTGCAAATAAAACTAAGAGAAAAATATGAATTTTTATTATGGTCATCAAATTAGATGAATGTCTGTGAGGGAAAGGCTTACGTAATTTAAGCATAGAATAAAGTTATATTTTTCAAGCTAACTATGAACCTTAGGGATATGATATCAACAAAAACGAATTTACTCTAGATTGCTGCCTAATTATATGCCTTCTAGGAATTAAAAAATCCAAATTTTTGTCTTTATTATATATTAATCTAGGTGATTATTTTTTGTCTTTATTATATATTAATCTAGGTCACTAATTCCCCAAATATTTATTGAGTATATTTTATAGTTCAGGTGATTTTCTAGGCGTTGGAGATAAAATTGTGAAGAAGTCAGAGCAGTAGCTTCTTTTCAGAGTTTATATTTCGATGGAGAGAGAAAAAAATAAATAAAAGAAATAAGATCACTTCAGGTAGTAATGAGCTCTGTGATAAGATAAAATTATGTGCAGTGACAGTGCCTGCAGGTATACTTATTTAGATGTTGTAGTTAATAAAGTCCTTTTTCAGATGTGACAATTACATGAGCTGAATCCTGTACTAGAAATTGGCTATATCAAGGTCTAGAGAATGAACTTTCCAGGCAGAGTGAACAGTGGTGTCAAGACCCCTAAAGTAAGACTAAGCCCAGCAGTTATGAGAACATATTATAAGGCCAGTGTTGTTGAATCCTAAAAAAGCAAGGGGAAGAATGATAGGATATATACTGAATAAGTAAAGGACCAGTTTAGTAAGGGCCTTTTTGTGACATGGTAATAAGTTTGAATTATAGTTTCTATATAATGGGAAGGGAATATGATTATGATCTGAGTGACATTGAAAATGCATTTCAGTTTTGTATGGAGAATGAATTGCAGACACCAGTTACGGGTTATTACTCTGGTTTAAGCCAAATGTGTTTGCAATAGCTACAAATACGGCAATTGTTTAAAATTATCTTTGCCAGGGGCTGTTTATCTGGGGGGGAAAATCTCAGGAGACAAATTGATTTGAATTTTATTTTATTTTTTTAGTTTCAAATGGTTTGAATGATATGTTTATGTCCTATACAGTCTTTTGATAATACTTTTCAGTGTGATATAATAAAGTAAAAAATAAACCAACGATATATATATATACATTTTGCCAACATTTTTATGAGATATGGTAGTTTATATAGTATAAGCTTCTTGTAGGATAAACTAAAGGGTTTTTTATGTTGGAATTCTTTTAGAAAGAATAACAGGGTCATTAAAGGAAATAAATCCAAAAATATTTCAATGCTTTGTTTTACTCAAATTATTATCTATTGATCCTTCTCTTAGATATGAAAAATTACTAATTTTTCTAACCCTTACTGAAAGCGTCTTCAACTCTGTAATTGATGAGGTTGAGTTCCTCACACTTGTTTGAAGAAACATTGTTGGAAAAAATATTGATCGACATGCTTCAAAAAGAGGGTCCCATGCCCACCTAGGTTGAATCAGTTGAGCCTTTAATGTGGTAACCTACATGATTGTATATTTTTAAAAGAAAGAATGCAAGGAGAATTTCTCATACATATTTGCATATGGGACAGTTTTTTCTTTGAGCAGTGCTACTCAACTCTGTCCCACAGAACACCATTTGAGAAGGCCAAATAATTTAAATAACTAATTTAGGCACAACTCTCTTGATGAGCGCTGAGCTTCTATTATTCTTAGATTTACACAGGTATTGTGTGGTTCTTATTAGCCTGGATAGGATAAATATATCATTCATGTATATAAGTATATGTATACACACATACACACATATATGTATATGTATATAAATCACTCAGGTGTATATATGGAGATCTATATACATATATTTCTCTACAGGTGGCTTTAGATGAATGCTATTTATAGTTGCTTAAAGAACATACTTCCTGTTTTTATGCAGTAGGAAACACAAACTACACATTTTCACTATTCTATAGTAAGCATCCTATCACCATGCTTCTATTAATTCTTCTCAGTCTAAATTGTGAGAACTGGTATGGTAAATAAATAATCAAAATGCCCCTGTATGGACCTTCCCTGCATGTGGTTAGCATAATGACTATTTCATAGCTTCCTTGATTATCTGGGTACTGTGTAGCTTTTCCCAGTGGGCTGCTGGGATTGACTAATACTGGTTCAGAAGAGTGTAGGTTCAGTCTCGCTTCACAATAGGTGGTTGGTTAAGGCCACCTTTCTGTTTTTAGGGAGACCATGATTATTTTTAATAACAATTCTTTATTGTTTAATGTGCTTGTTTGCCTTCTTATTACATGATTTTACTTCTACCATGAGTTTATATAATTTTCATATTATTCTGGAAGATAAAATGTAAAAAAAAAAATTACCCAAAATGCATAGCTAGCTCCACTTCTCATTCACCATTAAATGCCATCTTTTATATTAATTAGAAATAAATAATACCCCAACTGAATAGCCAATGGGTAATCAACCAATAGATTAGCAATTTTAATTGCGGGCTATTTGGGATTGGTATTATTCTTGGAGTTAGCTCATTGAAGAAAGAAATGTGTGATATAGTCAAGCAAATATGCTGGCAGATTATGGGAAATCCAAATGTTTGACAATATACTGAACACAATTATCTTGATTTTTTTTAAAAGTAGTATTTCTTAGTCATTAAATGTAGCAAAGTAGATAAAAAGGAATATTTGTTCTGCACATTAATGTAGAACTTTCCCATTTCATGAACATTTGTTTTCATATTTCCAACAATAAAAGAGCTTAATGGGAATATTCTTGCACTTTTATTTTGGCTTGGGCCTTTATTTAGTCTTTAATATTATTTTGAAAAATTGTAGGTAAGGTATATCATGTTCTGTTTGGCCTACTTATTTTTTTTATATTCACATTTTGATCTTAGTGCTAAAGCACGTTTAAAGCTATCAAGTAGAGGAAAACACATAAGAAGAAAGTAAAATGATCTTAAAAACATAATGTAGCCAGTCTCTTATGAAGAGATGGTCTCTCTGTATGCTCTGCCACTAGTCAGAGATAATGCTCTGCCATTATCTCAGTCAGTAGTATTGGATGCCCCTTCTTCTCTGTGCTTTGTCTTGTCTCTTTGTATTAGTATTCAGTGTCTCTCTTTTTCCTGAATACACCATTCAAAATTATGACATATTAATCACAGACATTACAGATGGGAATGATCTATTACTGTAGGTCATCTAATACCCTCCAGAGGCCAGTCCTTCTTGCTGTATTATCCAGTGCTTTTCACGGGTTATTTGAAATGATTCAAGAAATGAAGATTTCCCCTTTTCCTTATTATGCAATCAGTTTCCCTATGGAATTCATTCTGCTTTGATACTCTAACCAGTTGCTAACAAGCAAACCATTTCTTGACACATGTAAAATTGCATAGACTTGTAATACCTCAGGCACATTGTGCTCTTTAACACTGTTATTAATATGTTAACGGGTGGAAACATTATCATCTGACTGCTTGGAGTGTGAAATGTCTTATACTCATTTCATTTTCAATTCTTTGTAGTTTATGGTTACACTTGATTAAAGGTGGTACTGTGAACACTTCAAGTTGTTTTATTTCAAGATAAAAATGCTGCAAACTACATTAGGAAATAGATTAGATATTGATTCTCATATGGCCTTAGCACCTGTGTAATGTGAACTCAAATGCAAAAATTTTGAAACCAGTATGGAAACAGTGGATTAATACGTAACCAAACTGTAATCATAAGTAGTAAAACATATGCTTTGGAAGAGCTGTGAAACAGTAATAGGAAAATGCTAGAAGGCAACTTAAAATACTGATATGTTGCCAAATACAGATTTTGAGAAGATTGATTTTTAGATTGTAGTTTATCTGTATTGCTCTGATATTTGCAAGCCAAGTGTATACTGGAGAAGAATGGTGACATTAGGGATGCCCTTGTAAAAGAAATATCAATGCTTTAGATGTACATGGTTTACATTTTTAAGAATACTTTTTTCTGATTTTTGTTTGTTTTCTGATTTGTTCCTATAACCCAAAATGGAGTATGGCAATCAAACACCAAACAACAACAGTACCCGGAAATAAATATAGTAATTTTACCGTAAGTAATGTTAAGAGGAAGATTGTCATTATGCAATAAAACATTCCTTATCTTAAATATAAATGGAAAGTTGATGCAGTATGTAACCATTTAAAGCAGGAATCCATGACAGTATTATCAGTTAATCTCATGTCTCCTTTGTTATGGGGTAAAATTATGTTTCATAATGGGTCCAGCTGAATTTAATCTAATTTACTCATCATCAGGCCTAGAGTTGGAGCCTAGCTTAGAGGCTGATAGAAAATACAGAAAGAAGCAGAGTAGATCTCACTCCCTAGAAAGGCGAGTCCTCCAGAAGCTGCCTGTTGCTACAGTGAATGTCCTTATGTTGTGTTCTCAAATTTTCACTCTCAAGATTATATCACTTTCTCAAGATTTGTCAAGGGGGAGTTTGTCTGAATGAGCTTGAGATGTAAGTTTGTTGCCTCAATGCACTGGGGAGAAGGAGGATCTGATTTTGCTGTTTTTTCTATTGGTGGGATTTAACTTCCTCCCACCAAGTCTGTACTTGATTGGAGATCTCTGAAAGAGAGGTATGAATATGGAAAGTGGATAGAGGTGACTAGGGAAGATACTAGAAAGCCAAAGTGAAAACCACTTCAAACACCTATAAGAGTCAGGAATTATACTAGTTATTAAATGGAATTAAAGAGAATAAGACACCATCTTTTCTCATATGGATTTAATAATTGCTGTCAAAATGTATTATAAAAACTAACATGTTTGAAATGTAGTCATAATCTGAAAACATTTAATAATTTCTTTCCTCCGGATAGTCATTATTAATTATTCGTTGTTCAGAAAAAATAAGAAAAACAAGACATTTACTTCAGAAATTTTGCCCATACTGAGAGGTTATGGAATATAATCTCCTCTTTTCTAGTATATGAAGAATAATATTGTGAAACTTATAGGGGTATTTTAAAAAAATATTTATTTACTTTTATTTTGGCTGCACTGGTTCTTAGTTGTGGCACACGGGATCTTTAGTTACGGTATGCGGACTCTTAGCTGTGGCATCCATATGGGATATAGTTCCCTGACCAGGACTGAACCCGGGCCCCCTGCATTGGAAGCACAAAGTCCTACCCACTGGACCACTAGGGAAGTCCCTTATTGGGCCATTTTAAAGGTTAAATAAGGCAATAAATATATGGTGCTTAATAATGAGTGCAGGTTACCTCTTATTCCTTAGACCCAAAAGTGCACTTAAAGTGTTGTTGCTGCTATCACTACTACTTTCAATAATAACAACAGTAATAATATTATTTTAATGTTCTTGCATGTAGTGCAGTAGTTGTGTGAAGTTGTGCAGTCTGAGTTTCAGATTAAATTTGATAACCACTGGTAATGTACTATAAACATCTATTAAAAGTCTATTTACACATGGTGATATATAGCACATTTGCAACAGACATACACAGACCCCATTCTCTGCTATCAAATTCAATCTAAAATAATATCCATATATAATAAATACTCATACCTAAGTTTATATTATTTGTTTATTGTCTTCCCCAGTTGCCTCCCCTTGCAGAGTATATGACAATGAAGGCAGTCACATGTTTTCTCTTGTTTACTGTTGTATAGGCAATCTTTACCAGTGCCTGGCACATAACAAGTACCTAATAAATTGTTGTTGGAAACTATATGGATTCACCAGCAGCACAGGTTCTATTCCCTTAGCTCTTCTGAAGCATCTTTAATTCAAGGTACAAATATATACATTTGGCATATTCCTTTTTCTACATCATCAACACACACACCCCTCCACACACACACACCCACACCCACACCCATACCCACACCCACACACACATATTACCCAGGTTTTAAAACCAGCATACATAGAAGACAGAGATGTTTCTTAGGTGACCATTATCTTTGCTAACCCTTATGTACTTCATGCTTATATTGCTTATTTTAAAGCATATTCATATTTTAATGAACTAAATATATATAATCAGTCTCTAATTTTATTCTTTACTAGCAATGGCTCTTAGATTCTTTATTTTTCCACTTTGATTGCCATGAACTTAGTCTAAGCCCTCAAACACCTTTATTTTATATATTGGTTTCTGCAGTATCTTTAATCTCTGTTACCATCTCTTTAAGTTATGTTCTACTCTATCCCATATGAATCACTTATGAATCCATATTGTTTTACCAAAGGTAGTGTCCTCCATGGAATCCTCTGTTCATTCCCTTTCTTTTCCTAAAATTCATTAACAAAATGTGGTAAGAAAACATTGCAAGTTGAGAAACAGCATGAGGAAAGAGAGGGTACAAAAATGAGAATGCTATTGTGAGAGGCACAGAGGAGAAAAACTTGATTACAGTGTTGGGGGACACACCATATTAGGTTGGATTGTTGTTAATCTTACGTACACAAGAATTGTCTTTTGATTCACTGACGCATTTAAAGCAGTAGAAATAACAGTAGTAGCAGCAGCAGCACTATCAGTAATAGTGGCAATAACATTTATTAAAAGCTCATTCTTTGCCATATAGTTTCCTAGTGCTTTGTATCCGTTATTTCATTTATTTCTCTTAATAACCCTTTATGAGACCTGTAACACAAATATATAACATGGCTAAATTTTGCCTTATATTTGTAATAATTTACAGAAGAGAAAACTGAGATTTAGAGACGTTACGTGAAATGACTAAGGTGAAACAGTTACATCAAGCAGAACTTGTGGTTGAACTTGCGTCCGTCTGATGCTGAAGCTTGAGTGCTTCACCACACTGCACTCTTTCTCCAGTCTCATAAACACATGGAATATTTTTGGTGAATGAAAGATAAAAATAAATAAAGAAAGTCTATTATAAAAAATTAAGTTCTAAAAAGAGAGGAGGCAGATAAATTGAGTGACACAAAGGAAAAATGTGTCTGCTCTTTAACTTTATAAAATATAAAGTCATTTGAAAAAGTTGAATAAAAACCACCAGGATCTTAGAGGTATATTCCTATTTGACAGTAGAGAACTATGTATGGATGAAGGTGTTGGAACAAGGTCAGGGAGTGGTGATAAGATCTGGCTTGCTCTGGCATATTTTCCATTGGTAGAGTTCAAATTGTGTACTAACGTGACTGGGAAGTGTATTGGAGAAGGACTATGATTTGAATGAAATTTTGCCCATGTATTTAAGTGACTTGTGATAAAGATTTCCTATCCAGAAACCTGAAGCCTCTTTTAGAGTCTTCCTTACTCAGACTTCTGTAACAGAAACCATATGTGTTTTATCTATCTTGTCAAGATAAGTGGAGTAAAGGCTAGGCAGAAAAAGTAAAATTAGGTAAAAAGTTCTCTATGATAATATCCATGGTAAATATTTCAATTTTAGCATGAGTAAATGTTAATTTATGCAGAAATGGGAGCTATTTAAGTAGGTGATAATGACAAATTGAAGAGTGTTGTGTAGTTTAGACTGGCGAATGATTTTATTAGAAACCTATTCTTTATACTTAGTAGTAAATACTTTAATAATGATTATAGACCAAGAAATAAAGCTGTCCACATTCATTGCTAATGCTGTTATTAAGCAGCCAGTGACCATTCACACAAGACGGAAGGGAATTGACCTGACATATGAAAAGCAGTATAGCTTAATTAAAAATAGCTTGAATATTTTTTAGAAGAAATAAGTTGAACATGTGAATGGCTTTTAAAGTGGCATTTGAAAGAAAAAATAAACCAGCCCATAATTTGAACTAGCTTATCTAAATCTTAAAGTCTTAGTATATTTCATTCTGTATAATCCGAGGTGATTGCAAAAAAACTAAGTCAAACAACACCTAAAATAACATTTAATTAATATCTCATGCTTAAATGTCTTTCTGGGAAATAAATTTTTGTTATTTATCATGATACAGTAAGCATTATTGGTAGTACAAAAGGCTTACAAAAGTTGCTGAGTTCTCATAGGAAACATATAGTATACCTTTTTCTTTTGCCTTTTCTATTTTACTTGCCTTTCCTGGGAATTTTTATGGGAATTGGTAAGTTTATGTATCGCTAGAAGATACTTGTATTTCCTAATAGTGTATATAAGAAGACTTTATGAGCTAGATTCATTCCTTGATAATCTTGCAGTTAATAACAGTTCCATATCATGAGTATGTATGTACAGTTGTAAATTGTCTTGAATTTGTATGGAAAGTAAAAACTGGCTTTTATCAAGTTCTTATTTTATGCTTGGAAATACACTAAGCAATTTGCATTATTTCATTCATTCATTTGAATATCTATTTAATAGAGAAAATGAGTCTTGAAGAGTTGAAATTGTGCAAAAATCACACAGCTAATAAGAGATAGTCTCAAGATTTGAGTTCAAAATATATGACTCCTGTGTAAACCTCCTAACCACAGTACTAGATTCATATGCATCTGTCTTTATCTTTCAGTTCTCTAAAGCTGTAAGGTTCTTGTGTGCAACACACATATGTGTTCTTCCTGAGCTTTTTTCTTATCATAGATTTTTTTACTGTGTATACTAATAAATAATTTTTGCACTGTTTAGTATTGTAATATCAGACATATAAAATGTGCATAGAGGAAGTGTAAATCTTAGAGCCGAGGCAGAATTTGTGCTGGCTAGTGACTCAGAAAATACTTTTCAAGGCCAGTTTGAATGATGGTATCATTATAGTTTTTCATTTTAAAAAAGATCTGTGCATTCTGCTTTGAAGCAACTCCAGTGAACCTATACATCTGAAAATTTTCTGTTTTCCTTTTAACATTTATTCCCATGGCAATAATATGCATGCAAAGCATATCCTTAATTTTTTTTTATAACTTAGAAATATCCAAGTAGTTTAAGAAACTTCTCAACCTCAGATTATACTAGGGGCTGTCTTGCAAAGTAAATTGTAATTACCTCTAGAGAGATGTGAGTTGAAAAAGATTAATTCCTGTATCATTTCTCTACATCAGCCTAAATGTTTTTCAGCCAGGTTTTATTATTAAGTTAAATATTTGGAACATGTTAGAAATGTGTAGAGAATAAGCACACAGATGGTTTTATTAAATGGTCAATATATGATTATAAGGATCTTGAAACCCATAGCGATAACAATAATAGTAACTATGACATCTAGTTCTTACTGATATTGCTATCCAGTGTGCTAAGCTTCTTGCATATTGAATTATTTCATTCATTAAATAATTACTTGTTGGGCTTCCCTGGTGGCGCAATGGTTGAGAGTCCGCCTGCCGATGCAGGGAACGTGGGTTCGTGCCCCGGTTTGGGAGGATCCCACATGCCGCGGAGCGGCTGGGCCCGTGAGCCATGGCCGCTGAGCCAGCGCGTCCGGAGCCTGTGCTCCGCAACGGGAGAGGCCACAGCAGTGAGAGGCCCGCGTACCACAAAAAAAAAAAAAAAAAAAAAAAAAAAAAATTGTTGACTGCCTGCCATTTTCTAGATGTTGTCGTAGGTGCTTACAATATGGCAATGAAAAAGACAGCAAAGTTCTTGCCTTTATGTAATGAATACTCTGCTGGGCCTCAATACCTACTGGGAAGTAGATAGTTTTATCCCACGCTTTAGCTCAGAGCTGTATGGTTTCCTCAGAAAATAAGCCACGTGCCCAAATCATTTTTCAAAGCGAGAATTCAGCTCATGTTTGTTTCGCTTCCAATTCCAAGCACTAAAGTATTGTGTATACTACTTGGTATACTATACCAAAAATAAGTAGGTTGCGTAGGTTGAGCCACGACAACAATATTATACTTCAGATGTTAGCTAAAATGTTATCCAAATATTTTGTGTTAATACTTTGTCTTTGGGATTATGCTTTACATTTGTCATCTCTGGTTACTCAGTTCTTTTTTGGGCCTCATGTACTTTTGCCTATGAATGATATGGGTACTCTCTATATTGAATATCATTCAATATTCTTATCTTTGAATGATAAGAATATTGAGCAATAGGAGAACCATAAACTACACAGGAGGCTTGATTACAGGTGGGGCCATTCAAAAGAATTGCTTTAATAGTATAAATTTTTGCTTTGTAAACAAAATAAATCAAAGTTGTCCCAATAAGTGAATGCATTATTTGCTGAGTATTACTCAGAGGGTTATTTAAATTAAGTAAATATGCAGTAGTCTAGAATTCTACCTCATATAGTGATAAATGTGATAAATGTGATAAATGTCAAGTGATGTCCCTTTTTAGAAAAGAGAGACGTTCCATTCAAATAGTTGAACAGTGTGAAAGGAGTATATCTATCTAGTCTGTATTTCTGTCTATCTGTTAAAGAATTTGCTCTTTCAACCTCAGAAGGCAAGAACTGAGTCAATTTTAGAAGTAAACAAAAGGCTTCATTTCTGTGTTCTTCATGCTCTGCCGATCACAACCCCAAGAATGTGGCTAATATCTAAAGCAGAGTATTTTTTGGATGTCTTGCTTTTTGTTGCATGGGCTTCAGATAGTAATCATCAGCATTCTTCAATTTAGAATTCATTAGTAGATTATATTGGTGAGGGAGAGGGTCCCTAGGCTTTACTATAGCAATTTGAAAACCTCAGTGTGTAAACAATCACCTGGAGAGCATGTTATAAGGGGAATTCTTGGTTGTATGCTATTAATAGGCATAGGATAGGCTTTCCATGGGATCTTCATTTTCAGTAGGAACTTAAGGTAGTTCTAAGAGAGCTTGTTCCTGGTCTCTCACTGGGTTACTATTGGCTTTACTGAGTAAACAAAAAGGACAGAACATTGCATGCAAAAAATAAATAGTTGAAAAGAAACAGTGTAATATACTTTTCCTTAAAAATTGTTCCTATGATTTGTGACAGTTACTTGTCTTTAATCTGCTTATATTTATAGAATTCATAAACTTCAAGTACCCTCACAGACCTATGCTGTCATTGAAATTTCTAATACTTGGAAATAAACAGATGGCATAAATCCTTTCTTGATAGATCAAAGTCTACATACACAATCATTAATAAAATTAAATCAGATATTTAGAGTGAATGAGTTGTCTATTAGATAAGAAGACAAACACTAGATGAGTTTGCTTTTTAAATTATTTTTTAATGCCATCTTCTAGTTTTCACAAACTGTTTTTGTTTTTGTGTATGTGACATTATGATTTTTTTTGACATTATGATTTATAATAAATATATATTTGGTTTTAGTCCCTTTCTATCGCTAAGTTCCTAAAACCCTTGGAATTTCATAAATAATAAAGAGCAATAAGGGTGAAAAGAGTACATTTTATTATTCATAACAAGTCCCTTTTAACCAAGTCTGAGGTTATGTTAATGAGGTAACTTTTAGAAAGCCCCTAAGGAGGGACTGGTTGCCAGGGGAACCAATCCAGGGAGGGAAGAGGGCCTGGAGATTGAGGTCAATCACCAGTGGCCAATGATTTAATCAGCCATGCCCCTGTAATGAAGACTCCATAAAAACTCAAAAGGACAGGGTTTGATGAGCTTCCAGAACTCTAATTACTGAACCAGAATGCATCCATGGGCTGGGACAGAAGCTCTAGTATTCAGGACCCTTCCAGACCTTGCACTATGTACAGGCATATCTCTGAGATGTTGCAAGTTTGGTTCCAGACCACTGCAATAAAGTGAATCTCACAATAGAGTGAGTCACACAAATTTTTTGGTTTCTCAGTACATTTAAAATTACATTTACCCTATACTATAGTCTACTAAGTGTGCAATAACATTATTTCTAAAGAAAACAATGTATATGCCTTAGTTAAAAAAACTTTATTGCTAAAAAATGCTAACCATCATCTGAGCCTTCAGTGAAAAGTGATCTTTTTGCTGATGGAGGGTCTTGCCTTATTGTTGATGGCTTGACTGATGAAGGTGGTGATTGATGAAGGTTGGGGTAGCTGTGACAGTTTCTTAAAATAAGACAAAAATGAAGTTTGCTGTATCTATTGACTCTTCCTTCATAAATAATTTCTCTGTCGCATGCAATGCTATTTGATAGCGTTTTATCCACAGTAGAACTTCTTAAAAAAATTAAGTCAGTCCTCTCAAACTGCTGTTGCCTTATCAATTAAGTTAGTGTAATATTATAAATCCTTTGTCATTTCAATAGTCTTAACAGCATAATATCAGGAATAGATTCTATTTCAAGAAATCATTTTCTTTGCTCATCCATAAGGAGCAACTCCTTATCCATTAAAGTTTCATCATCAGATTGCAGCAATTCAGTCATATCTTTAGACTCCATTTCTAATTCTGGTTCTCTTGCTGTTTTCACCACATCTGCAATTACTTCCACCCCTGAAGTTTTTAGCTGCTCCAAGATGTCTGTGAGGGTTGGAATCAACTTCTTCCAAACTTCTGTTAATGTTGATATTTTGACCTCTTCTCATGAATCAAAAATGTTATTAATGGCATCAAGAATGGTGAATCCTTTCCAGAAGATTTTTAATTGAATTTGCCCAGATCCATCAGAGAAATCATTATCTATGGCAGCTATAGCCTTATGAAATGTATTTCTTTCATAATAAGGCTTGAAAGTCAAAATTACTCTTGATCCATGGGCTGCAGAATGTATGTTGTATTACCAGGCATGAAAACAACATTAATCTCATTGTACATCTCCATCAAAGCTCTTGGGTGACCAGGTGTATTGTCAGTGAGCAGTAATATTTTGAAAGGAACTTATTTTTTTTCTGACAATAGGTCTCAAGAGTGGGCTTAAAATACTCAGTAAACCACATGTTATCAACAGATGTGCAGTCATCTAGGCTTTGTTGTTCCATTTATAGAGCACAGGCAGAGTAAATTTAACGTAATTCTTAAGGGTGCTAGGATTTTCAGAATGGTCAATGAGCATTGGCTTCAACTTAAGTTCACCAGCTGCATTAGCACCTAACAAGAGAGCCTGTTCTTTGATGTTTTGAAGCCAGGTGTTGACTTCTCCTCTCTAGCTATGTTAGTCCCAGATGGCATCTTCCTCCAATATTAGGCTGTTTTGTCTACATTGAAAATCTGTTGTCTGGTGTAGCCACCTTCATGAATTTTCTTACCTAGATCTTCTGGATAACTTGATGCAGCTTTTATATCAGCACTTGAGGCTTTATCTTGCGCTTTTATGTTAGGGAAATGGCTTCTTTCCTTAAACCTCATGAACCAGCCTCTGCTAGCTTCAGAGTTCTCTTCTGCAGCTTCCTTTCCTTTCTCAGCTTCCATGGAACTGAAGACAGGGCCTTTCTCTGGATCAGGCTTTGTCTTAAGGGAATGTTGTGGCTGGTTAGATCTATCCAGACCACTAAAACTTTCTCGTTGTCAGCAATAAGGCCGTTTTTCTTTCTTATCATTCATGTGTTCACTGGAGTAGCACTGTTAATTCCTTCAGGAACTTGTCTCTTGTATTCACATCTTGGCTAAGTGTTTGGTGCAGCAGGCCTAGCATTGGCTTATCTCAACGTTCTATAGGGCTTACTCAGTAAGCTTAATCATTTCTAGTTTTTGATTTGAAGTGAGAAACGTGTGACTCTTCCTTTCACGTGAACACTTGCAGGCCATTGCAGAGTTATTAAATGTCCTAATTTTGATATTGTTGTGTCTCAGGGATTAGGGAGGCCCAAGGAGAGGGTGGCAGTCGGTTGATAGAGCAGTCATCAGAACACACACGTTATTAAGTTCATGGTCTTACATGGGCATGGTTTGTGGCACCTCAAAACAATAACAAAAGAAACATAAAAGATCACGGATCACAGGTCACCGTAACAAATATAATAGTAGTGAAAAAGTGTGAAATATTGTGAGAATTAACAAAATGTGACACAAAGATATGAAGAAAACAAATGCTGTTGGAAACATGGCTCCATAGACTTACTCAATGCAGGGTGGCCACAACACTTTAATTTGTAAAAACTGCAATATCTGTGAAGTGCAGTAAAGGAGAGGGCAGTAAAACGAGGTATGCCTCTTTTAATTTGCCTGCTCATTTATATCCTTTAATGTCCTTTGTAATGAGGCAGTAATTTGATTAGTAAACTGGTTTCCTGAGTTCTGGGAGCTGCTTTAGGGAAATAATAGAACCCACGAAGAGCTAATAGGAACCTTCAATTCATAGCTTGTCAGAGGGCTTCCCTGGCGGCACAGTGGTTGAGAGTCCGCCTGCCGATGCTGGGGACACGGGTTCATGCCCCGGTTCGGGAAGATCCCACATGCCGTGGAGCGGCTGGGCCCGTGAGCCATGGCCGCTGAGCCAGCGCGTCCGGAGCCTGTGCTCCACAACGGGAGAGGCCACAACAGTGAGAGGCCCGCGTACTGCAAAAAAAAAAAAGAAAAAAGAAAAGAGTTAGCATAGCTTGTCAGAAGCACAGGTAACAATCTGAGCTTCTCATTGGCATCTGAACTGGGGGCAGTCTTGTAGGACTGAGGCTTCACCTGTGGGATCTGACATATCTTCAGGTAGATAGAGTCAGAATTGAGCTAAATTTGTGGGCCACCCACTCAAGGTTCACTGTAAATTGGAGAACTACTTGGAGGTGTTGGATAATACACAGCAGAGAGTGGAAATGCTATATTAACTTTGAATATTTTTAAACACTTTTTTTCTTTTGTGGCCCTATGTTTTTGTAAAGATCATATTTTTGACTCCTAAACCCTTCTCTGTCTCTTCCTCCACTTATTTTTGCCTCCCAATTTCCTGCTACTCTGCATAGCACCTACTGCTTTTCAGGATCACTGGATTTTTTTTTTTTTTAATTCCCAGTTTAGATCCTCCATATATGTACTTCTCTTTTGGTCTCAAAACACAAGTATAAAGTTAAAACTCTGAAATATTATAATACAAATCATTTGAGGATAGTTTAATATGAAAAATGTATAAATATATTCTATGTAAATGTATTTAAAGTTAGTTGTTTTTACATTTTTATTATAATTCAAAATTTTGATAAATATTTTTATAATGCAGTTTTGATATTTTTGTTATAATAAACTCATTTTTAATATAAAACTTAGTAAGAGAAAATATGAAAACTTTGGAGTTCACAAGTAATCTTATTTATATTCCAATTTTTGATATTTTGCCTGAGAAAAGAGTAGTTTGATTCAAATGAGGATAATAGTCTCAACTGAAAACTTTTCTTTTTCCACAGCAACATTTTTTGCAGTTTTTTTTAACACCTGCATTTTCTTTTTTTTTTTTTTTTTTTGCGGTACGCGGGCCTCTCACTGTTGTGGCCTCTCCCGTTGCGGAGCACAGGCTCCGGACGCGCTGGCTCAGCGGCCATGGCTCACGGGCCCAGCCGCTCCATGGCATGTGGGATCTTCTCGGACCGGGGCACAAACCCATGTCCCCTGCATCGGCAGGCGGAATCTCAACTACTGCGCCACCAGGGAAACCCAACACCTGCATTTTCTTATTGCCTCTCTTACGGTTCTGTTTGGAACCATGTGAGTGTCATAATCTAGAAGAAAAAAAAACAGTGCAGTGGAGCTTCTAGTAAAGGTAGAGTAGGTAATTCAGATCAAGCTTTTCTGCGGAGGACAACTAGATAACAGAAAATGGAGAAATGTTATAGACAGCACCAGAATTAATAGGGAACTATCAAGGGGAAATTTATAGCCAGAATGTTTTCCCCTATGGGTGTTTTTCAGTTCCTGAATGGCTTGATAAAGGGTTGAGCAATTATTTTGACAGCTTCTTTGGGTTCAGAGGAAAGGGATAGGTGTCCAGGGTGGCC
Organism: Neophocaena asiaeorientalis asiaeorientalis; assembly: GCF_003031525.2. Lineage (NCBI taxonomy): Eukaryota > Metazoa > Chordata > Mammalia > Artiodactyla > Phocoenidae > Neophocaena > Neophocaena asiaeorientalis. The sequence continues at coordinate 9,876,025 of NW_020173979.1, read as the reverse complement.
TCATAGGGATATGGAAAAACTGAATGTAGTACCCTGCAGGGATAGCAGCTCAGTTTTTTTTATTCTCTCATACCTGGAATTGGGTTGAGGTAATCTTATTGTTAGTCTCTCTAGAGACCTGGCAGAGCAAATATTAATACTCTCTGGAGTAAGATATTATCATCTGAAAAGTCAAATGATCTATAAGCATTAGAAAAAGAAAAAAAACTGGCACCCAGTGGAAAAATCATCAAGAACAGGAATAGAGAACACATCATGAAGAAAAGCAATAAAAGCAGTAGAAGACAGAAACATACCCACTAAGTTCCAAATGGTAAAGTTATTAGACACAGATTTTGAAATAATGATCTCACTCTGTCAAAAAAGTTAAAGCAAATATTGAATATTTACAGAAGACTGGGAAATTTAAAATACCAAATGGAAATATTGGATTTCAGTAAATTTAAATTAAGAAACCAGTTGATGAGTTTAACCCATACTAGACACAGTTGAAAAGAGAAGTAATCAAAAGAGGATAGCTTAGAGGTAAATATTCAGAATAAAGGACAGAGAAGTAAAAAATGAAAATTACAGAATAATGGAATGTGACATGTATCACACAGAAAGCAGGCCTAACTTTCTGAAATTTTAATCCAAGGAAAATTAGATAGGAAGTGGGGCAGAAGCAGTATCTGAAGAGAAGATGGCTAAGAACTGAATGAAACTGGAAAAAGGCATCAAGTTATCAAGTCACAGAATCGAGAGCACTACAAAACCCAATCATGATAAAAATGAATTGAAACTCAGTTCTGTATTTAAAAACTGCTGAGATAAAAATATAAAGAGCCAGAGTTAAAAGCAACCAGAGATTAAAGACATATTATGTTTCAAAGAACAATAAGATTAACAATTGGGTTTTCAGTAGAAATGATGGAAACCAGAATACAGTGGAATGGCATCTTTAAATGATGAAAGAATACAAATATTAACATAATTTTATACTCAGCAAACTGTAATTCAAAAACATAGTCAAATTAAAGATGTTTTCAGAAAAACAAGAAATGAGAGAATTTATTATAGGAAGATGCACAGGAAAAGAAACACTAAAGGGGTTCTTCAGGAGAAGGAAACTTGTCTTCAGTGACAGCAAGAAATTATAAGGAAATAAGAATACCAGGAAGGGGGAAATATTTGGGAATATCTAGATGAATTTGACTTCATTAAACAAAAATAATGATATCTTATGGGGTTTAGCACAACTTAAAATAATATGGGTTAGGCACATTGAGTTAAAAGAGTTTATAATTTTAGAACAAAAAGAGGGAGAACTTGAATAATAAAAACATTCAAGCAAAAAAGTTGAGAGAAGGAAAATAAGAAAACAGAACAAATGGCATAGAGAATATTGAAAAGCATAGTATATTTAAAGTCAAATATATGAATATATATGTATATATATGATTAAATGTTTCAATTAAAACAAAGATTTTCAGATTACATAAAATAAAGTCTAGAGTAATGTATCAAAAATATAAAGACATACAATTTGAATTGGTGAGTTGTATATTTAAACTATTTCTCAATAAAGTTGTTAAAAAATGACAGATAATATCAAAAGAAGAGGGAAAAAAGGTAGTTCATACAGATAGTTAAAAAAAAAATTCTAAGAGTTATATTAATGGTAGGAATACTATAATTAAAGGTAAAAAGAATAAAGATAGGCACTCCATAATAATTTTAATTCACCAAGGAGTTATAATATGTCTAAAATTGTATACATTATTTAGTATTCAAGAAGATATAAAAAGGAAAATTTACAGAACTATAGCAGAAAAAGCAAGTCCACAAAGATAGTGGGAAATTTTATTATACTCCTACAGTAACTGATAGAAAAAGCAGATCAAAAATCAATCAAGCTATAAAATATTTGAAAAACAGCAAACTTGACATAGTGGATATAATGTATAGAACGTTACACCCAACAAATGCAGAAACAAACATTCTTTTCAGCACACACATTTACAAAAATTGTAAAAAAAAAACTGGGTCATTAAGCAAGTCTTAAGGCCAAGAAATGGAAATCATAAAAAAAAATGCCTTAGCCACAAATTATTTTATATAAAAATAAGTTATAAAGTTAAATAGAAAGCCCCAGTGTGTTTGGCAACTAAGGAAAATACTTTTAAATAACTCAAAAATCAAAGGGAAAATCATAATATAGACTAGAACAGGTTTTAGCCTCAATGATAATAAAAATAACACGTCAAAACTTGTGGGAGGCAGAAAAATCTTCACTTAGAGAGAATTTTTGGCTTTCACTGCATGTATTTGAAAAGAAGGCAGACAGTATTAGTGAACCAAGCATCCTTATTAAGAATTTATATAGCAGTAATTTGTATGTTTTCTAAAAATAGGAGAATTAAAATAAGACAAAAATAGAGCTAATAAAATATAAAGAATAAAGAACAATCAAAAGATCAGTAAAACTGACAAACCCTGGTGTGTTAAGGGAAAGAGAGAGACAGAGATAGAGAAAAAGACCAATTTCAAGAATATTATGCTTAGAGATTCCAACGAACATTCTGGAAAAGACAAAACTGTGGAGAGAGTAAAAAGTCTGTGGTTGCCAGAGATTAGGAGAGTAGGTGAAGGGCAGAGTGGTGGAGGACTGAGAATTTTTAGGGCAGTGTAAATACTCTCTATGATCCTATAATGATGGATACAATTATTATACATTGTCCAAACCCATATAATATAGAACACCAAGAGTGAACCCTAATGTAAGCTGTGGACTTTGGGGGATTATGATGTGTTGTAACAAATGTACCACACTGGTGTGGGATGTTGATAAAGGGAGAGGCTATGCATGTGTGAGGGCAGAGAGTATATGAGAAATCTCTGTATCTTCTCAACTTTACTGTGAACCTAAACTGCTTTAAAAAATAAAATTTTAGGGCTTCCCTGGTGGTGCAGTGGTTAAGAATCCGCCTACCAGGGCAGGGGACACGGGTTTGAGCCCTGATCCCAGAAGATCCCACATGCCGCGGAGCAACTAAGCCCGTGCACCGCAACTACTGAGCCCACGCTCTAGCGCCCGCAAACCACAACTACTGAGCCCGCGTGCCTAGAGCCTGTGCTCCACAACAACAGAGGCCACCGCAATGAGAGGCCTGCACACAGCAGTGAAGAGTAGCCCCCACTCGCCGCAACTAGATAAAGCCCGCGTGCAGCAACGAAGACCCAGTGCAGCCAAAAATAAATAAAATAAATTAATTTAAAGAAATAAAATTTTAATAGAAAAATTCTCAGAAACATTAAAAAGTTGAGGATGTAATGAATAATCTTGAAATCAATAATATAACAATATAGCAGACACAGGAGAAATAGAAATTTGAGCAATCTTATGAATACTACCTAAATTTAATCACTAGTTAAAAGCCTTTCTACAAACAAATTTTTTTTCAAATTTAAGGAAAACATTACAAAGCAATGCAAAACAAAAATCTAGGTCTAGATGCTTTCATTTGGTGAACACTTCCAAATATTTAAGCAATAACTAATTCAATTTTGCTCAAAAACCTCTAGGGGAAAAAAAAAAGCCACAGCACAAATGCTTCCCAATTCATGTTATAAGGATGGACTGCTTCCAGAAAGGACATTTTTATGCCTATCTTAAGTATGAATATAGAATTCCAAATTCTAATAGAAATATTATCAAACTTAATTCAGGAAATTATAAAAAAGGTTGATGCATCATAACCAGTTAGGTCTTATGTGAGGTTAGTTTAATATCGGAAAATCTATTAATGAAACATACTAACAGGAAAATAAAAATTATAACATCATCTCAAAAGTTGCAAAAGAGAGTTGATAACATTTAATATTTAGTCATTATTTTTAAAAATGTTAGAAAACCAAGAATAAAAGGAATATTCTCAGTCTAATAAATGAATACACCAAAAAAATGTGCTATAGCAAAAATAGTGCTTGATATTGAAATTTTTAAAGTCGTCCACTTAAAATAGAGACATAGGTGGCTGCTGTCACCAGTCTTCAACATTTTATTGGAGACATTAACAGCATAGTAAACCAAAAGAAACAAAAGGAATGTAATTAAAAGGAATCCTCGGGCTTCCCTGGTGGCGCAGTGGTTGAGAATCCGCCTGCCGATGCAGAGGCCACGGGTTCGCGCCCCGGTCCGGGAGGATCCCACATGCCGCGGAGCAGCTGGGCCCGTGAGCCATGGCCGCTGGGCCTGCGCATCCGGAACCTGTGCTCTGCAACGGGAGAGGCAACAACAGTGAGAGGCCCGCGTACCGCAAAAAAAAAAAAAAAAAAAAAAGGAATCCTCATTATTCACATATGATAATGTATAGATAGAAACAAAAAAATACAAATGAAGTATTAAAATCAATAAACTAGCAAGGTTTCTGGATGCAAGTTAAAGCACAAAACTCAATTCCAAAGAAAATAAAATTCTTAAACAATGTCGTTTAAAATAACATAAAACATATCAAATAATAAATCTAGCAAAGTGCAGTATGGCTCTGGAAGAGACTACAAAATATTACTGAGAGAATTTAAAGGAAATATAAGTATATTCATGTGTCTATCATGTTTATGGAGTGAAACAGTCATTATTGTAAAGATGCTAACTTTCCCTAAATTCACCTTTAGATTCACAGCAATCCCCATCACAATCCCAGTAGGAGTTTTATGGAACATGATGGGCCGAAACTAAAATTGATATGAAAATGTAGAATGCTAATAGCCATTATACTCTGCCTTGAAGAAGATGAGCAAAGGGGAGGACGTGTTCCATCCGATATCAAGACTGATATCACATTGCAGTAAAGGAGACGTGTCATTTGTGCAAGAATAGATAATCATTCGAATATAAAATACTACAGCAAATAAGTAGATTTGTACATATACGGGCACAATTCAAATGTAAGTTGTAATGTAGAGCAATAGGAAATCAAAGTGTCTTCAGCAAATGATGGTGGATCCTGATGGGAAAATAGTGCAGCTTGACGGCTACCTCACACCATATATTAAAAATGAATTCCAGGAGATTATAAATTTAGGTGGGAAATACAAAACTTCTGAAAGATAATATAGAAGAATACCTTTAAAATGGAGTGGGGCAATATTTCTTAAATAAGACACACAAAATGTTAATCATAAAAGAAAATATTGGTAAATTGGACATTAGATATCAGAACTTATTTTCAAAAGATGCCTGTAAGAGAAAAGGAAGCAGTTCACAGAGTGGGAGAATTTACTTACAATACATAAATGGGTAAAGGACTAGTGTCCAGAATATGTAAAGAACTCCTACTAATTAATAAGAAAAAAACCCCAAAGGAACCTGTAAGAAAGACGGGAAGGAGGCTTCAATAAGATATCCAAGTGTCAAATAAAAGTCTGAAAAATTCTCAATCTTATTGGTATTCAAGGAAATGGAAAATAAAACCTGATGAGAGACCACTATGTATCCATTGGAATGGTTAAAAAAAAATTATTTAGTTTTTAATTTTTATTGGAGTATAGTTGCTTTACAATGTTGTGTTAGTTTCTACTGTACAGCGAAATGAATCAGCTGTACATATGCATATATCCCCTCTTTTTTGGATTTCCTTCCCATTTAGGTCACCACAGTGCAATAAGTAGAGTTCCCTGTGCTATACAGTATGTTCTCTATAGTTGCCTATTTTATACATAGTATTGATAGTATGTATGTGTCAATCCCAATCTCCCAATTTTTCCCACACCCCCCTTCCCCCTTGGGATCCATACATTTGTTCTCTATGTTTGTGTCTCTGTTTCTGCTTTGCAAATAAGATCATCTATACCATTTTTCTAGATTGGAATGATTAACATTTAAAAGACTGGCAACTCCAAGTGTGGGCAAAGGTGTAGAACACTGGGAGCTCTCTTACATTGCAGAAGGGAGAGTAACTTGGGAAATCAATTTGGCTCTCTCTCCTAAATGTGAATGTTTACATACTCCACTTCCCACTAGTTATGCCCCTAGATATGTAGCAAAGAAGAATATGTACAAGAGACATGTACAAGAATATTCATAGCAACGTTATGTAGGATATTTGGGTAAATGAAATTGTCATATGTGCAAATAATGGAGTACTATAAATTAATGAAAATGAAAGACCTATAGATACACTGAACAATATGGCTAAATCTTACAAATATAATATTGGTTGAATGACACCAGACATAAAAAACTATGATATCATTTATACATATTTCAAAAAATAAACTGGTTTTAGGCTTTTAAGCTTAATTTGTACAAAATATAAAGAAATATAAAGTGATTGCCATGAAACTCAGTTATCTTTTAGAAGTTGGGAGTGGATAGCTGGGAGGGAGTACGGGATTATATTTCTAGGTTGTTAGCAATGCTCTATTTGTTAATCTGGATGATGACTACACAAGTATTTGTGATAAAATTTTGTTATATACTTTTGTAAGATATTTTACAATAAAAAGGGTTAAAGAAAATATTTCTATTTCAGCATCTTCTTTCAGAAACACCTAACAGATTATTGGGGTAGGGATAATCTGGAAAAACTGCATGTACTAACAAACCAGAGCTATGGTCGTGGTTACCTCCATGAGTGCCAACATAATGCACTAAGGCAAATTACTAGAATCAAGACATGTCAATCAGGTGTGCAGTTCTGCAGAAACCAAAAGTCACAGCATCGGCTTTCTCAGCACTGCTGCTCTGGACAGAACAAACTAAAAACCAAACAAAACCAAACCAACAAACAAAAAACCAGAGAAACTAAATTTGTGAAGGCAGTTTTCAGCTTTACATTCTGTCAGGAGTTACCTTTGCACAGTTGGATGCGAATCTCCTACATGGTCTCTCCAAGTGGCCATCTCTAATGCATCTCTAATGTACCTGCTAAAAGAGCTTTCAGAAGTGGGATTAATTGACTTTCGTGACCAGTACTTATTTGATCACTAAGACTGTGCCATGGATGGGATGGTGGTGATTAAATTACTTTCTAAACTAATTGAGAAAGTTTCACTGCTTGTTAGCAACACTTACAATAAAAAGGCCCTGTTGCCAAAAGAAATACATGGATTTTTAAGATCAAATAAAATTATATGTTGCCTGCAGTTGTTAAAAGTCTTAAAATTGTGGTTTTAGCAGAACATCTGTTTCAAATCTCAGTGATTAGGGAGGAATATATTTAAATTTTATATAGCAAGCATATTTGAAGTATTTGCCTATTAAGTCCAATAAAGATATTAGAAAGTATACTGGAATTAATGGCAAAATATACCTGATGTGGTCAACCCTACAATATCAGCCTTTTAGATACTGCATCACTCTTAAATTCAGGCTCCACTTTTCTCAGTGTAGTTCTCATGCTTCCATGAAGATATTCTCTGTTTTATCTTTTACGGTTATAAAATTCTGAAATGACTTCCTATATAAAAATAACAATTGCTATTTAGTTTCTGCTCAACATTTTGCTCTCCCTTTTCTCAAATTCCTGTTTACGTTGTTTTTAATTTTGGAGACTCATTTTCTTCGCTTTTTGTTTCTTTGTGCCACTCTTACAGCAATGAAACAATAATTTGTGCAATAATCCAATCACCTTTAATATAATTTTTATTATTCATGTATTTTTCTGATTTTATTATTTTTTCTTCTTTTTTATTGACTTATGAACACCTGAATTTTGTCTTAGACTTCTGCCTGCTACCTCTACTTTCCCCGAGTCTCAATCACTCCATGATTTTAATTACCATCTATTACTAGTAGCTACCAAGTCAGTATTTATACCCTAGATAGCTGTAGTAAACACTCGGTTCATATTAACACTGTTTCTATAAAGACATTCCAGAACTTGGTGATTGATAGGGCAGCCTCTTTTTTGTTCTTTTTTCTTAGTTGGAATATAATTGCTTTACAATGTTTTGTTAGCTTCTGCTGTACAGCAAAGTGAATCAGGTATATGTATACATATATCCCCTCCCTCTTCTGTCTCCCTCCCACCCCCCCATCCCACCCCTCTAGGTCGTCACAGAGCATTGAGCTGAGCTCCCTGTGTTATACAGCAGGTTCCCACTAGCTACCTGTTTTATACATGGTAGTGTATATATGTCCATCCTAATCTTCCAGTTCATCCCACCCTCCTTTTCCCCCTGCTGTGTCCACCCTTCTGTTCTCTATGTCTACGTCTCTATTCCTGCCCTGCAAATAAGTTCATCTGTACCATTTTTCTAGATTCCACATATATGCCTTAATACATGATGTTTGTTTTTCTCTTTTGAACTTACTTCACTCTGTATGACAGACTCTGGGTCCATCCACATCTCTACAAATGACCCAATTTCGTTCCTTTTTAATGGCTGAGTAATATTCCATTGTATAGATATACCACATCTTCTTTATCCATTCCTCTGTTGATGAACATTTAGGTTGCTTCCATGTCCTGGCTATTGTAAATAGTGCTGCATTGAACATTGGGGTACATGTGTCTTTCTGAATTATGGTTTTCTCAGGGTATATGCCCAGTAGTGGGATTGCTGAGTCATATGGTAGCTCTAGTTTTAGTTTCTTAAGGAACTTCCATACTTTTCTCCATAGTGGCTGTATCTATTTACATCCCCACCAACAGTGCAAGAGGGTTCCCTTTTCTCCATTTTCTCCTTTTTCTCATTTCAGCATTGATTGCTTATAGATTTTTTTAATGATGGCCATTCTGACCAGTGTGAGATGATACCTTATTGTAGTTTTGATTTGCATTTCTCTAATAATTAGTGATGTTGAGCATCTTTTCATGTGCCTCTTGGCCATCTGTATGTCTTCTTTGGAGAAATGTCTATTTAGGCCTCTGCCCATTTTTCGATTTTTTTTTTTTTTTTTTTTTGATATTGAGCTGCCTGAGCTGTTTGTATATTTTGGAGATTAATCCTTTGTCAGTTGCTTCATTTGCAACTGACAAAGGTTTATTTTCTCCCATTCTGAGGGTTATTTTTTTGACTTGTTTATGGTTTCCTTTGCTGTGCAAAAACTTTTAAGCTTAATTAGATCCCATTTGCTTATTTTTGTTTTTATTTTCATTACTCTAGGAGGTGGGTAAAAAAAGATCTTGCTGTGATTTATGTCAAAGAGTGTTCTTCCCATGTTTTCCTCTAAGAGTTTTATAGAGTCTGGCATTAACATTTAGGTCTTTAATCCATTTTGAGTTTAGTTTTGTGTATGGTGTTAGGTAGTGTTCTAATTTCATTCTTTTACATGTAGCTGTCATTTTCCCAGCACCACTTATGGAAGAGGGTGTCTTTTTTCCACTGTATATTCTTGCCTCCTTTGTCATAGATTAGGTGACCATATGTGCATGGGCTTATCTCTGGGCTTTCTATCCTGTACCATTGATCTGTATTTCTGTTTTTGTGCCAGTACCATATGGTCTTGATTAGTGTAGCTTTGTAGTATAGTCTGAAGTCAGGGAGCCTGACTCTTCCAGTTCTGTTTTTGTTTTTTTTTTTTGTTTTTTTTTTTCCTCAAGATTGCTTTGGCTATTTAAGGTCTTTTGTGTTTCCATACAAACTGTAAAATTTTTTATTCTAATTCTGTGAAAAATGCCATTGGTAATATGATAGAGCTTGCATTGAATCTGTAGATTGCTTTGGGTAATATAGTTATTTTCACAATATTGATTCTTCCAATCCAAGAACATGGTATATCTCTCCATCTGTTTGTATCATCTTTTATTTCTTTCATCAGTATTTTATACTTTTCTGAGTACAGATCTTTTACCTCCTTATGTAGGTTTTAGGGCAACCTCTTTCATTTATTCATCCTAATATTTTTTGAGAACACATTGTTAGAGAAGAAATTTCTAAGTTATTTTAGCAGTGGCATTAGAGTATAGGAAAGCATGTTTGGGTGGGAAGAAATCACTTCAACTAAGTAAATGGCTGGGGAAATATAGATTCAAAACTAATGAATAACTGTTCAACATCAAGGATCAGAAAAAAGGGATAATAGCTTTATCCCTTTATTTGAATTTGTTTGTATTTTATTACATTTTTTCTCAATTTATTTCACCCCAAAATCTCATTGCTTTCTGTTTATGAGTCATGATTCTATTTATTAAACCCCCCAGTACAATAAATCTTAAAGGTTGAGCTCCTTTTACCAATATCAATATTATGATTATGATTAGTATGAAAAAATTATATTACACACTTAATGCAAAAAAACAAACAGAAAAAAGATGTTCTTTTTGTACTGTGAAAAATGGCATGTATTGGTACCTCCTTAGAACCTTCTTAAAATATATATTCTTAAGCTATAGAATATGAAATATGAAATACAAAAAAATTTTTGGAAATGGGAGATGAACAGGCTTAGAGTCTGCTTATAAGAAAATTATTTAAATATAAATTGAAAGTAAAAGTTTCAAAAAATATTTTTCACATTCAGGTGAGAATGGAAACGTTGGTGTATTTTGTTGGTTTCATAAATTCTTAATCTTCAAGACATGCTAAACATTTATGACGTACTAACAGTATAGTAATATTTGCCCCCCAGTATGGCATCCTCATAACATAACTGGGGGTTCTCAAATTTGAGCAAGCACCAGAATTCCCTGCAGAATTTGTTAAACTAAGATCACTGGGCCCCACTCCTGGAGTTTCTGATATAGTCATAAATCTGGGGAATGGACTGAGAATTTGCATTTCTAGTAAGTTCCTAGTTGATGCTTCCTAGAAGACCAAGCATTGGGAAGCATGGACCTATAATATTAATAATTCTTTCATACCTCTTTTAAAACATTCTATACATTAATAGGCTACTTCAGTAAGTAGTTGAAGAAAGTAAAAAGTGTAGCTTGATTTAGGACCTGCATAATGGTACTCCTTTCACAAAATTCTTATTTAAACCTTGACCAAGCCATTTGCACATTTAAGATAAAATCACTTACACAAAGCTTCAGGGAGCAATTTTATTGTATTAATTCCTAGAGCGGCTTGCTTACTGAAATATCACGAACTTTCTAGTCTCTTTCCTGGAAACAACACTGTGCAAAGGACAACTTGTTTGGAGAACTATTTCAGAAAGAGCTCCAACATCAGGAGTGATTATTATGCACAGCAGGTGTAAATGAATTATTTATCAAATATGTTTGCATTATTTCTCAGTGAAAACATTGAAGATCTTTTTCCAAGCACTCAATTTCAACAATCATTTGTACACAGAGCAGGTCTTTACTTAGACAAATATTTATGGATATGCTTTCATATGAAAAATGAAAGAGCTATTACAAATACAAACACTGTACCATATTTTGAAAGCTTAAAGTGAATAATTAGTAAATAATTATGCCGTTTGATAAACAGTTTTCTTCATTGCTCACTTTTCTTCATTTTATAGTTTAACATTTGGCACTTTTAAAGAATTTATTATATACCCCTTTCTTAGAAAAAAAAAAACCTAAAATCATAAGCTGTTTATGCAACTTGATATTGTAATGATGACAGATATTGCAGTGATGAGCTCACTGTTTTCAAGTAAGTGTCACTGAACAAATATGCTCAGGGAAACAAGAATTTTAACTGTCTCCATAAAGGTTTTCCATACATATGTATTAATGGTATGGAGGCTGTTAGGTCAAATAGATCTATTAATTCCTCTCTAAGATCAGCAAGGATATGTTTATGTGTGAATGTGCGCGTACACACACACACACACACACACACACACACACGCTCACACAACGTAAACTCTTCTGGCACAGAGTACCTATTTCTCCTTCATATGAACCAAAATTTTCATCATACAATGGATCTGACCTGTGTAGAGATCAGTTTTTAAAATTTAAAGAGACAAATTATATCATAAGATTGTGTACTCAATGTCAAGATTATTAGCTTGCTAAATTGATATATTAAAACAAAAAGTTGTAAAAAAAAAATAGTTTACAAGTTGTTTAGCTAATTTGGTGAATCAATTCAGTTTATAGAGTAATTTCAATAGTCTCACGTAGGGAACCTGAGTTAGTTATCAGTTATCAAGTATGTTATCATTCTTCAAATGGAGATAATTATCTTTGAAAATGCATTTTTATGATTCCAATTGCTTAGTTATTCACTTAGGCTGGATCCATGCCATTTCCCTCCATGAAAACTGGTCACTGCAGTAGGAAAATCAGTGCAACTGTTTATTTGATATCTTGTAGGGTATATTTATTTTGCAAGTGATTCTTTCACAGTTCAAATTGTTTATTGATATCAAGATATCCTAACTTTAATGAAATATCCTAAACTCTCCAAGATCAACCAAAGACTGGCATGGAAAGAGATTTGTTATTACAAAGAGTAAGAGAATAGTTTACATGCTATTCCAAACAAAATTTTATTTATTATTTTCAAAGAAAAATAATTAGTAATATAGGATAAAATTATCAAGCTATCAAATCTAGGTACTTCCTAATAAAACAAGGTTTATTATAAAATGTGGCACTTATTAGAAGAGCCATCTTGTTGCCTGGTTGTAGGCTAACCATGTTTTATCAGGTTTTTAGTACACATAATTATAGTTGAGGAAATCTGGTACAGATATTTATAATAGAAAATGAAATCTATAACTGTTGTTTCCCACGTAAGAAGAAATCATTTTTAGAAATCTGTTTCATTTAGATGAAATATCTAATTGTTGACAACAAAGTTATGGATATGAAATTGCATCCTCTTTTCTTTCTATGTACTGAAACTTTATAGGCGACTAACCAAAGACAAAAAAATACAAGAACTGCATATCACTTTTTCAAACTTGTGATCATTTGTTACCTTTCTGTTATCTTTAATGCTTACTATAACTGCATAACCTGAATTGAAATATTTACATTATTTTGTACAGACCCCAAGATACTAATACTAGATTTCATATTAGACTGACTTCAGGTATGGAAAATTATATATATACATGTGTATATTATATCCCCTATATAATCATCTCTTAAACTTAGGAATATTTTATTATTATAACTCACAAATAATAAGAAGCCATGCATTACTCTAGTAATCCTATTTTTTGTTGGGCTACATAATTTAAAGAATTCTAAAACATTGAAAAATCACAATGACAATAGAGGGATTAGAACTTTAAAAAATGAACATCTATGGAGTAAAAAGAAATTGATGATGTATCACAGAAAAGAGAAGGCAAGCTTCACTTAATTATAACTTTAAGTTATTAAGGGACATTGTGTAATCTCTAACATATGCATCTTTACTGCAGATTTAAGTTAAAATTCTAACCTGTGGTTTTGAAGTTCGAAAATAAGAGTCTTTTGAAAGTAAGAGAATTTTATTCTGTCACATATTACTAACAAATGTTGGATTTCTTTGAAGATGGATAACTCCTTCACCTCTCTTTAGCTAATTATGGGGAAATGGAGCCTGTCTTCCCATACACTATCTTGTATGCAAATATGATGGTATAGAGTACTTGGATGATAAAGCCAGGTAGAAATAGTATAAATCCCAGGTTACCATTTGTAAACTACTTAACTGAACATTTTACCTTGCTGAACCAGTTTTCTCCTCTGTAAATTTGGAATAGGATAACCTTTGTCATAGGAGTAGAATACCTTTTCAAAAAACTTAAATTTCCTAGCATAGTGATTAACACTGGAGTACTCAGTAATTGTTCTTTTTGTCTCTTCCTGCATGGTTTCTGAACACTCAGTTCTGTATGATACATCAGTCTTTTCCAGGCTTGTTTGTTATTTTGTTGGGGCTATTAGTTTAGTCATCTTTGCATATTCCCCATGTCTTTTGGGTATTATCAATTCTGTCTTTTCTACTTCATATTATATGCGGTTTTTTGAATATAAAAGGAAACAAAACAATAATATAATAAAAACATGAGTTACATGAAAAGTAGTGGCATTTTCTAAGTGTCCATTTTATATACATAGGCTTTGAACGAGGAGCCTGACAAAGTTGAGAAACAGAAAGAAAAAATAAAGATTCAACCATTTTCTCCCAAGTAAATTAGTTATCCTAAAGTCAAAATATATCACTGGAGACTTTTTTACTTTTCATTTCATTGTATTGCATGATGCTTTAAAGTATAAAACCTAGCTGACTCTATAGGTCATGTTAATTGACCCTTCTGTGGTTTCAAGTTCTAATATAGAGTAAGGTTAAAAACAAAGAGTCTCAAGAAATCTGACAGTGATCATACATGTAAGAAATTATTTACTTGTTTGGCATCATTCAGCCATCCAGTAGACAGCAGCAAGAGATTTGAACAAGAGAATAATCTTTCTTAGAAAAGTTAATTTGAACATTTGATATAAGTAATTACCTCTCTGGAATTATTAAATTGTTAAAAAGTTATTCACTGGCAATCTACTCCTGGTTCCTTACCCTGAATTCAGAGGGGGGATTAATTTAGTGTAAATGCAGAAAATGTTATTTAAAGCAAGAACATATTTTCTTCCTTTTTCATAAGGACTAGCAACTATGTACATAGTGTTTCTTTTTTTCCCAATGTTTAGTTACAAGTAAAGAAATGGATAATTAATGTCTGTAGTATTAGGAAGGGGAAAGGGGACATGTTAGCAGGTTAAGTATAAGAAGTGTGTTTTTTCATTTCACAGTGTCAAGCTTTAATATAAGTAAGTAGATAAAGGAATCAATTCCAAGGAGACTCTTCTGGAGTCCCCACATTAAGAAGAAAATGCTGGATTTTTTGTATCAGCTTGTATTCTGGCTATTAAGTAATAAGACTGCATCCTGCTGTTTATATAACAACTCAAAAATGGTTTCTATTTAACTGTCAGGTTGTTCATTATCCCTTGCATATGGTATGGCTGAGAAGGCTGGAGAATCTAAATGCATTGCTCTAATAGGAAACACTTTTGATATTACTGTCACTTGATTGCTGCCACCTGAGAGAAGACAATTAAGTAATTTGGGGACATTTTCCAGAGCTGTAAAAATGGACAAGATATGCTGTTAAGCCATCCAAATGGAACCTGACACTTGATCAGCAATTTTGCTGAGGAGGGGAGAATAAAAATCACCAATATGAAAGGAAAAGCTCGATGTCTGAAGGCTATGGAGAGTTTTATTCTCTCCTGAGAGTAAGAGGAGATGAAGATGGGACTGCAGGTTGGCTAGTCATTTCTACAAAAAAAAATTCACATCCTTCGATTGTTTCTTCTTTCTAAAAAACAAAAACAGAATTATAAAAACAGAACAAACAGAACAGAAGCGAAAATAGAGAAATGTTTTAGAAGTGGTAAACAGGAAACAGTATTTTCAATAGTGTGACTCAAGACAAGTCAACTGGTAGTATTCAATAACAAAGAAAAATTTCACACCCTTTATTTCCTGAGGAATATGCATAAAACTCTGTATTTGATAAATAAGAATCTATGTTAAAATATATGAAATATTCTTTAGGAATCACATTCTGTCCACAGAATTGTTGCCTCCTCTGACACATGAGTACTTTGTACATGCACATAAAAAGGAATTGTTTTCCTAGGTGAGTTATTTTCATTGTGATGTGAGATAAGACATCTACATGGATTCTGATGTATTGAATGGATTTTGAAAATAGAAAAAAAATTTCAGGATGACATCAACTGAATATTTAAAAGAGATAGAGGAAATACCAAGCTTTTGCCTGATTCTATAAGATTCAATTATTAAGGAGATATTTAACACCTATAATTTGCTAGTTTTATAGGAATCAACAAAATTATAAGAAATGACAACTTTCCTAGTCTGGTCTTAAATCAGAAAATGAACTAAAAAAATCCTCACAAACTCTGAATTTCCATCACTTTGGTCAGAGTAATAAGAAGAAGACTGCATGAAATCTAAAATGGAATTGGATTCGGGAAAGATTATTGCTTTTAACCGAGTCAAAAATCTGAATTTGATTTAAGTTTTGGATAAAGTGAAAAAATTACAAATACATTGTAACATCCTATCTCATGCTAATATTATATAATATACAGAAGATAAACACATTTGTTAATGTAACCATTTCCTGCTGTGTGTACTTCCTGGTTTCAAAACCATGGTTTCTAATATGGTAACTTATTTCTGTCTAGCAGGTATCACTTAATAACATTGAACATAACAGAAGACTAGGGGTCAAAGAAGCTTATGAACTCTCTCCTTCCTCCCAAATGCCCTCATCCTAGCATCACCTCTTCCCTTGAAAAGCAAAACAAAACAAAACACAAAACAACGAAATCTTGGACTTAAAGTAGATGAAAATACCTAAAGGTGTTTTTTTCCCCCTGGTAACTAGAGCATATTTTAAAAATAAGGGAGAGAAAAGCTCCAAAGTCTAAATTAAAGCAAAATGTTAGCTCGTGGTGCTCTCTCCCTCTCTTCCTCTTTCTCTCTCTCTCTATCCCCTCTCTCTCCATAGACAGATAGATAACAAACATACACACACACACACACACACACACACAAATATCTGTATTCATATATACACATACACATGTTCATTTGAAAGACTATAATTCAATACATAATAGGAAAAATCTAACAATGACAATAATCAAGCTTAAAAAAATCAGATAAATTGTTTTAGTGATCAATATTAAATATTACAACTGATCAAGAACCCGAAATACAAGCAAAAAATATTTAAGCAACAGTTATCATAGTTAAGTAAACAGTAAAAACATTCAAAGAAAAGGTAGGATTAAATAATCAAGATATTTAAAAAAGCTATAAAAATGAGAATATATATATACACTTACAAGAATGCATATATGCTTATATGTTATATATACAAATATTTAGTTATATACACGTGCATATTTTATCTGAGACTATTTGTGTATTTATTTTACATAATTCTATATTTGCATTAAAATCCCAAAACTTTTAGTGACTTTATTCTACACTTATATATATGCTAATGTATTTTATTTATGTATAGACTGATAATATAGGAAATACTGGCAATTTCAGACCATTTTTGCAACTCTAAATTTATATATATATATACACACATATATATATTTGAATGTATATGAATGTCACTAAAGTAATGTTAAAAATCTAAAAACAAAAAGATTAATTAGATCATGCTGGCATAATATAATGGTTATTTCCCTATAAAATTATGAGTTATTTTGTGTATGTTTATTTTTTGTTAAGGGTATATTTGTTTAAGACCAGCTTTTTAGAACAGTTTTAGGTTCACAGCAACATTGAAAGGAAGGTACAGATTTTTAACGTATAACCCCATTCCCTTACACAGTCATGGCCTCCTCCGTTATCAGCATCCCCCACTAGAGAGTTACACTTGTTACAATGGATGAGCCTACACGACACCCAAAATCATAATCACTCAAAGTTCATAGTTTACATTATGGTGCACTCTTGACGCTGTACATTCTGTGGGTTTGGGCAAATGTATAAGAATGTGTATCTATCATTAGGGTATCATACAGAGTATTTTCACTGCCCTAAAAACCCTCTGTGCTTAGCCTATTCATCCCTCGTTGTAAAGCTGCTATAAACGTCCATGTGTAGGTTTTTTTAAGGACTTAAGTCTTTGACATAAATTTTCAACTCATGTGGGTAAATACCAAGGAGTGTGATTGCTGTATTGTATGATAAGAGTATGTTTAATTTTGTAAGAGTCTGCCAAACTGTCTTCAAAGTGGCCCTGCTGTTTTGCATTCCAGCCAGTAATGAATGGGAGTTCTTGTAGATACACATCCTCACCAGCACTGGTGTTGTCAGTGTTTCAGATTTTGGCCATTTTAATAGGTGTGTAGTGTATCTTGTTTTAATTTGTAATTCCCTGGTGACGTATAATGTGGAGAATCTTAATATGCTTATTTGCCATCGGTATATTCTATATCTCGTTGGTGAGGTGTCTGCTAAGGTCTTTGGCCCGCTGTTAATCAGGTTATTTTTTTATTGTTGAATTTTGAGAGTTATTTGTATATTTTGGATGTCAGTCTTTTATCAGATGTGTCTTTTGCAAATATTTTCTCCCAGTCTGTGGCTCATTTTCTCATTTTTTTGACATTATCTTTCACAGAGCAGAAGTTTTTAAAATTTCAATGAAGTCCAACTTATCAACTATTTCTTTCATGGATCATGTCTCTGTGTTATATCTAAAGAGTCATTATCATACCCAAGGTCTCCTAGGTTTTCTCCTATGTTAGCTTCTAAGAGTTTTATAGTTTTGTGTTTTACATTTGAGACTGTGATCCATTTTAAGATCATTTTTGTACATATTTACTCTTCATTAGTTTTACCTTCCTTCATTCTAGCTTCCTTTAGTGATCAATATTCTTCTGCTTGAACAACTCCATTCAGAATATCCTTTAGTACAAGCCTGATGGTGATGAATTCTCCCAGGTTTTCCTTTTTTTAATTTAAATACTTTGTTTTTGTCTGAAAATATCTTTATTTCACTTTCATTCTCTATAGATATTTTGCTGGATGTAGAATTCTGGATAAGCAGGGTTTTGTTTTATTTTTCCTATTTTTTAAGATTAGCATTCCATTGTTTTCCGGCTTTTGTTTTTTTCTACTAAGTCAATTTCAGTCTAAATTTCAGTCCTTTGAAGATACTCTGTCATTTGTCCCTGGCTGCTTTTAAGACTGTGGTCCATTTTGAATTAATTTTTGTGAAGGGTATAGCTCTATGTCTAGATTCCTTTTTTTTTTTTTTTGGTGTGTGGATGTCCAGTTATCTAGCATCATTTTTTATGTTTCTTTTTCTCTTAAAGCATAGGCAAAAAATTTAGGTGAAGCCTATCTGTCAGATATTCACAGAAATCTATTTTAAAACTTTTCCTTTCCAAACACAAATTTGTATTAGAACTTTGAAAAAGAGAACTTAATAAAAATTTGAACATAGGTAAATTAAACATTTGTCTAGGTACAAATAACAAAATCATTGCAAATTGGCTTAATGAAACAGAGAATTTATTTGCTTACGTAACTGTAAGGCATGTTTGGTTTCAGATAAGGATAACATCACTCTCTGGATAGTGATGTTTCTGTGTGCCTATCCCACTTTTATTACCATACCCAAGATTATTCTGGTTTATGCAGTATTCCGAGAGTATTCAGAATGACATTCCAGTGCTTTACCTTTTAGATTAGTAAATAGAAAGTTTAGTTCACTATCACTTTCAAAATAAATGATTTATTTACAAAATTTGGTACATTAACTATAGTAACAAATTTCTTAATGCACATTTCACAACCGTGTAATACTAGCCACTATTATCTGGCGTGACCGTTGCATGCCCAATTTTGCTTTAATAGAGTTGTTATCCACAACACATCTCTTTGCTGAAATTTCTGATGGATTTTACATAACTAAAGGGAAACCAAGATGGTTTTATGAAAAAATTCTCTGGGCTAACATGTCACTCATGGAATAACAACCTAGAGTGGATGACAGTTCTCACACCAGCTGCTTGACATCTGAACAGCTGCCAATGCCCTAGGAAATGTCACACCATCAGATATAGGCTCTGAGTGTGTGAGCAGCAAAAATGTATCTGGTAGAGGCCAGCACCCCAGGCCATAACTAACACCCCAGGCCCCATCATCCCATAAGCTTGAAGCTGTGGTTGAGCTGTCAATTTAATAAATGAATAGCCTCTTTGTTTTGATCAGTATTGTCAAGGCTTATTTCAAAAAGGGACTCTGATTCCTCTCACAGTCTAGCCCAGCCAAAGTCAATTGGTACGATTTCAAGGTGAATTTATTCACTCTTTATAAAGTTCTGTGCGCGAATATATCAAGACAGTTGAATAAATTGAAATAAATAGACTTGGAGTTACATATTCTCCCAGTAATTGAAATAGTTTCCCCCCCAATATATTTATAGTAATAATTCTACCTTTATGAAACCTAGCCTAGCTACAGAAAGGAAAGCACAGAATTACCATTTTGATAACATATTTGGAAAATGCAACTGGGGCTAATATGTTGATAAGGGCACCTGAAAGTTGTCCTTGCCTTTAACCATTCCCTGTTAAACTTTGAGTAAAGCGCTAGCTTTACCACTTGATAAGGATGCCTGATTAGCCTGCATTGATGTGCAAATATTTGCCTTGAATTTGGTCATTTCTAAATAGAAATGCACAAACACTAGCTCTTTCTGTCTGTTTTACAGTACTTTGGATTTGAGTTGCATATACACTGAACTAAACATACACACTGAACTACAAAACAGCATCAGTGGTGATGTCCATCTGAAATGAGCAAATCTAATTAATTTGATGTACAGAATTAATTTAACATGTGTCACCTCACCTATCATTGCAATTTTTAACAATATACGATAGTTTTAACTTACAGCTTCAAAGCTCTTTTTTTTTTTCTTTATTTTGCAAACGGGCAGAAGCTAGATCATAGTCAGAAAGGGTTACTGTAACAGAAAGGTCTCCTGATTAGAGTAGAAAAACCTCCCCAACTTTATCTGAGTGTGATGAAGAAAGAATTAATCTCACCCACTTACAGCATGCTGTTCTGAAAAGGATTTTCAAAGTATAAAATATCTTATCTGAAAATATGGTTCCCCTTAAAACCATCAGTAAGCCTTGGGAAATGCTGCATTCTGAGGTTTGGGAAGGAAAATGCTTTGACTTGATAATGAAGGACACCTGGGAGTGATTGGCGTTTGCTAACAGAAAGTCAAATAATTGAGGTATAATGGTAGGAAAGGGTTTAGGGAACAACTTAGTCCAATGCTAATCCTTTGAAAACTTGAAGTGATGTCTATGATTTCTTTTCCCCCTCTGACAAGCAATCTATAAAAGTGATCAAACTGATCAACTGAGAATGCCATTTCCCTTCCTTTTTCTTTTTTAATCTCGCTCTTTTAAAGCAAATTGAAGCTCCCTCTCCTATCCATCAGTGTGCATATAAGCTCTGATGTGTGACCCGTGGGCAAATAAGCATTTCTTAGCCACTCTCTGGAACATTATTATTTCATGAAACATAAACAATAAATGTGAGAGTCACATTCAGGCTGAGGAGATGTATGGCTTGAATAATATAGATTTCAAAAGAATATTTTTACGTCTGGGTCATTTAAAATATGTATATAACCAAGTTGCTGTTGATTAAAAGTCTTCTTTCAAAGCTCTTCCAGAATAACCGAAATAAATGTGCTGGAAATCTCAGCTCTGATTTTAGTAGATGAGTATCTACACAGTCATAACACATTATCAGAGCAGTACCTTTAATGATAGTGAACAGATATCACACCTATTTCAGAGTTCGAGCTCACCTTAAACAGAAGGGAGCCTGTGGGGCCTGAAAGGAATAGCCATGCTGCTTTGGAAATAGAAGTTCTCCTGTTGGTTTAAACTGCTTATTGATCATCAGTACTTTAATAAGGGAAATGCTGTTAAGGAAGACATGACTGTTAAACTCTGAGAACTTGAAAATGGCAATCATCTTCCATTTTTAGACGCTGAGATGTGTCCGAACACAAAATGACCCCTTGAATAAACAATTAGAATAGTATTACCTCAGGAGACCATGTCTGAAAACATACAGAAGTTTCTCATTACCCATGCTTCTTGTCTTATATCTTAACCTGAGAATAAGTAGTTATTCTTTTCAAGGAATTTTTTAGAGTGTTCATATAAGGATTTTGTTCCTTTCCTTTCCAGACAAAGGAATTTGAGCAATCTGTGTCCTGATGCTGTCGATAATCCAATTTCTCTGTAATGTTGACGGAAGCATCTACTCTCCCCGTTACTTGAAGCTCCACAAAGAACCTCTAGAACAGCAGTCAGCAAACTTTTTCTATAAAGGGCCAGATGATAAATATTTTAGGGTTTGTGATCTCTGTTGCAGTCATTAAACTCTGCTGTTGTAATGTGACAGCCGTCATATACAGCATTTAAATAAATGTGGTTGTGTTCTATTAAAATATTATTTACAGAAATAGGTGGTGGGCTGGATTTGGCATCTGGCCTGTAGTTAACCATCTTCTGCTCTAGAATAAGAAACATCTAATTAGTGAGAATCTATTGTTCTGATTCACATCAAATACATTAATACAGACTATTGTTATCATCCCTTGGAGTTGAGATAATCCCTGATGAAGATTTGTACTAACCTCTTAAGCAATTCAACCCCTCTATTAATCTGATTAATATACTCTTACAGTTGCTCAACAGAATAGCAGTCATATGTTAGACCTTAATGTTTAGCTACATGTTGCAATATAATTAAGGTTCTCTAATTTTTATAGTGGATTTACTATGGGCTAGATGGTAGAGATTAAAGTGCTCTCTCTCAGGCAGAAGAATAAAATCAAATAAACCACCAAATAAAGTATTTACATTTGTGATGAGTATTTTATAGGAAGGAGAAACTAGAGTGTTGAATTTGAGAATAATGGTGGTGGGGATTCTATTTTATATTTAGTGGTTTAGGGGCCTCTTACATGTTTCTCTTTATTAGTTAGGAATAAGTGTATATCAGAGTGGGGCCCTGTCCAGACATGAGTTCAGTGGCAAGAATAGATAAGTAAATTAAGATATTTTAAAAAGATAACTAATTTCCTGAATAGGTAAATATAAAATTCAAAAGGCACAAAAAATAAGTAGTAAAAGTAAATTTTCTTCCCCACATGCCCCAAACTATGCAATCTCCCTCTCCACATGCAGTGCTGTTACCAGTTTTTTAATTCATTATATGAATGAATTTAGGTTCTAGAAGATAAGACTTGAAAAAGAGATATACCAATTTCCTGCCTTTAGTATACATTGATATATCAGTGTCAGGGAAGGGGACATTTCCTGTTCTACCCCTCTTGAATTCTAATTGGTTGTACTAATAATAAAATTGACACAAGACAGATTATCAGGAGAAAAAAATAACAAATTTTAATTTGTGCACACAGAGGTCTCATAGAAATAGGACTAAAAAGTAGCCAAAGCAAGCAACTTTTATACTTTTTAGACAAAGAAACAATAAATTTATGAGGAGTTGACAGGACAAAGAAATTTAGGCTTTGGGTGCTTCGTGAAGATTCTAAATAGAGTTTGGGCTTGAGGTAGTAAATTAAAGAAATAACAAGGTTTGATAATGTAGGCTTCTTAGCTCAGAATTCCCTATCTCTGGCCATAAGGGTGCTTTCCTACCTCCAAATGCAGGGGATGCACCTTTAACATGGGAGATTTATTTCCTGCTTTCAGGGAGATAGAGAGGAGGGTCAAAGTGCCCCTCTTGCATCAGCTGTCTCTTAAGTAACTTTAACTGAAAATAATCAATATGCCATATTTTGTTGGCCTGCCCTGGTCCCCAGCAAGCATATACAAGCTCACTAGTACATTTAGAGCTTAAATATTTCTAACGGTTTGCTGTTAATACAGAGGTACAGTGAAAATACACATACTTAAAACTGTGTGAGATCATCTGTTAGGAGGCAGTCCTCTATGGGTCTGTCACTTTCCTGCATATTTTGTGAGCAGAGGCACTAGCTGCCTTTTTATTCTGGACTATTTTGTCAAGGAGGTTTGTATGGCAACTAGCCATGGAAGATGGAGATGGTGTTTCCCTCTGGAAGGAAAGGAGGTGTACTTATTGGTCAGCATAGAAGATTCAGGTTCCTAACTTCAGGGGTTCTTCAGCTGTGATGCAAACCCATAGCATATGCAGCATCCACCTGAGCCCCTCCGAGTTACCCTTGTGGGACTTGAAGGGACACGGGGCACTGATGAAAACATGCAGCTCAGGCTGCTACTATCCCATGATAAAGTGATAAAAGTGCTTCATTTCTGCCTCAGGAATCTCCAGTCTTCTGCCAACATCCATGAAACTGTGGCAGGCTAATTATTATCTCAAAAATAGGGGAAAATCTCAGACTCTTCATAGTTCATGATAATCTGTAGCATAAAGTCCTAGAATTGGAATTGTGGGACCAAAGATTAAGTGGATTACAAATATATTTTAATAATTATATTAACATCAACAGAAATGAAAGTGCCTGTCTCTCTTTCTGCAATCTCACTAACAAGTTGTGTTACCCAACCTTTGATATTTGCCTATTTGCTAAGTGAAAATGGTATATTAATGTATTTTTAATTTGTATTTCACAATAAGTGAGTATATATATTAACCAAGTACTTATTAGCTGTTTATATATACTTTTCTGTGGAATTGTCTATTTTTATCTTCCATTTTTTTTTCTTTTTTAAAAACTGATTATTTAGAGCTCTGTAAATATTAAGAATTTAGGCTTTTGTTTATCACACATTACACATATTTCCTTCCAATATTTAACTATCTCTTTTACTTTAAGATTTTTCTTATGAGTGAGAAAATTTGAAGTAGACAAATTTATCACTCTTCTCCTTAGGGCTTTATGTAATATTAGACCTTTCTTACTCAGATTATGTAAGAAGTTTTTATGTAAGATTATGCAAGTTTAGCTGCTCTTTGTACTTTTCTGATTTTTATTTTGTGCACTTAGATCTTTGATCCATCTGCAACATGTTTTCAAGCACAGATTAAGATATAGATCCACCTTATTTTTCTGGATTGGGTTATTTTTGAAACAACCAATACCATGTTAGGAATCTTAATTGAGATTAGGAACAAAAAAAAGAATTTCCTCAAGAATCACTTAATCACACACTTGAGATAAACTATTAGCTGAATTTACTAAACCGTTAAATTAAACATTTCAACTAATTACCAATACACTATTGAATTGTAAAATTTACTTTGGCCACCAGACCTTCTTCACAGAGGGAGGGAATTGCTATATATTCTCTAGTGAGGTCATTTTTTAGGCCTGTTATTTTAATCATCTTTCTCTCCTTCCCTCCTTCTTTTCCTGTATCCCCCCTTCTCCTTCCCCTTACTTCCATCCCTTCTTTCCTCCTTTCCCTCCTCCCTCCCTCCCTCTCTCCCTCCCTTCCTTCCTTCCTTCCTTTTCATGAATCAGACAAATCTCCCTCAAAGACCAATTATTACTGTTTATTACAGTGCTATGCATATCTTATAAACGTCCCATTTTTTTTATCTCTGAGATTCTTCTTCTCCTTCTTCTGTGTCTTTCCTTCTTCAGTTTTTCACTACATTCTCCTGTTCATTGTTTCTTTTCTTGTGTTTTCTGCAGATGTCGACTCTATGCATAGCTCTTTACTGCTGCTGCTTTTTAGAAGACCTCTATCCCCTCCTGCTTTCTGAGCTCTTCTTACTCTCCTGGTTCATTCCCTAAATAACTGTTTCTCTAAAACTTTCTGGGTTATTTCCTAGGCAAAAAAATACCACAAATAATCTTAAGTTTTATGTCTCTTATCTTTTGGGCTGGTTTTGTATTTTAAAAAAAATTGTAACTCAGTTGCCCTCATCATATGTAGTCATATTTATTTTGCAACCATGAAAAAGACTATGAAATTTTTGGCTAAAAGGGAACTACTTCCAAATCTTTTGTCAGTTACTCTCTTTTTCTCACTCATCTCTGTACCAAATAGTCTACTTAAGTAATTTATATATGTTTACTTAGATTATAATTACCTTTATTTATCCTGTTTCAGAAAAGCAATATAACCTTAACTCTAGATATTTTTGCCTCTGGCACTTTTCCATTACTCTGTTTACTTATGTCTGGTCTATGACTCTATAATTGTGCTTTTTATAATGATTCTTTAACTTACATTGTTCAAATGCACAGACTTTATTTCCATATGCAAAGCCATTGTATTTCTCCTTATTCCTCTTTTTCTTCTTCCTTTCTTCCTCCTCTTCTTCTTCTTTGATTTTCTTCTTCTTATACTTAGTGAGTTAGAATGAGATTGCCTTAACACTGATAACTAAAATTTTATCCATTTGTTTAACTGTCTCTAACTCATTCCAAATCTGCACAGGAAGTTTTGGAACCCTGAGGTATAGTCTTGGTTCTATGAGCTCTTATTCCTTCTACTCCCACTAGGCACTGTGCTATTTGATCATCACCTCATTGCAACATCAGCCCAATGCAGTCTTCTGCCATTACTCTGAGAGGTGTGATGATCTCTCTTGGTCTGGGTAATAGACTCTTATACTCCCTCCCTTGGAATAGGAAGCCCAACATTTCATTAGGCTCCACATCTCCCATCTTAGGTTATAGCCTCTGTTAGGGGAAGGGGGATTTCCCCCCACCCCTCATGAGTTCTTTTGGCTGATCTAATAAATAAATTGACAGAAGACAGATTAACAGGAGAGAAAAAAAAAACAATTTAATTCAATGCCTGGAAGTCTCCTAGAAATGGGACCCCCAAAGTGGCCAAAGCAGCCTATTTATATATCATTTTTAGGCAAAGAAACAATTACTTGTGAAGATTTATCATAGAGGCTTGTGCTTGGGATAGCAGACTTAAAAAGAAGTAAGAAAGTTTGTTTATACAGCTTTCTTAGCCTTGAATTACCTTTCCTGGCTTCCTTGAACATCTTGCAACCCTCATGAGACAGCTTCCCCTCTTGTTTAAGGTGAATCCTATTACCTGTAGTCTAAGAGTCCTACCTAATATAGGAATTTAAATTAATTATTAAAACATGGTCACTGGATTTAGGAAAGCCATTACCTAGAAAGGTAAAGAAATGTTCAGTGCAAACATATAGACCATATACAGACAACTGCAATTAGAAGGAGCTGAAGATCATTGAAATTTAAGAAGAGTTTCTGTAAGTGAAGAGGTCATTCCAGGAATGGGGAATATCAAGAACAGAAGCATGGAGTTTAAACAAAGCAAGAAGAGGAAGAAGCACTGTTTAACTGGAACGTGTATATGGATGGTGTGAGATGAACTTGAATATTTTGTGAGGCACAAAGGAAGGCTTTAGAATCTGGCATTAGACTTGACGCAGTGGGCCTTGTTGGTGGTGGTGCATTTTTCCCTTACTTGTTTTTAAACAGACAATGATGTGATGAAGCATGCTCCTAGGAAGATGAGTCAGGTAAGAAAGTACCAGATTGATTAGAGAGCCTGGAGCCCAGGTGGAAGAGATGGATTAGGAGGCTGTACCAATTAAGAGACATTTAGCTTTAGGTAACAGGAAAAAAAACAAACTAACTTTACCGGCTTAAGAAAAGAGGGAGAGAGAGAGGGAGGGAGGAAGAGAGGGAAGAAAGGCAGGGGTGGTGTGGGGAGAGAGAGAGAGAGGGAGAACAAATTGAATTTATCAGGTCACATAACTAAAACAACCACAGGTAAAGCTGAAATTAGAAAATGACAGCTTTGGGGGCTCAAATGATGTCATTAGGGCTAAGTTTTCTCTGGCATCTGTCTCACCTTATGCTGGCCTAACTCTAGAGCTGCACATCTGCCAGTTGTAGACTCTCCTGTCTGGATGCAAAGATGCCTAAAGGAGCTCCAACATCAGTTTCTCTGAGGTTCATGTCTAGCAGAAATGACTGGACACCTTTCTAGACTCATCCCCAAATTACTGGACTTCATTCTTATTGGCCAGCATAGATCATGGGCTCATCCCAGGACATCCACTTTGGTCAGGAAGATACACTGCTTTGACTGGTTACATTTGGATCAAGTATTGACCCACATGACATAGAAAGATATAATGTTTAACTTTGATTTATTGTTCAGTGCTAGTTAGTTTATTCCAAGGCCACTTTTCATAAACGATTTCATGTTTTGTGATGAGGGAAGCAATACCATTTGTAAGACGGAAATAATAATTTACTGAGTTTTCAGTCACGAAAATATATTTAAAACACATCATTTCAGACTTACGATTTTTAGTATAGTTTTACTTTATTAAGTATTCCAGAACACACTGCATATGACAGATTTCTTCCTATTGCACACTTTCACAGTGTAACCCCTTGAAATACGGAGTTTATAATGGAAATACTGATGCTACCTTAACTCTGCTAAAGTGAACTGTGCTGCTGTGATAAGAGGAAAATGTATGTTTGCATTTGGAAAACTCATCATCTTTCCAAATCATGATTAGTAGGTGGCAGGACAATAGAACATTGAATTGTATCAAAAATAGACCAGATTTGAAATATGAATCTCTTGCCAGTGCAAGAGATGAAGATGGCAGTTGTAGTCTCTTCAGATTCTTAATTTACTAAGTTGTAGGCAGGTTAGCAGTGATTGATCATCCCTGGGCAGGGTGTTAGCAATTTTAAAATCATTTTATTGTGTTACGCAAATATGAATTTAAAAGTTTTAGGCTGTCCTTATTTCTACCGTAAGCAACTCTTGGGTACAAGCTTACCTCTAGAAACTAAATGTACAAAGGGTATGCTTATTTCAGTATATCTATCTCTCTACTGTAGCTTATCATTTTGTATATTACATATTACACAGTGGATTGTTTATGGTATGAAAAGTATTCCGTTATTGTGAGGACATAAAACACTTGCTACAGAAAGATGTATGGCAAAGAACTGTATGTTTTGCTACCAAATAGTGAAATGAAATTTGTCACTGCCTCTGTAGTCAACTAAGAACGTTTGAAAATGAAATTATTCAGGGTATAGTACCAGAGGCACAAAGGCAGAACTTGCTACCAATTAAAAAGTAAGAAACTGTTGTGGTCTATCATAGCAAGGGATGTTTTCCGTTCAAAACCATCAAGGAAAGGCCTATGAAGACAGCTGAACAATGTAGATAAAGGGGTTCTCAGTGATGGCTTTGTGTAGGCTTCTGCTTTATTGTCAGCTATAAAAAGCATTGTCAAATTGGTATGGCTTAGGGTATACCAGAGGGAGTGTCCTTGGAAATATCAAAGGACATTTTCTTTTACTTCAGAAGCCTCTCCTTCTTACCATATCTCTGATTGGTTTGCAATTGCAATTCTTAAGTGTGATTGTGTGATGGATCAGAGTAATGGTCTT
Source organism: Neophocaena asiaeorientalis asiaeorientalis (assembly GCF_003031525.2). Taxonomy (NCBI): domain Eukaryota; kingdom Metazoa; phylum Chordata; class Mammalia; order Artiodactyla; family Phocoenidae; genus Neophocaena; species Neophocaena asiaeorientalis. The sequence continues at coordinate 9,847,158 of NW_020173979.1, read as the reverse complement.
AGCTCAGCCTATACCACTTTGAAAGCTTACATGAACGATGTTACCAGTCACTGGGGAGGCTCCCTCCCCAAACCTCTACCCTTCTATAGCCACAGTCCCTAGGTATGTAGAGGAATGTAAATATAGGAAATAAAGATCAGTTTGCTTTAGAAATTTAGAAAGTGTAATTATCCTCCTGGCATTTCTTCATCCCATGGGAATCAAGTCGATATCCAAGATCAAGTCTGACTCAACAAAAGGGAGATTTTTACAAAGATTTGTGTGATTCAGAATTCAGTATTTGTGTATAAGACTGCTTCCTTCTTGACTTGACATGTGACAGAACAGAGTGTCACATTACTTGGGATAGATTAAGGAACACATTTTATAAGGAGCAATTAACAAAACAGAAG
>NW_020173979.1:9772354-9846687 GCF_003031525.2 Neophocaena asiaeorientalis asiaeorientalis | reverse complement strand
AAAATGCTCTTTTGGACAGGCTGTGAAGGTAAATTCCAGAGAAAGATATTTGACCCCCTGTTGATTTTGCTTTTATTAGGGCAAACATAAGAAGGGCTTGTCGGTGAGGGGACAAACAGATTATTTTGGGTGTCAGGCAGCCTGGGGTTGGAAACCAACTGATTATATGAGGTTCCTGGGGAAGTTTTAAGTTTTTCTGCTGGGAAGGAAGTTACTAGCTTCTGGGTATGGTGTGAGGGAAATTTCTGATCCTGGCAAAATGATTGTTCAGGCAATCCAGAGAGAGCATTTAAGGGTGTTTCAGGATATGCCACAAGAATAAATTCATAACTTCCCCCCTACTGTCATCTTCCCAACACAGCAAATTGTCCCTCACATCTATTTGACACTAGTGAGTAGGAGAAATTGGACAAAGTCCAAATACAGTAATTTTTTCTTTTTTTTTAGTAAATTTTTCTTGTCTATTAATATTCCACATAGATCATGCCATACGTGTAGCGACACCATACTCAACTTCAGAAGTCCTCAATTCTACATTTTGTTTGTATCCGAAGAGGGGGAAAAAAAGCAATCTTTACTGCTATTTATGGGGATGCTGTAACTGAGACTTAGTACTGAAGGCTCTTTTTTTGTTTTTTAAACAAAGGCATTCTAGGTCACCTGGGAAGAAAGGCACAAAGGAAAGTGATTATGCAAATGTATGCCCATCTGCAGCCATTTTGCCTTTCAGGCTCAGGCAGAAAATGGACAGATGTGAAAGACTGGAAGTTTTCTGTGAACTTCATTTCCTCTCTTCTAACAGTTTCTCACTCACTGCTTCTGCTCTGGTCCCACTGAGCTCCTTGGCGTTCCTCAGACATACTAGTACCTCAGATCCTTTGTTCTTCCTCTTCTCTCACTCTCTCTGGCTAAAATGCTTTACCCACAGATATCATCATTGCTTCCCCCCTTATTTACTCATATCTCTGCTCAGAGTTCATCTTATCAATGAGTCTATACTACTGGTTAGCACAGGACAGAAAAAAGGAATTGTCAGTGCTTCAAGGTTAGAAAACTGATAGGATAGTAATGAAAGTTACCATTAACACAACAGATAAGAAGATTAATAAGTTTCAAGGGAAACAATTAGATTTGGGGACAAACTGAGTTTTAGGATAACCCTGTAAGCAGCAGGAAATCTAGGTGGGGAGCATAAGAGATCAGGGTGGGAGGTGTAGATTTGGAATTTGTCAGGGTAAAGAGGTGATTTTAAACCATTTAGATACCAGTGTAGAATGAAAGAGTTACGAGAGCCAAAAACAAACCCTCAGGAAAACAAACATCTAGTGGGTATAACTTGAAAGAATATAGAACAACAGAAGAGAAAAGGAAACCAACGCACAGAGAAGGAACATTGAGATCCTGGAGACGAAATTAAAGAGGAAGAAATTTCCCTCTACCCTTTCAGGTTCTTCTGCCTGGTCTAATAATTAAATTGGCATGAGACAGATTAACAGGAGGAAATCAAACAAAGATTTAATAATATGTATATGAGGGAGAGACCCAGGAGAAATGAGTAACTCTCCAGAATGGCTAAAACCCTCACCTTAAATATCATCTTCAGCTAAAGACAAAAGAAGATGTTAGGGGTAGTGGTTTGAGATTTTAAAGGGGAGGAAGGCAATTCACAGGGAGGTGGAAAACATGTTCAGTAAACAAATGTTTGCTGGGCCCCGGCAGACAGTGGGACACAGAGTGGACTCTGATCTCTGAATTTTTCCCTACCACACTTATCCCATATTCTTTGCAGACATCTTTGGTAATAGATCTATTCCTGTACCAGGCCTGGTATCTAAATTCTTCAGGCAGGAAGGGGGAAGATCAGAGTTTCTTCCTGAGTCTTTTGAGCCTTGATTGTTTTCAGCTCCAAATAATTTGCATGCCAGAGACATTTTGGGGTAGCAAATTTTGTTCCCCTGCAGAGTGTAGCTACAAAAGATATCATCAGGCAGGAAGGAGCCTTTCAAGAAGAAAGTGACAGTCAACAGTGTCAAACAATGGCTAAATACAAGTTCTTAGATTTATAAATTTGTCAGTTAATAAGAGAGAGTAAATTTAGTAGAAAAGTAGTTGCCATCATCTGTTGACAGTGAAAGTGGTAGAAGTCCAAGTTGGAAAAATTTGCTATATCTGGAACTCAGCTGGAGCAAAGTTACAGGTAAGTTTGGGTATTCTAAATTTGGAGTGAGCCCACACAGGCAAGAAGTATACTTTTCTGTTACAACATTTATTTTATTTATTTATTTTTAATTTATTCATTTTATTTTATTTTTGGCTGTGTTGGGTCTTCGTTGCTGTGCACGGGCTTTCTCTAGTTGCGGCGAGCAGAGACTACTCTTCATTGTGGTGTGCGGCCTTCTCATTGCAGTGTCTTTTCTTGTTGCTGAGCATGGGTTCTAGGTGCGTGGGCTTCAGTAGTTGTGGTGCACAGGCTCAGTAGTTGTGGCTCGTGGGCTCAGTAGTTGTGGCTCGCGGGCTCTTGAGTGCAGGCTCAGTAGTTGTGGTAGCCGGGCTTAGCTGCTCCGAACTCGTGTCCCCTGCATTGGCAGGCGGATTCTTAACCACTGTGCCACCAGGGAAGCCCCTCTGTTGCAACATTTAAATGAGGAAAAACAAAAAGTGCTTGAGTTGGCAAGATAGAAATTCAGTATTTTAGATCCTAAGGACATTTTTCAGGGTAATTAGATCATCTTATTATATTACCAGAATCTATGTGTAATAGAGTCTGTGTAGTGAATAAATTAAAACAAACAAACAAAATAAACCTCTGTCTCTTATTATTAAAATTTTAAATGTAATTCCATAACTAATAATAATAGTTATTATATACATATATATATAACCTTTTTTCAAGTGCTTAGTGTGTGCCAGGCCCTTTAAAATTTTAGTTGCATTATTTCGTTTGATATATTCAAAACAAACCTATGCATCCCAAGGTTAGAAATGAGAAAACTGAAGCACATATAAAATAACTTTTCTAAGGTCAATCTGCTAGCAAATGGCTGAGCAGGGATGATGTATCACACTTCTATCAAATTTGCCACACACACACACACACACACACACACACACACACACACACACATACATGCATGTGCCACGTGATACCCTGCTCTGGTAAAGATTTAGGACTGTTTTAATGACTCGACCTTTTATTTGGTGAGAAACACTTGTGTTATCCAAATTCTGCTACTTATTGGATAAATTTTATTTGCACACCAATCAGTTTGTTTCTAAGTTAATCTTTCTCATAGCATCTTTTTAAATGCAGATAGCCTTGAAATCCCTCCCTCAACTCTACAAATTCATTGGCTACATTTTCTTTCTTCCCAGTTATCTCAGGTGATAGCTTTATTTCAGGTGATGGCTTTATTAAATATTTTGCTACTACACAATAGTGTCACTGTTTTTCCATCCTTCTACAGCAGTTTCCTTATCAGTCTCCTAACTTCTTATAATAATTTCTAGTCACTTTGTGCCTCGTTTCAAAATCAATGCCATATATGTTAGGGTTTTTCTTTTCACATAAATTTTTATATCATTCAACATTGCCACAACAGTGCTGTTTAATCAACCAGCCCAGTATTCAGTGGCATACTTAGTTACTCACACGTTTGGGGTGACTGTGGGTTGGCTGATCCAGGTTGCAATTACCTGGAGTTGGCTTTATTTACACATTGCGTCTAAGTTTCTCATTTTCCCTGGATGAACAAGCTAACTGGGACATCTTCCAGTAATGTTAGGAGAGCAAAGAGCAGACATGCTCAATCATAGAGGCACACTCTTTTGTATTATGTGTGCTAGTAGCCCATTGGCCAAAGAAATTCATATGGCCATGCCCAGAGTTAATAGACAGGTAGATATACTTCATCCATCATGACACCAAGCCAGTGGTACAAATGCATAGCATTACTATAGGAGACTGAAGAATTATGCCCCATATTTAACTTTCCATAATGAGATTTTTACCAGTAATCCCCTGGTTGATAAAGTAGACATGATAACCAATAACTCTCATGATTTTGACTATTGTTTTATCATATAAATTACTTCTGTAACTCTTGGGTATTCACTTTAGAAACTGAACTATGGAATATAAATTAGTCAAATTTATATCTCACTTGGTGAATTGAGGTTAGAACGTACAGATATAGTAATGATAGTTTTTAACAAAATAAATGTTTTTTTGAGTTTACAAAATTTCTAGCATCTAAAGCAGTACATAGAACATAGTACACACTTAAGAAGGATTTATTAGCTTGAATCCTTAAACGTCATGTGTAACTTGTTTTCAGTTAATGAAAACATCAAATAAACCCCATATAGGGATTTTTCATTATTTTCAATGTGAAAATTATATATTGTGTGGTAAATTAAATACAAACCAAACAAAATGTAAAACTCTTCACTCCAAATTCTACTTTCTTGTCACCTTCCACACTTTGCTGCTGGCTGTACTTTAGCACATTGGATTTTTAAGCATTGTAAAGACTTGCGCACAAAAAAGAAGCGTTGATTTTAAGCACTTTTTCTTAAACAATTGCTCTGCCCTTCAGAGATAGTGTTGTGAAATAAAATGTCCTGTCATCAGAAGGCTCAAACTTTTCAACCCCTGCTGCCTTCCTCTTTGCCTGAGTGGTTGCAGTATTTGCCTTGTGCTGCTGGAGGCTATCTTTGGTAACTTCTTTTAGTTAAGGCAGAACTCTTAGGTTCTTAAATCCTATGTCACTAATTAATAACTGTGCTACAGTAAAACTGAGATGTTCATTCCCCTGAAAAGGTAAAAGCTGATCTGAGTGAGCTGTGTCTAACTAATCCTTTGGTGTATTCCCTGCTTTTGTAGGATCACACTGTGACTCCCCAGCTTCAGGCTCAAAATAAACTCAAATCTGGTCTTCTCTCATTCAGGCACATGCTAATTCAAATAGTTCTTTCTTTTTAGTTTGCATTCTCTTACCTACTTATCCTAAAATTTTGGCTTATAATATTATGAAAGATTTTTCTTCCTAGATTTTGCGAGGCCCTAGAAGAATTCAGCTATTTTCTGTGTCCTTTTATCAATATTTGCTTTGCTTCTTTACAAAGCACAGTAGAGTTGGAAAAGATGACTCCAGGAAGTCTGTATAAGGTTACTAGCCTTCCTGACTACTGGCTCCTTGAGTTCACAGTCAAGGTCTGGGAATAGTAAGCCTATCTTTACTGTTGGTCAGTAGGGAACATATTTGAGAAGGAGAACTGGGTGTAGATCAGGAAACACTGTAGACAAACTGGTACCTGCTGGTATTTCTGCATCTCTGTTGCATCGTGGCTGCTGCTTCATTTCTGCTTGGCAAGTTGCTTGCAACTTTACTTTCATCCAGCTCAGATTTGGAATCATGTAGGGAAGGAGATTCTGGGAAATGTAGTTTCCAGTGTAACCACATTTACAGTAGAACAACCCTTAACCATTAAAGTAAACAGAGAAGTTTAGGTTAGGTGTTCAAAGACATGAACAAAATAGAAGAGGTGAAGATGACACTCTGCCAATAGTTGTAAAACAAAGCAGCATGACGGGAAATATTGTTTAGCATGATGTATTATAGATTCATAGGGGTATATAATGAATAATATATATAATTATCATATAATAGAATGTTACACACACTTCTAGAAAAAGGTGGTGACATAACAAAAATAAAGGCAAAAACTGCTGTAGTTTCCCCCTTCTCTTTTATAATATTATTTAGATAAGAGGCTATCTGATACTATATCATTATTGGATTATATAACAGAATGCTATATGGTCTTTTGATACTTAGCTTATCCAAACAGTTTCTAACAACTGTATCTTATTTTTACTTTTATTTTTTACTTTTCTGATCTGACTAGTCTTTGATTCTTGTGACTCTTGCTTGAACTCTCTCCCAGGGTTTTTCCCAGGTCCTTGAGAGTAGGCCCAGGAGTTTTCATCTGGATATTCTTAGTACATGGCCTGTCGATTGGCACATAAGGGATGTTTAGTACATATTTTTTTAATTGAGATATAGTTGATTTATAATATTAGTTTCAGGTATACAACATAGTGCTTCACAATTTTTAAACCCTATATTCCCTGTATGGTTATTTTAAAATATTGGCTATATTCCCTGTGTTGTACTATGTATCTGTGAAGCTTATTTATTTTATACATAGTATTTTATACCTCTTAACCCTCTACCCTTATCTTGCCCCTCCCTGCTTCCTTCTTCCCACTGGTAACCACTAGTTTGTGGTGTGAGTCAGTTTCTTTTTTGTTCTATTCGCTAGTCTTACTTTTTAGATATCCCATATAAGTGATATCATATAGTACTTGTCTTTCTCTGTCTGACTTTTTTCACTTAGCATAATACCCTGCAAGTCCATCCATGTTGTTGCAAATGGTGAAATTTTATGGTTTTTTATGGCTGAGTAGTATTCCATTGCATATACATACCACATCTTCTTTATATATTCATCTGTTGATGGACTCTTAGGTTGCTTCCATATTTTGGCAATTGTAAATAACGCTGCTGTGAACATTGGGGTGCATGTATCTTTTCAAATTTGTGTTTTCTTTCCTTTTTTTTTTTTTTTTTGGATAAATACCCAGGAGTGGAATTGCTAGGTCATTTGGTAGTCTTTTGAGAAACCACCATACTGTTTTCCACAATGGCTGCACCAATTTACATTCCCACCAACAGTGTATGAGGGTTCCCTTTTCTCCACATCCTCACTAACATTTGTTTTTTGTGGGCTTTTGGGTGGTAGCCATTATGAAAGGTATGAGGTGATAACCTCATTGTGGTTTTAATTTGCATTTCTCTGATGATTAATGATGTTGAGCATCTTTTCATGTGCCTGTTGGCCATTTGTATGTCTTCTTTAGAAAAATGTCTCTTCAGGTTTTCTGCCCATTATTTCAGTCAGGTTGTTTGTTGTTTGATGTTGAGTTGTATAAGCTGTTTATATATTTTTGATACTAACTCCTTATTGGTCATATCATTTGCAAATATCTTCTGCTATTCAGTAGGTTGTCGTTTTGTGGATGATTTCCTTTGCTATGCAAAAGCTTTTATGTTTAATTAGGTCACCTTGTCACAATTTATGTTAAAGAGTGTTCTGCCTATGTTTTCTTCTAGGAGTTTTATGGTTTCCAGTTTTACATTTAGGTCTTTAATCCATTTTGAGTTTATTTTCTGTATATGGTGTTAGAGAATGTTCTAAGTTCATTCTTTTACATGTAGCTGTCAACTTTTCCCAGCACCAGTTATTGAAGAGACTGTCTTTTCCCCATTGTATATTCTTGCCTTCTTTGTTGTAGATTAATTGACCTTAAACACATGGGGATACATGTTTAATTTACAAAAGACAATAAATGTCAGTGTATATTTTTCCAACCTTCAATTCTTATACACAATATATGTCTATAATACATAATATGTAATCCTATAAATATTGGCTGATTATATTAATGACTAAATGTGTAGAAAAACATCTAAGGCATAGGTAGAACCTAATTTTATTTCCAAAAAAATTAGAACTGAGGAATAATTCAGCCTATTAACAACATGGATGCCAGTGCCAGTATAATCTATTCAACCATTGCCTTTTATGTAGTGTCACCTAATTTTTTGTCAGTTGAAATAGAACTTGATCTAAATTATGAGAAAATTGGAACATTATAATTCAGATATTAAACTAAGTAAAAATCACATTTGAAGCTTTGGGAAAAAAAACTTCCTTCCCAAAAAACTTTTTTTCATGAAATTTAATAAAACAGAGTTATAGTCAATAAAATTTGCTTTTTAAATTAGTTGGTTTCCAGATATGACTGATTTAGTATAATAGAATGTTTAAAAGGCTGTTGTTTTAAGTGAAATTCCAGAGTTTGCAATGTCCAAGTATTTAAATTTGACAAGTGGAAGAAGGGAATGCTATATCTACATGCAACATATAGTTTTTGTAAAGTCAGATAAATAGTTCTCACAAATCCTGCCTGAAAATTCCAAACAAATTGGATAATAACTATAATAAACATGGAAACAATTTTACCTACATAACATTTGCTATAACTATTGTACACAGAAAGGTTTAAAGAGTTACAAAGAAAAAAAAATAGGAAATAAACTTCAATCTATTTCAGTTAAGAGTTAGAAAAATCTCAAATTTTTATAACTATTCAATGAAAAACAATTAAATAAATGGATGCAATGAAGCATGACTATGAAATTTTCTATGTCCTTAGGGGTGTTAGGCATGACATATTATGGTAAAGATTGGATTAGAAGTCATATAAATTTTTTATTTTAAAAATGAGAAAAGTAACTTATATAATTGCCTGTTCCAGTTTTTGGCCTCCTGCCTTATTCCTGCCGTGCTCTAGTAAACTGTATTTTAGAAAAGGGCATAGTATTTTAGCATTTCACAATGTAACAAGATTACATATTTGTAGAATGCTAACCATGGTATATTTCTCAGCTACTGCCTATAATGAGTTACATTCTTCTTTGAAATCTTTTAGTATGTGTTTTCCTATTAGTGAAACCACATACTAAAATCTCATGGATAAATATATATGATTGATATTTGGTTTGTGCATGTAGATGATGCAGTGTTAGAACCAGGACACAAGGCTAACAATATGAAAATGTATTACAAGACATTTGGATAATCTTTGAGAAATTTAGTATTAAATTGTAGTTAGAACAATCTTAGTTTGATAATGCCTGATTATTTCTTTTAGATGTAAATCTGGTATACCAAATTCAAAATTTGATTAACTGTGACAAACTTGGTAAGTAGAGTGAATTTGGGAAAATTATCTTGGGATTTAACCATATTTAATTAAATTGAAAATGTACTAGTGATGTTGGGAATGTTGACTTACTGCCTTATTCATTTAGTAAACATGTCAGAAACCATGCTGGGTATAAGAGAAGATTATGAACGTATTGGTAAATTCTTCCTGTGCTTGAAAAGATAATCAATTGATCATAACTGTGTGACTTCACATTTTGTAAAACTAAAAGGCATGCATTTTAAAAACTAATTTAAAGTGATCACCAAAGCTTTTCAAATAACATTAAGTACTTTTTTTTTAGGTAACTGGCTTATTTAGGTTTAAGTAGTATATATATGTGATGGTTAATTTTATGTGTCAACTTGGTTAGACCTTGGTACTCAGATTATTTGTTCAAACAATATTCTAGATGTTTCCAAGAAGGCATTTTTTTAGATGAAATTAGCATTTAAGTCAGGCTTCAAGTAAAGCAGTCTACCTTCCATATTGTGGGTGAACCTGATCCATTTAGTTGAAGGCTTTAATAGAAAAAGACTGATCTTTCTGGAAGAAGAGGGAATTCTTTGGACTTGAACTACAACATCAACTCTTCCCTGGGTCTCCAGCCTGCCAGCCTACCCTGCTCATTTGTAGACTTGCCAAGCCTCCACCATCTCCTGGGCCAATTTCTGAAAATCTCTCTCTTTCCCCTCTCTCTCCCCTCTCTCTCCTCCCTCTCCTCTCTTCTCTCTCTCTCTCTCTCTTTCTCTCTCTTTCCTTGTACATCCTATTGATGTATTTATCTAGAGAACTCTGACCTCTGACTAATACAGTATGCTATTAAGATACCATAGTTGTATTCTGAAAACTTTGTTTCACTTTTTCATTGAAAATACCATGAAAGTTAGGCAGGTGGATGTTATTTTTAGTATGATCAGTTTCATTTTCTGGGAAAAGAATGGGCCAGGAGTTTACATATGTAAGTGATTTTTTAAACTTTTTGAAAGTTTCAGTATGGAATTCTGTTTTTCTTTTTATATGGATAAAAAGTGGGATTTGATAAAGTTGTACCACATGGAAGCAGGTAGGAGTTATCTATGATAAGAGTATACTTTTGATGGTTTCAAATGATTTAATCTTATTTCTGAATTACCATAGTGCTAAAAACAAAGCCTTAATCTAAATAGAACTCTGTGTGTTGAAGAAATAATTTTTTATAAGTAGAAATGTGAGTTCTATTTCCTTTTACTCTTTTAAACTTTGCTTAGTTTTAGGAGAAAAATACGATGCAAGCCATTTATTCTTAAGCTCTGTCCACTTTAAAAGTATTTTTTCTAATTTGTTCTGCTTAAAAAGAAATAACAAACACTGTTTTTCAGCATCCAGTTCTACCAAGCCAGGCAGATCAAAGTTTTCCTGTGTCTGAGGCACTTCATTGAACAAAAAGTCCCAGGAACCACACGTTCCACCTGTTTCTACTTGCCACTTCCCCCAAAATTCACCTGAATTAAAGGGATGAATAACAACTGCTTTTGATCACACATCAGAAAAGGACATCGTAAGTAAATTAATATTTTCTGTCTGAAACAAAATCTTGTCCTTTGCATGCAATAGTCACCCATGGTGACTATAGAATATTCTCTTTTATTAATTTGGGTGTCCTTGATCTACTTGACGAAATGCCCTGTATATTTCACGTTTCCTCCTACAAGAATAACAAAACAAATGAGAAACTTCAAAATCTTCCCAAAAGAGAAATAATCTGTTGAATCAACACAGATGTGTTTAGGCCCTAATATGTAATTAGCACAAAATGCTGAGTTAAATCTTCAAATATTTCCGTTACTTTAACTCTATGCATTCCGAGTATTCTATATACAATATAAAAATTTCCTCTCAGAGAATCAGTGAAACAATATTTATCTACTGCCTGTCTATCTGTCATTTATCTAGGAAGATATAAAAGCAATATTTTAGCTCTTTTATCTACTAAAATAGTTATTTGTATAGCTTACTATGTTTCCAACCACGTGTTCAAATCAAAATACTCATCCATCCTATTTTCCTTTAACAAAACAAATCATCAAGTGCTATTGTTGCAAAATTGCCATATCATTTTGAAAACATGTCAAATTTTGACATGACTGGCTTGAGTATATTTGAATAGTATTGTATAGCAAATAGTTATTCCTCTTGCATTAGGTTGACTTATACAGTTGCCTCTGTTTGGAATTGTTTTATGTAGATGATCTCTACTAAGCCTTTCAAATCTGAAAGTCTAGTTCTCGGGTGGAAAAATCTTCATCCTGTGCAAATGAATTCACGGTAAAAGTTTCATGACATAAATGGTATAATGACCAGCAGACTCAGGAAAAGCCAAAATTTGCTTTGGTTCAGAGTTCCTGTAGGTGCAAAAGGATCACAATTGGTGTTGAAAACAGTAGCACGTATGTTAATGCATGACTGCTAAAAACATGATCCAGCCCACTAGTTAACATGGTCCAATCAGTAGCTCAAAACTGACAGATAAACTTAGCAGCTCCTGGATAAAGAGCAAGAAGTGTTTAGGGAGTTCAATAGACTTGGCTGCTTAAATTTAAATGAAATAAATTTAAAAAAATGAAAAGTTCAGTTCCTTAGTCACATATCAAGTGCTTAATAGCCACAAGTGGATAGTGGCTACTGTTTTGAGTAGTGCAGGATAGAACATTGTTCAGAGCCCAATTTTTGGTAGAATAATAACTAGTTCACATTTTGACATTTAAAAGTACTTTCTCGTATATTACCTATTTGTTAAAAAAACTGATGAGAATTTAAGGAGTTCTGTTTTGCTTTCTTAAACCTGAAGTTCAAGGAAATTTACTCTGTATGGCCAGTAAAATACAGAATTGTGAATTTAGCTTAAATATTCTAATTCCAAGAGACAAATCAAAAAAAACAAAAATCCTAACTTTTTTGGGTCTACATCAGCATAACATCATTTGTATACGTTTTCAAGATGGTTATGCCGGAAAACACACTTTTGTATGTATATAGGTCTTTATATTTATTATCTAATCAGTATTAAATTTTTTGTCATATCTTATAGGCTTGTGGTACCTAGCAGATATTAATTCTCTTTTAGACCTCATGCCCAACATAAAGTAGCCATCCCTTGGCCAGGGAAGGAAGTGAAAAGCAAAAATTTTATCATAGATGTTAGCATAATAATTCTTCATTGTTTGTGGCACAATTACTGTACATGGATTAATAATTATAATTTCTGAACCTAATAATTTATGCATTAGTATTTTGTCCCTGTCATGTCTTGAATTTTTGCAATTAAGTGTTTTAATAATGGAAAGGTTAATTGTGCTATTCATCAGAATTGCTTGCTGTGAGATGGTAGACAAATAAGAACTTTACAGACAAAGGGCATACTCACTAACCAAGCCTGTCATTTCTTTAGAAAATAAACTTGCTGTGACAGCATAATGGATTTATTTAATTTGCAAAATCTTGGGGTTCAGAAAAGTTCCTGCTAAAACAAATTGTCAAATTTATATTTACACTCAGACATATCCAGAGTTGCATATACTTTTCTATGTCTAGGTATATGTATACACACCTTGGTGTACACTACACATACATATATACAATGTATACTCACTTTCATTAAACTATAGCCTAGAAAACCAAGATTTTGTTCTAAAAGCATAATCAGATACCATGCTTCTTAAAATTATTAGTACATGATATAAGAAGTATTATTTTAACATATTCTTATAGTAATGACTATAAAGCTGATGAATACAGTTCTTATTAATGTGCCACTAGATATTTGAAATTTTTTAAAAGTATGGTAATGATCATTATATGCTAGTCAACTTATCTCTCAACTCTGGAAGAGTACTTGAAAGATTGTCAAGTAGTTTAATTTTCAAACCTCTAAAACAGTGATTCACAAAGTTTGGTCTGGGACCTAGTGACATGAACATGGATTTAGGAACTACTTTTGGGGGCTAGTACAGAGGTCTAGAATAATGGTGTCCTTAATCAGGTGGGGGTTTGCTTTCCTTTCGCAAAACTTGAAATCCAGAAATAGGTAATACTGGGTGACTGACTTGTAACTTTTTGCTCTAATGTCCTTTTCACTGGCTTTTAAATGCAAAGTTGCCTCATGCATACAAGTTGGTCATTGGAAGACCCACCATATCATCCATATTCTAGACTCCAGGAAAGGGAGAGAAATTCCAGCTGAAGCAGCTCTTTTAAAGAGCTTTTCTGAATTGCCCACAGAATAACTTAGATTCATATATTAATTTCCACATATATCAAACACACATATTACTCCCCAAAAGGACCATCCTAAAATCTCATCGAATGACTACCTCTCCTACAAGTCATAGGACATGAGTGTAAGGTATGATCTTCTCTGTCAGGGTTGGATGTTGTGTCTGATAGTCTAATCAGCTATATGGTATCCAACCCACTGAAGGCAGAATGATGGAGAAGAAACAGTATAACACAATAAAAATGTCCATTTGGAAAATGGAAAACAATAAGCAATCATGGTCTTTATAATTGATTAAATTCCAATGAACATAAATAGTATTGATGACCTGTTTCAGAAAAATTCCTTAGTTAACCCATCTGGCAGCCTTGGTTCTGCCTTCTGTGAGGCTCTCTTCTGTGATCTTCCATGGCTAGATCTAGGTACTGGAGGGTAAAGTATTGCTGGAGGTGGCACTGATCACGTCCTGTTGCTGCAGGTCTAAAGCCAAAGGATTATTTTTTACAGGTTCATATTAGTGAGGTTTGTATTGTCTTGTTCTTTTCCTTTCTTCTTTTCAATAAATTTCCTTCCAGAAACTTAGTAGAACTCCAGTCTGTTTCCAGTTATATCCTTGGTTAAGTAACCACAGACAGAATCTTGTTTTGACATAGGTTTAAGCCTGGGAACTCTTGTCATTTACTTCCTATTTTAAAAGCTCTGCTTTTAATTACTGTGATCAGTCTTTTCCTTTCTGTTCCCTAAGAATTGACCACTATATCAAAAGCTTTACTGCTACACTTCTTTCTTAAACTATTGACCCTGACAACAGTGTCTTGAGTGAGACGGCAACAGCTTTTTTCCTATCCTTTCTAGAAGGATACAGGCTTTATCACCAACTAAAGCTTCAGGTTTAAAACTATCACACACAACCATTTTAATTTAGAGTCCAGAAGCAGTTGGTTTTTCAGTCTAATAAGTTTCCTATCTATGAGATATCTAGTCAACATAGATTGCAGGACAAGGACAGATAGCAGAATTTCCTTCCATCTCTGTTTTCAGAATGGTTAGCTCTACTCTGAGTTTATCTCTATTTTATAGAACTTTTCTAAAAGTGGCAAAAAGGGAACCAGTAAATGCCAACACAGACCCTGCCATTTACCTCCGTGTTACAGCTGGCTTCATTTTCTAAATAATTTGTGGACTAACCACATCTTCCAAAGACAGTCTTTACCATTCTTTGGAGATAACATTGTATAATGCCATTTCGAGTAAAGATTCTTTGCCTTTAAACATGGGTTTTGCCCTTTCATTTGGAAGCATTGATCACATAGATGGTCTAGTATTTGGGGATAGAGAAGCATCTATTTTATTCATGCTACAGGAAAAGCTAGTTGTATTATGGAGGCAGCTACACTAATCAGCTAAATTCTGAGGAGTGATGTTGTCACTTCTTAATAGAAAAGTTTGATTGATAAGGGGAAGAAGAGGAAATACTCACCAGTTCAACCCATTCACAGACAGGCTATTCCAATAAGTACCCCAGACATCTGTAATCCATTCAATAAATAGTCTTTGAACCCTGTTATGAATCAGAAACTTTAATAGGTTTGGGAAAACGAGGATGAAACAAGATTAGTACAGTCCTTGCCCTCACAAACCTTAAAAGGTAGCAGGGTAGGTAGACAAAATTTTAATTTGAAAAAGAAATCCATGTTGTTATAAGATATTTGGTAGAAATAATCAGGGTGCTAGAAAGAAGCAGGGTGCTAAGATACCGATAATAAACATTGATTAGATGTTTCTCTTACTCCAGGCACTGTTATGCTTTACTTTATTAGCTTATTTAACCTAACAACCCTATGAGATATTATTATCGTCTCCATTGTTAAACTATGAAACTGAGGCAGAGAAAGTCTAAATACATTGCTCACAACCACAGCTATCGATGGCAGGATGATGTTAATCCTGTTACTTTAATATAGAGTTCATGCTCTTGATCATGACAGTACACTCTCTTTCATAAGACAATAAATCAGGGAAGACTTGCTCGAGGGAGATGAAAAAGTGTGGGTGACAACCAAGCTAAGACCTGAGGGCTGAGAAGGAGTCAACTGTGAAAAGAGTGGGAAAAAAATCATTTCAGGCAAATGCAATTGCATGTGGGAGGAGCTCAAGATGGGAATGGGTACACTGTGTTAAGCAAACTGAAACAGGCCAGCATGTTTGGCGAATTGTGAACAAAAGAGGCAAGTGATGGTGGGTCAAAGAATTTTCAGGCCATGATAAAAATTTAGATTTTATTCCAGGTGCAAAGGAAAGCCATTGAAGAGTACTAAAAACCATTTTCATCTGCTATAAACATTGCTGTCCTTTTCAAGGGGTTTTTGAAATTTATGGAATACTGTAGCAAAATGGTTAAAAATGAGAAAGTATCTTAAAATATGGCATCTGGTCATTCTACTCTTCACAGAAAATCAAATGATTTCAAGTATTTTCAGAAAAAGGCACTTTAGGTTGACATTATTTCATTCACACACATCTGTCTTTTGTGGCTTCTCAGTGGAGTACATAGCCACAAATACTTCTTGTTTCTTCAATCAGAGAGAAAGAAATGAACAGATGGGAGATTAAAGGAGCAGCTGAGCAGAGAATCTGGCAAAATATGCATCAGTTTATAGGTAGATGAATAAAAATTTGACGGTCTAGTGTAGAAAGAGACTATAAAAATGACTCCTGGTTTCTATATTATGGATATTGAGATAGTCTCTGATCTTTTCTGATAGGGTTTGGTACAACAAGTACAATTGATTTTTAGTAAGTACCTAGTGTGGTACCTTCTCATACAAAAGTACAATTATTTTGGAAGGAAATAAAAAAAAAAAACAAAAACCTAACTGAACAAACATATCTTTTATATGAAATTGTTTCCCCCTAGAAATAAACATGAAGCTTTACTACTTGGGAGCTTATTAGAAAATGTTTCTCTTTTAATTAAGTCCATTCACCTTTTCCCAGATCTAGCAGGGATCTACCAATGATTCTATGCAACAAGAGTTTTTAAGTGGAAGACAGTTTAGGAGCAAAGTCTGCTTAGAATATTTAGTCTAGATCTCACTAATCTCTTTCTGCCTAGTATGTGGCATCCTTCTTTTCCTTCATTCAGTGTTATTATATGTTAATTTATGTAGACATGTCCTAGTGTCCTATGAAGTTAGAAATTATGTTATTCATCTTTCTTGATCTTACTACAGCAATGAGCATACACTCAATAATTATAATGTAAATAGCACGCTGTTTACAATACAAGACAAATAAACATTTTGACAGTAATTTAGGAACATCCAGCTCTAAAATTCCTTGCCTCCACAGCCTGCATAAGTAGGAATATATATATTACATATTGTTTTTTCAGTGAGTATGAAAATAAAACAGCTTTTAGAAGAAAAGTGTGTTTTGTTACTTTCCATTTCCTACTTACACCCTTTGCTTCAAGATGTGTTAGGGTGAAGAGATTTTTCAGCATTTTTTCTTTGAAAAGAAAAATTTATTCCCACAACCATGTTTTCTATTTATTCATGCCAGAATTTAAAATTTAGCTACTTTGAGAGGCGAACTTCCTTAATTTCTAAAGATCATCTCTAAAAAAATTACAACTAATAAAATGATTAATGATGATAAACTAGAAACTTTAAGATCAGGAACAAGAAAGAATGTCCTCTCTCACAAATCATTTTCAACATCACACTGGAAGTACTAGCCAATGCAGTAAGACAAGAAAAGAAAATAAAGAGTATGTGGATTGAGAAGGAAGAAATAAAACTGTTTTTCTTTGCAGATGACATGATTATCTATGCAGAAAGAATTGACCAAAAAAAGATAAAAAACAAAACAAAAAACCCACAAACCTCCTGGAACTGATAAGCAATCATAGCAGGGCTGTAAGATACAAAGTTGATATAGGAAGTCAGTTGCTTCCCTGTATGCTAGCAATGAACAAGTGGAATTTGAAATTAAAGCCACAAAACCATTTATATTAGAACCTCCCCAAATGAAATACTTAGGTATAAAGCTAAAAAAAATATACATAGAAGATCTATAAGAGGAAAACTATAAAACTGTGATGAAAGAAATCAAAGAAGAACTAAATAAATGGAGAAGTATTTTATGTTCATTGATAGGAACACTCAAATTGTCAAATGTCAGTTCTTCCCCACATGATGTATGATTCAGTACAATCCCATCAAGTTATTTTGTGATCATTAACAAACTGATTCTAAAGTTTATATAGAGAGGCAAAAGACTCAGAATAGCCAAGAAAATATTGAAGGGGAAGAGCAAAGTTGAAGGACTGACACTTCCTGACTTCAAGACTTACTTTATAAAGCAACAGTAATCAAGACAGTGTAATATTAGTGAAAAAAATAGACAAATGGCTCAATAGAACAGAATAGAGAGCCCAAATTAGACCCATGCAAATATAGTCAACTTTGACAAAGGAACAAAGGCAATACAGTGGAGAAAAAATAGTCTTTTCAACAAATGGTGCTAGAACAACTGGACATCCACATGCAGGAAAAAAAAGAATCTAGGCACAGACCTTACACCCTTTACAAAAGTTAACAGAATATGAATCGCAGACCTAAATGTAAAACGCAAAAATATAAAAGTGCTAGTAGACAACATAGATAAAAACCTAGAGCGCCTTGGGTTTGGCAATGGCTTTTCATTTTTTTATTGCAATTTTTATTCAGTGATAATTAACAGAGTGTATACAATATAGTGATTAGATATTTTTATACATTATGAAACAATCACCACAATGAGTCCAGTTATACAAAGTTGTTATAATATGATTGACTACATTCCTTATCCATGATTTCTATCCCTGTGAGTTATTTATTTTATAGCTGAAAGTTTGTATTTCTTAATCCCCTTCACCTATTTTGTCCATCCTCCTACCTTCCTTCCCTCTGGCGACCACCAGTTTGTTCTCTGTATCTGAGTCTGTTTCTGTTTTGTTTTGTTTTGTTTGTTTCATTTTAGGTTTCACATGTAAGGGAGATCATTTGGTATTTGTTTTTCTCTGACTTATTTCATGTAGCATAATACCCTTCAGGTCCATCCATGTTGATGCATATGGCAAGATTTCATTCTTTTTTATGTCTGAGTAATAGTCCATTGTATGTATATACCCCACATTTTCTTTACCTATTCATTTCTGGATGGATGCTTAGGTTGATTCTGTATTTTGGCTATTGTAAATAGTGCTGCAATACACATAGGGGTACATATATATTTTTGGATTAGTGTTTTTGTTTTCTTTGGATAAATACCCAGAAGTAGAATTCTGGATCGTATGATAGCTCTATTTTTGAGTTTTTTGAGGAACCTCTATACTGTTGTTTATAGTGGCTGCACAAATTTACATTTCCACCAACAGTGCATGAGAGATCCCTTTTCTCCACAGTTTTCACCAGCTCTTTTTATTTCTTGTGTCTTGATGATAGCCATTCTGAAAGGTGTGAACTGATATCTCATTGTGGTTTTGATTTGCATTTCCCTGATAATTAGTGACGTTGAATATCTTTTCATGTGCCTGTTGGCCATCAATATGTTTTCTTTGCAAAAATGTCTGTTGAAGTCCTCTGCCCATTTTAAAATCAAGTTTTTTTGTTTTTGTTTTTTTATATTGAGTTGTATGAGTTCTCTCTATATTTTATTATTCTATATATTATTCACAAATATCTTCTCGCATTCAGTAGGTTGCCTTTTTGTTTTGTTGGTGGCTTTCTTTGCTGTGCAAAAGCTTTTTTAGTTTGATGTAGTTCCATTTGTCTACTTTTGTTTTTGTTACCCTTGCTGAGGAGACATATCCCCAAAAATATTGCTAGGACCAGTGTCAAAGAGGTTACTGCCTACACTTTCTTATAGGAGTTTTGTGATTTCAGGTCTTACATTCAATTCTTTAATCCAGTTTGTGTTTATTTTTGTTTACGATGTAAGAAAGTGGTCCAGTTTCATTCTTTTGCCTGTAGCTGTCCAGATTTCTCAGCATCATTTATTGAAGAGACTGAGAGACTGTCTTTTCTCCATTGTATATTCTTGCCTTCTTTGTCATAAGTTAATTGACCATATGAATAAGGGTTTATTTTGGAACTCTCTATTCTGTTCCTTTGGTCTATGTGTTTGTTCCTGCATCCCTGGAATGAATCCCACTTGATCATGGTATATGATTTCTTTTAATGTATTGTTGAATTCAGTTTGCTAATATTTTGTTGAGGATATTTGCATCTGTGTTCATCAGGGTTATTGGCTTGTAATTCTTTTTTTATGGTGTCTTTGTTGGTTTTGGTATTAGGGTAACGCTGGCCTTATAAAATGAGTTTGGAAGCATTCCTTCCTCTTCAGTTTTTTGGAATAATTTGAGAAAGATGGGTATTAACTTTTCTTTAAATGTTTGATAGAATTCACCTGTGAACCCATCTGGACCTGGAGTTTTGTTTCTTTGATTACTGATTCTATTTTGTTGCTAGTAATCTATCTATTCAGATTTTCTGATTCAGTCTTAGAAGGGTGTATGTTTCTAAAAATTTATCCATTTCTTCTAGGTTGTCTATAATTTGTTGGCATATAATTGTTTATAGATTTTCTTCCAATCCTTTGTATTTCTGTGTTGTGGGTTTTAATCTCTCCTCTTGAATTTATGATTTTATTTATTTGGGCTCTCTCTCTTTCTTGATGAGTCTGGCTGAAGGTTTGTCAATTTTGTTTATCTTTTCAGAGAACCAACTTCTAATTTATTGTTTTTTTTTTTTTTTTTTTTTTTTTTTTTTTTTGGTCTCCATTTCCTTTATTTCCTCTGAGATCTTTATTATCTTCCTTCTTCTGATTTTGGACTTTGCTTGTTCTTTTACTGGTTCCTTCAAATGTACATATAGATTGTTTATTTGAGATTTTTCTTATTCTTGAGGTAGACATGTATTCCTGTTAATTTCCCTCGTAAAACTGCTTTTGCTGCTTCTCACAGATTTTGGTATGTTGTGTTTTCATTTTCATTTGTCTCAAGGTATTTTTTGATTTCCTCTTTGATTTCTTTGTTGATCCATTGATTATTTTGTAGCATGTTGTTTAGTTTCCACGTGTTTGTGTTTTTTCCAGTTTCTTCTTTTATTTGATTTCTAGTTTCATACCATTTGGGTCAGAAAAAGATGCTTGATATGATTTCAATCTTAAATTTATTGGGACTTATTTTATGGCCTAGCATATGATCTGTCCTGGAGAATGTTGCATATGTACTTGAAAAGAATGTGTATTCTGTTGCTTTTGGAGGGAATGCGCTCTCTATATCTATTAAGTTCATTTAGTCTAATGTGTTATTTAAGGCCAGTGTTTCCTTATTGATTTTGTGCCTGGGTGATCTGTCCATCAACGTTAAGTGGGATATTAACGTTCCTTACTATTATTGTATTGCTTTCTATTTCTTTTATTTCTGTTATTATTTGCATTAAATATTTAGGTGCTCATATGTTGGATGCAAACCAACAAATGTTATAGCCTCTTGTTGGCTTGACCCCATTATCATTATATATTACCCTTTTGTGTCTTTTGTTACAGTCTTTGTTTTAAAGTCCATTTTGTCTGATATAAATATTGTTATCCCAGCTTTCTTTTCTTTCCATTTGCATAGAATATATTTTTCCATCCCTTCATTCTCAGTTTGTGTGTGTCTTTAGATATGATTCGAGTCTATTGTAGGTAGCATATAGGTGGGTGTCGTTTTTTTAAAATTAATTCAGCTACCCTGTGTCTTTTAATTGGATAACTTAGTCCATTTATGTTTAAACTAATTATTGATAGGTGTGTACTTATTGCCATTTTATTCATGGTGTTTTGGTTGTTTCTGTATTTCTCTGTTCCTGTCTTCTCTTGGTTTCTTCCATTATGGTTTGATGGATTCCTTTAGCATTATGTTTGGATTCCTTTCTCTTTATTTTTTTGGCATGTATCTCTTGTAGGTTTTTGGTTTGTGGTTACCATGAGGTTCATACATAGCAATCTGTATGTATATAGCTGTCTATTTTAAACTTAAGTTTGATAGTAGCTTAAGTTTGCAGGCATTCTAAAAGCAGCACATAACATTTTTACTCCCTCATACTCTACATTTTATGTTTTTGATGTCATATTTTACATTTTAATTTTATATATCCCTTAACTACGTATCATAGTTATAGTTGTTTGTACTTTTGTCTTTTAACCTTCATACTAGCTTTTTAAATGGCAGATCCACTGCCTTTACGACATATTTGCCTTTACCAGTGATATTTTTTTCTTTCATATATTTTCTTATTTATAGTTGTGGCCTTTTCTTTTCCACTTGAAGAAGGCCCTCTAACATTCTTGTAAGGTTGGTTTAGTGGTGAGGAACTCCTTTAGTTTTTTGATTGTCTGGAAAGCTCTTTATCTTTCCATCAATTCTGAATTATAAACTTGCCAGGTAGAGTATTCTAGGTTGTAAATTTTTTTCATTTGTTTGTTCTTTGTTCTTTCTTTTCAGCACTTTAAATAAATCCTGCCACTCCCTTCTGACCTATAAATTTTCTGCTGAAAAATTAGCTGATAACGTTGTTGGGTTTCCCTTGAATGTAATGAGTTGCTTTTCTCTTGCTGCCTTTAAAATTCTCTATCTTTAATTTAAGCCATTTTAATAATAATACATCTTGTTGTGGGTCTTCTTGGGTTCATCTTGTTTGGAGCACTCTGTGCTTCCTGTATCTGGATGACTGTTTCCTTCCCCAGTTTAGGGATATTTTCAGACATTATTTCTTCAGATAAGTTTTTTGTCCCTTTCTCTCTCATTTGTCCTTCTGAGACCCCTATAATACAAGTGTTAGTATGCTTCATGTTGTCCCAGAGGTCCCTTAATCCCTCCTCATTAAAAAAATTCTTTCTTATTTTTGCTGTTCTGATCCTCTGATTTCCACTGTTTTATCTTCTGTATTGCTTGTTCATGCTTTTCTATCATCTACTCTGCCATTGATTCCCTTTAATATATTTTTTACTTCAGTTATTGTAGTCTTTAGCTTTTAATTGCTTCTTTCTTATATTTTTTGTAGAAGTTCTCACTGAGTTCCTCCATTTTTCTCCAGTTTGTTGACCATCCTTATGACCATTTCTTTGAACTTTTAATCGGGTAAATTAATTATATCCATTCATTAGGGTTTCTTTTTCCCCCTTGGGTGTTAACTTTGTTCTTTTGACTGGAGTATATTCCTCTGACTCCTCATTTTCTGTGATTTTCATTTTTGTTTCAATGAATTAGGTGGAACAGCTACCTCTCCTGGTCTTGAAGGGGTAGCCTCATGTGGAAGCATCCACTGTATAGACTGCTTGTGCGTGGCAGCTTTTGAAGGCAAACTGGAGCTAAGTGGGCACGGGCCAGGGGAAGTTCCTGGGGAGCACTGTGCCTCAGGCCATTTTGGCAAGGTGGCTGGAACTCGAGTGGGCCCAGGCTAGGGGGAAACCCTGGGGGGACTCAAACAGTGACACTTGCTGGTACCTCTGACCCTGGAGAGAGCTGTAGCAGTTCCCTGCCTATTTGGCAGAAGCTCTAGGGTTAGTAAATGAATTTCCTTCCCATATACACGGCAGACTGCTATTTTATGCTCTAAGTCCCAGGGCAAACAAGTTTGCACTTGGGACCCTCAGCAATATTCCTTCCTGTTGCAGGTCACTGTGTTTGGGTGGGGTTCCTGTGGATATTGTGTCTCTGTCTTTCCTACCCATTTCTGTGTGCTCCTTCTGTGTACAGTAGCTATCCAGTTAGCCCTCAGGTCTTCTTTAGGAGGAGTTGCTCTATATGTTGGTATAGATTCAGGGCATCCATGGGAGGGGGTGAACTTATGGTCTTCCTACACTGCCATCTTGGATCCCTCTCCCAGCAATGAGTTTTTAGATCCAACACAAAAAGCATGTTCCATGAAAGAAATAACTGATAAGTTGTACTTCATTAGACTTAAAAATTTCAGTTCTGTGAAAGATGCTGTCAGGAAAATAAGAAGACAAGCCACAGACTGGGAGATAATATTTGTAAAAGACATATAGATAAAGGAATATTATTTAAAACATACAGAGAACTCTTAAAACTCAACAATAAGGGGGAAATGTCCAGTTAAAAAAATGGGCAACAGACCTGAATAGATAGCTCTCCAAAGAAGATATAGAGGACAATAAGCACTTGAAAAGGTGTTCAACACCATATGTCATCAGGGAATTGCAAATTAAATAACAGTGTGATACTACTACATATCTATTAGAATAGTGAAAATTCAAAACACTCTCAATACCAAATGCTGGCAAGCATGTGGAGCCATAGAAATTCTCACTTATTGTTGGTGGGAACACAAAATGGTGTAGCCCTTTTGGAAGACAGTTTGGCAGTTTCTTCCAAAACTAACCATACTCTTACCACAGAATTCAGCAGTTGTGCTCCTTGTTATTTACCCTAATGAACTGAAATCTTATGTCCAAACAAAAACCTCACACAGGGGCTTATAGCAGCTTCATTCATAATTGCCAAAACTTGGAAGCAATCAATGTGTCCTTCAGTAGGTAAGTGGATAGACTGCAAAACATCTAGACAAAGGAATACTATTCAGCATTAAAAAGAACTGAGCTATTTTAAACCATGGGAAGACATGGAGGAGCCTTAAATGCATATTATTTAGTGAAAGAAGCCAATGTGCAATGGCTATGTACTTATGATTCCGGTTATATGATATTCTGTATGAAATAAAACTATGGAGATAGTAAAAAATAGGATCAGTAGTTCCAGAGGTTGGAAGGGAAATAAGGATACATAAGCAGAGCACACAGGATTTTTAGGGCAGTGCAATTGTTCTGTATGTTACTATAACGGTGGGCACGTGATTCTGTATGTTTGTCTCAACATAATGCACAACGTCAAGTGAACCCTAATGTTTAATGTGGATTTTGGATAATATTGTGTCAATGTAGGTTCTTTGATTGTAACAAGTGATCTACTCTCGTGGGGTGTTGATAGTTGGGGAGCTGTGCATGTATGTTTGGTGGAAGGCATATAGAAACTCTGTACTTGGCTTAATTTTGCATTTAATGTAAAACTGCCCCTAAATATATATATATATAGTTTTTCAAAATTAGATCTTTTGAAATATCTTGAGCATCTAGAAGGACAGACTCATGTCTTAAACATCTTGGTATCCTGGGGTGAGACACAATGCTTGCAACAGAGGGGAGTCCCAACAAATATTTGTTATATGAATGATATGTACTCTGCCCCTCTCTAGGCAATTTATGAAGTTGATCTGTAGCATATTTTTATTAGATATCACAGTTTATGACAGTGAGTGGGGTTTTAAGATAAGGATGGAATACTAATGAGGAAAACATAATTTAGTCATTTAAAAAAAGGACCTTTCTAGTCTCAATTAAATATGGTTTTATTTTATTTCTAAAATCACGTATACATTTCAGTATTATTAAAATGCTTTTGAAGAATCTAGCAAGATTATCATATGGATTTTCTCCCTTGAAATTTTCATGTGATAAATATATTATACATTTTTAAAAATCCTTGAACATTGATATATCCTTGCATTCCTGGGATAAATCCTACTTGGTAATATTTTATGTATTTCATATACTGGTGGGTTTGATTTGAAAGGATTACATTTAGGACTTCTGCTAAATTATTAAGGGAAAAACTGGCTATTCTCATTTTCTTTTTTGTGTAGAGTGAACTTCAAAAACATTTTAAGTATATTGTTATTTTTAAAACTCACTTTTTTGGTGTGCTCTGAAACATTATACACACACACACACACACACACACACACACAATAAAATAATTTACTATTTGACATTTTCACTGAAAATATCCGCAAATCTGTCTAAGCCTGAAAAATATTTTGCTTATATTCTACTTTGACAATGCTTATCAATTTTCTACTTTAGTTTTGTACTCAATTTGAATTGATTTTGGTGATTTTGATTCTTTTGAAATCTTTCAGTTTAGAATTTTCGAGCTCATTGATTTGAACATGTTTCTTTTCCTCAATATCTGCTGTTTTACTTTTAAAAATTGTATTTGTGGTTTCTTTCTAGTATTCTTAATTAAATTTAGAGATGATTCTTTTAAAATTTTTCATAGAAGCAACACCTTGTTTTTGCACTATTATGTCTTCTTTTAGTTGTTTTGCTGTTTTTTCCCTTCTGTAATTAAATTATGTGTTAATTTAAAACATTTAGCACTATGAATTTACTTTTGACTAAAGCTTTCACCAGAGTTCATAAGTTTTAATGCATAGTATTTTCAACATTTTATTTCCTAAGAATATCCTGTGATATCAAACTTTTAAAATTTTTTACTTAAGCGACTCAGGAAGATTTATTTTTTTAAGCTGCTGAAATTTGTCATTGATTTCTAGTTCTATTTTATTATGATCATAGAATGTAAATATATCTCTGTGTCCCTAGTTGTCTCTGAATGCCTATTGATTTTCTAAAAGGGAAGAATGACATTTCAGGATGGGTTCACCCTATAAGTATCTGGTGAAGGTATTCACCTTACCTAGTTTTTTTCCATCTCATTAAGACCTCTGAACTTAAAAGGGCACTGAAATGTGAAAAGGAGCAAATTCTTTATTTAAAAAGTAGAGTTTATTTTCCAATTCCTTGACTTTCCGTGCCATTCTTTCTGAATGTTGCTTTGTAATAAGATAAGTTCTACATCCTAGTCTGGTCTATATTCCTGATGCTTCCTGTTTAAGCCAACATGTACTTACTACCAGACCTGATATGGTTATTGGGAACTAGCTCCTGGCATATTTTTAGACAGTCTTGTGTTTTTGCTGATGTGACAGATTGTTCTGTTACACTGACAAACTATTTTTTTGCATATAAGTCTAAGCCTCTCTAATGGTGTCTGGTAACTTCTGTCAGATTTGGCTTCTGACTCTCACTCATACCATGATGTACATGGTTGTTTCTGTTAAAGGCTTCTTTGAAACTAATTGCCATTTACCAGGCCTGATCTTTGTTTGAAGTGTACAGACCATCGAGTGTTTCAGCAGAAGTAAAGGAAACTGTTTCATAATTATTGCTTTAATCTAAAAATAATCAATATGAAGTGATAATGATAGCAACATATTTTAAAATAGTATAAAGTTTTTTTTTTTTCAAGAGTACAGGGTGAATCAATGTTAATTTGCACCTGAAAACTAAGTGTTCTGAGAGCCTGGTTGGTTTTTGACTAGTTGACCTTCAGCCCCATTTACAAAAACCAGAAAACTTTCTTTAGACTGTCACCAGCTTAAATACAAACAAGTATATTGTTGTTCTTGGTCCATACCAGATCTGTAGAGCATTGTTTTAGTACCACTAAATGATGATTACACAGCAAGGATTATTTTTTTCAGGTTTACAGAGTAGACTAGAGTGGAGGAGGAACATGTGTGGAAATGAAAATGAAAATGCCAGTCAGAAATCATGCTTCAGCAAAGTAGGCCAAGTTAAAAGTTGGATTTAATAGCACACTGCTAATTATGCTTATCTTTCTGTCTTCCATCATTATGTGCTTACGTATCCCATATAAGAAATGGAACTTTATGACATTTCCTAATATTTTAAAGTGATAAACTGAAATCACCCTTTGGAAAGCATAATTATTAGTAATAAAAAGCTGCTGTATTCCTCTACTATGGAGATGTGTTTTAAGCATAAGCAGGATACTTTATGTCTTAGCTGTTCTTGCACATCAGTTAAATTAGAATGCTTTGATATGTTAATTATTTATCATTTTAAATAATGCATCTTCTAAAATCAAAGAAACACATAACCTATAATTTATTATTCATTTAGCATGAAAATGTATCTTTATGTGGCTGTTTCTCTTCTAGGTACAGAATTTCTGTTTTGATGTAAAACTTATCAACATATGGCTTTAAGAACAGGATGGAAAAGTTTAGTTATTTGAAAAAAATGCACACACAACACCTCTATCATTTGTTTTCCAGTCTGTTGGAAATTGCCACTTTATATGTCTTAATGATGTTCTAGACCTGTGCCTTTATGGATAGATATAGATGTAGATATAGATAAAGATATGGTATGGATATGGCATCTATATCTATGTCATTGCCTATGCCTGTATCTCTTTATTTGTCTGTGTATATATATGTATTTAGTTTCTGTGAAAATAAATATACTTGATTTCAGACAAATGCATTAAATTCATAGCAAGTTGAAGTGAACAGAGGGTTCTCTGTAAATGTTATATGTAATTAAGAAGCATTTTCTCTACTTCTAACAGGTAAGATTCTACATTCTTATCTGTCTTTACTCTGCACTAAAGGGAACCATGTATTGAAAAATACAATATTCTTTCCCCTAGTGTTCTAAAAACAAATTATCTAATTCACCATCTAATCCCTTAAACAAATCAACACAACATACTTCATGTAAATTGTTGGTGTCTATGTTAGTGATTGCCCAGAGAAGGAAGCAATAAACATGTATCCAAACAGAAAGTGCTTTCTAGTTAAGAATTTGTATTATTTAGGAGTATTTATGCAAAAATTTGAGAGGCAAAACTGAGGAATGGTTTTACTGCCTTTTAGTTTTCCCCCAACTTTGTTTAATGCCATATTAGAAGTCATAACCCTCCATTGTCACACAGCCTTCCCAGAAGAAAAAGATATCACATATATTGAATACTTCCTAACTATGAACACCAACTGTTGCACTCCATTTATATTTCATACCTTCAGAGTATTTCTCTGCAAATTAAACTTTAGGCATTTTTAGTAGCAACCTTGACCCTTCTAATATGATTGTAGCTTTGAATGTCATTTCATATATTTTTTTTCAAGCCCCAAATAGAATCACATGATTACAACTTTGACTGTTTGAGAGGAAAATGGAACAGAACTCATAGCAGTATAACTAATTAGAGATCTAGAACAATATCTATATCTAATACACATTTTTAAAAAAAAATTAAGTATTTTGAGGATTCTAGGTTCAAACCTCAAGGAATCTCTCCTCTCCAATGTGGGATTTTGTGTACAGTCCCAACTAATTTGGAATGAATATTTGGGTAAGGAAGATTCTTGGAAAAATTCAAAGTCTATATACTACAAGCTCAGTAATTTGAAGGATATATTGAGGGTAAATCGTGAGGTAAAATGGAGAATCTGAATGTGGCAGGTGGAGTTTAGGATGGTCCCAAGTGATTCCTACCTCCTAATGTTCATATCTTGGTATAATCCCCTGCCCAGATGTGTAGATTGTACTTAATGACTCTTTTCTGATTAAGAGAATACTACAGAAATGTTTGGATTTCACTTTCAGGATCAGGTTATATAAAGGCTGTGCCACCCATCTTGGGTGCTCTCTTTCTGTCTCCTTCTCTGTTGAATGTCTTGCACTAGGGGATGAAAACTGCTATGTTGTAATAAGCCCTATGGAGAAGCCCAAAACACGCGGTGAGGAACTGAGGCCCCCAGTTTCAACATCTCACAAGGAACTGAGGCCCTCAGTTAAAATCCCATGAAGAACTAAAGCCCTGCCAACAATCATGTAAGTGAGCTTGGGAGTGTATCTCCCATTCAAGTTGAGCCTTCAGATGAGTGCACAGCTGTAGCCTACAGCTTGAACACAACTTCACAAGAAACCTTGAGCCAGAGATACCTGGCTAAGTGTGCTTGGATTTCTAACACACAAAAGCTGAGATAAAAAATGTTTTTTTTTCAAACCACTAAATTTTGGGGTAATTTGTTTCATAGCCAAAGATAAGTAGTACACTAGGCAAAAGATAATAACAGCATATGCAAAGGTAGGGAGATGAGGAGGTTAGAAACTCATGTCGTTCTATAAATAAACCTGTTAGCACCTTGGTGTTTGTAAGAGGTGAATAGTCTTTTTATGCTGCTTCCTATTCCTGTAAGAATTTTCTGCTATCTTTAATCCTTTCATAAAACATTCACAAATCAACTCCTTTTCCTATTAAATACTTTGACTGAAGTATGGTCAAATATGAAAAGACCAGTGTCAACCTTAAAAAAAAAATTCCTCTCTAATAACAGTAGTATTTTACTGAGCATCTATTTAAATCACCTTTACTGTTTGGAACATTGAGATTTTACTCCCAGTATATTCTTATAAAACGATCTCCCTAATGGGAAAGCTTTAGAAAGTTACCTTTGCCAAAATTCTATTTCTCCCATCATTTCTTATTATGAAAGATAATCATACCTTATAATCTAGGCCAATATTCCCTGCAGCATAAATCACTGTAACATTAAACCTTAGTATTTATTGCATGTTCTATCTTGCAGCTGACAGTTCTATTAAAGCTTCACTTAGCAAGTCAAAAAGTGATACCTCAGTACTATACAGTACTAGAAAAGATTGAGAAAACTCTTTGTACACAAATAATCTGAAAGCATAATTTATCTATTACATCACAGGAAGATTAAGTACATGGCCATAAAATTCCCTGCAATCATGGTAACTGGAGTCGAAGTTGCCTCTATTGCTTTAATAAACCCTTTAAGTATGCTTTCCATCTCTCAGCAATTCCTGACAAAGCTTGTGTGCTGTTGTTGTGAATCTGCCTACTTGAAAGTCCTGATGGTGAATATTTCACGTGGCTTATCTCTTCTCTAATTTGGGAGAAGCAAGTGTACTGTTTACTAGTGCTTCTTAATACCTTATTAGTTGAAGATGGATTTGTACTTCCAGCCTTTAGCCACCTAATTTCCTGTTATAAAAGATAAAAATTTCAGTTTTTGCAAATGATGAATGAGGTGATTATATTTCACAAATTTTGAGGCCACAGACCATTAACTGAGTCACTCTGAGCACTTGTCATTTTAGCCGTATGTATGCAAAATGAAAGTAGAGGGCTGTGTTGTTGTGATACCTGACTGTTGCCACAAGAGATCCCTCATGAACTTTATGTGAAAACTTCATTTTAGCAGGTTTAAGGCAAAAAAAAAAAATCACTATAAAAATTAACCCTTTCTGAGAGAAATTAAGTGACTGCTCATATTTAAGTTTGGATTTCTCTTTATTCTTAGGATTCCTGATAAAGTGTCAACCAGAAGATTATCATAGACCATCTTAGGAGAGTATAAATAGATGATTATCCTCATATAACTATATATATATATTTATTTATTTATTGAAGATTCATGAGATAAGGCAAAATATCAACACTGGAACATTGTAACAGTAGAGTAGAACTATTCTATTCTCTTGGTCGCTGTGAGTTTTACTAATAACTAGAAAATTGCAGAATTACCTGAAGAATCTATCTGCATGGTATATTTCTCCTCTGGTTACGTGTGACCATCCTGTGGCAGAGTAAGGGCAAAATAAGGAGATATCTAAGCAAGTTGTGCAGAATGTTCAAACCTGACACCAGGAGTCTTTGGGCTTTGCCTCATTCCAGGACACCATTTCCTCCAGGCAGTAGTGTCAGCGAGGAGACCAAGTCAAGCATGTAGGCATGTCACTTCACAAGACATTATATATCTTGACTTGACTGGGAATGGAAAGAGAACACAAGGTCTGTCATTCTGAAGACATTCTCAGATGCTGAGACTGGGAATCCTACACTTAAACATAATCAAACCAACTAACTGGCAGAAACAAAAATCATTAACAAAAGTCATCCTTCCTTTGCTCCTTCCCCTGATTTTACCCAAGTTTTTGTTCAGTGTCTCCCTAGGTTGGTCTTACGCTATCCCCTTCCCTATGGCTATATTAGGCCCACACTTCTGGTTCCTTCAGCTGGTCTCTCTGTTTTAATATCCTTGGAGCTTAGTTTTTGCTTATGGTAGAAATATGTTTTCTGCACTTAAAAAAATATTCACTTTTATCTAAAACATTGAGACTTATTTTAGTTTTCTCCCTACCTCTAAATACCCAGAACCAAGTAAGCTTTACTTTATTTAGGATCCAAAAAGATTCTGGCCAACTCATAAATGCTCTAAGAACTGAATAGGGCATGTTTCTTCTGCACATTCAATGAAGAAGCTTGAAATATATACCCAGACTTCATTAACTACATGAAATATTGAGATATTTTATAACATTAAAATATTTAAAAATGTATTTCTAATCAGCCAGAGTGTCTCAGTTTATAACTTACTTTCAGAAATTAATAAATTGTTGAAAGAGTTGTATTAAAATTTGAATAGAAACCTAGTCTCATTGGGATCCTTTACAGCAAATAGAATGGAATATGGTATAATTCAAGAAAACAATAAGGACTTTTATTTCTGAATGTTTTTTGCTTAGCACTGTGTTAAGTCCTGCAGAGAACTAAGTGATATCTCATGCACTGTGCTAAACTTTTTCAATGTGTTATCTGACTGAGACCCCACAACAACTGTGGAAATTAGGAGGGTAAGGCTCAAACTAAGAGTTTACTTGCTTAGTCAGTCAGGAGTTTGGAACCAAATCTGTCTACTTTCAAAGCCTATGCTCTAACCATTATGAAGTCCTACCTTCAAAGGCTTTTTATCTTTTTTTGAGACACCTTGCCCATGGTAAGAGGTCCGTAGATATTTATTTAATAAATAAATGAAAGAATGAAGAGTAAAGATAGCACATGAATATAACAATTCTCTCATATGTCCTTGGAATTTATACAGGGTTTTAAGACTAGTTACTGTAATAATGAACTCTGCCCTAAGTTATCCAGTTCTCACGACCCCAACTCCAAATGTGGAGGTGAGTTAGAGGAACAACATGTTAAATTTGACCAGTTATCATTTGCTGGTAAGAAGGAAGAAGAACATCTTTAATTTGCTAGGGATAACATGTCTTTGTAAAAAGAAATTAACACTTTTTAAGCAAAAAACAGAATTTATTGAATAGGTGGGATTGACGGTTGACAGTGCTCACTATGGAAAGACCAAATCAGATGAATTTCTCTGTTTCAAGTTTGTTCGAGTTGTGAACATTTTGTGGGACTTTTTTGTGTAACTTCTATGTCTCAGGTAAGTAAAGTGCTAAGATGCTATAAATTTTGTTCTCCTGAAATTTTGAGAATTAAGGACGGAATCTTCCCAGACTCATTATAAGATGAAGGACTATACATCTAGCCGAAGATAAAGGTACATGACAAAAGGATTGGCCAAATAGAATTGATCCCAAAAGTTATGACAAATGTAGTATTTCCTAATGTGTTAAATTTATATAGTACTGTAGAAAGTTTGAGTTGGAGACAAGTGTGGATTAAATTTTCTTGAGTAAAATTCAGCATTGATAAAGCATTTCTTTAATGCTTAATGTCCTAGGGCAAATAATGGCCCCTAAAGATGTCCCAACTCTTGGGACTTGAAAATATGTTATCCTATGTGGCAAAAGAGATTTTGCAAATCTGAGTAGGTACTAGAGCCTTCAGGAGGGACATTGACCTGCCAACACTTTGATTTCAGCCTAATGGGACCCGTTTTGGACTTCTGACCTTCAGAACAGTAAGATAATAAATTTGTTGTTTTTAGCCACTAAATTTTTGTTAATTTGTTATATCAGAAATAAAAAAAAACTAATATACTTAATGTAGGAAAATTAAGCTATTATATTTTTGTACTTTTATATATTAAGCTGCTAAATGTTTCTGCACTCTGATTCTTAAAGGAGAAGATGAAAGAGATGACACTTTCATCACACTTTGAAGGACAGTAAGATTAGGTGGATGACCAATTCTTTCGGATTTGTTCTAGGACTCTCCCAAATTTAGCACTGAAAATAAGTCCCACATCCTGGAAATTCTTCAGCTACAGGCAAATTGTGATAGTTGGTCACCTGACTCTAGGTTGAAATTCTAGGTGAGTCAGGCTATGTCCTCATGAATAAGCAATAATGAGACCAGCCCATTTGTTGAGGGTCTGTTTTGCACTATATAGAGAAGTTGCATTTTACAAATGGACTGTATAGTAAAGCATGTAGGAAAAAAACTGCACATGGTCAATATTGCTTTTGAAAATTCCTCAGGATGATTCATTGTTGGAGACAGGCATATTTTCTCTCAGCAAGTCTGACACTGCCAGTTTTTCTCCCAGAGCTGCGACAGATTGGTCTTTCTCTAGTTAAGACCCAGAAGGAATTGACTTGTGTTTAGGGACCATGTGGTATGAAAACCACATAATACTGGTGTATTGAGTAGTCTCAACTCAGTCGGGGTGTAAACATGAAGAGTTTATTTTTTATAATCACTGCTTTCAACTGCAATCTGTCAAAATGTCCTTATTGACATCTCTGGAAGGTTCCATAATTTTCAGTTACTCTGATTAATTAAAGTATACTTCAATCAGTGTAGAAGTTTTCTTTCATCCTATTTAAGTATCATATTCTTCCCATGTAGACTTGAGTTGGAGCCAGCCTACACTAGGAGTATTAGAGGGTGGAGAGAGAGGCAGGTGTTTTCTACCTCTGAAACTTGCTCCCTCTTTCGTTTCAAGTCCTTCCCATACCAATGTGCTGGTGAGATGAGGAAGGAGAGGAAAAGAGACAACTGTCTCCACTCAGTTGGCTGCTACGTCCTTGACTTCTCTTGGTAGTTTCCACTTCTCTGGCTTGTATATACTGGCTTGTAATTTGCTCTTAGAGGGTTTGGGTATAAATTTGTCTGAGGGGACAGTAGTACTGTGTTTATGTTTTATAATTGAGTGTTATTACATACGGATAAGATGATAAAATGTCTGGGATTTTCTCGAAACAATCAGGGTTAGGAAAGAACTAGAGACATAGATGAAATAAAATTTACCATGAGTTGTTTTAGATGGGCCCTTGGAAGTTTATTATACTATTCAATTTTTGTACATGTGTGAAATT
Source organism: Neophocaena asiaeorientalis asiaeorientalis (assembly GCF_003031525.2). NCBI lineage: Eukaryota > Metazoa > Chordata > Mammalia > Artiodactyla > Phocoenidae > Neophocaena > Neophocaena asiaeorientalis. The sequence continues at coordinate 9,812,731 of NW_020173979.1, read as the reverse complement.
TTCTATAATAAAATGTTATAAAGACATTTTTATACAAAAATATTGATTTTTAATGAAATTTCCCCCTGTAATCTTTCTAAATATTGTTTTATCTGATTGTCAGTTCTGCACTTGTTGACCTGTGGTTGTGAGATGGATTTCTATCTCAAAAGAAAATTAATAATTCCTAGAACGAAAGGCCTGAATAGAGAGAAATGTGTAGGTAGTCATCCAGACCATTCCCCTTCCTTCCCACTAAAATGATAGAAACATATATTCAGAACTTAAGGTGTAGACCACTTAGTAAGCATGTGGATATATATAGATAGCTATATATATATCATATCTATCTATCTATCTATCTATCTATATATCATGCAAACCAGATTCAATTATGTATGAATTTTCTGTATTCCAAGATCCCTAGATATTCAAGAAAATCATTTTGTTTCTGTAAGATTCAGGATGAAGTAAAATTAAGCATAAATTCAGAAGTCCAGACTTGCATTCTTTGAAAATCCATCACATTGTTTGAGAACCCCGGTGTCTGTATTAGGCATTGAAGCTGTAGTTCAGTATACTAAACTGATAATGAATTTAATCTAGATTAAGCATGAGTTATAAAATAAAGTTTTTTTTAGATTCCTTGAGATGTCACTTTTTAATAATGATAAATATTTCTAGTTTAATTAATCATCTCACTAATTTATTCCAGCCTAATCCTATATTTCTTAGTGATGTTAAGGATGAGTATCTCAGAAGGATTTAAATAGACTCCATTGGGAATCATATTTAGCATGCAAAATAATTTCATACTCCTCATTTAGCCATACTCCAAGTATCTTAATTTGCTGTTCCTAAATCAATATATTTAGAAAGGACTAGAAAGCAATTTTCAGCAAATTAACTAATAATATGAAAACAGTTTTGATTTATGTCACCTAAAAAAGTCACATTTTTTATAACTAAGCACAGTTTATTGTTTCTGTAAGTACTTTAAAAGTGATATTTTCAAATAATGTTATTAAGATGACTTCAATTATGTTAATAGTTATACTATGGTAAAGGAACTCCACAGTCAAAATGCTTATGAAATACTAAAGATGATATATTCCTCTTAGAAATTCTTGGCACACAGTAACATAAGAAAGTCTTTGATAAGTCCTATAGTAAAGAAATCTCTAATTTATTTAACTAAATATTTCTTAAGTTTATTTAGTCTTGAAATATTTTTTGGAAGCGTATTAAAATATTTCAGAACACTAATATTCATAGATCTGCATTTTCAAAATGCTGCTTGAAAGCCTTGTTAGTAACATAAGCAGAATTTTGAAATAAATGTCTAGTCTGTTTTAATATATGAATATAATCATATCAGAAATGTATAAAATTTAAGCTTATATAAAACAATCTTTACACAACAACAAAGAATTTTATTTTACACATGATTTGCTCTCTGTGTTCTGTTGCCTATACACAGAGATATACTAAATGTACATGAAACTGGACAGTGTTACTTTTAGCAGTCTTTTTGTAGAACAGGTGACAAGTAATGAGAGAATTAATTAAAACAGAGGTAGTGGGAATGGGGAATAAAATATGGATTTGAAAGTACTTAATAAGTAACTCAGTAGGACTTGGTGAATAACTGGATGTGGGGATAAAGGAGAGAAGTTACTGGTGATAGGATATCAAAAATGCAAACATGCATACAGGAAAGGAGGAGATACAGGAGGGAGATGGTGAGTTCTGTTTTGACTCATTGGGATTGAGTTTTCCTTGTAACAGTAGGAGCAGATGTATAACAGTAGTTGAAAATGTGTAAGAAGTTCAGGGGAAATACTGGGACTGAAGCTAAGTTTGGTGTTACCAGCAGAAAGTTCATGGTTGGACATATGGAATCAGATAGGATCATTCAAGAAGAAAACCTTAGTCAGAAGAACAGTGTGGACTGTGAAATGATGAGCAGTACAAACTCTTAAAATGTGATATTGGATAAGAAAGGGAACTGAAGAGGAGACAGGGAAAAAATGAGAAGAAAGAGGTCTGTATGAGGAAACCCACAACAGTTCAATATCATAGTAACCAAGTGACTAGAGGTTTCAGGAAGAAAGGAGTGATTGACATACCAAAATATAGTAGGTAACCCCAACCAGAGGAATATTAAACAATTGCTACCAATTTTGATATTTGGGAGCTCATCAGAGAATTCAATGAGAATATTTTCAAAATTCGTTGGTAGCAGAAGTCAGATTTCAAGGGCTGAGGAGAAAATGAAATAATAGTGAGAAATTGAAATGGTGGAAATGATTCTTTCAAGGATTTTAAATGGCTTGGAGGGAAGAAGGATTTGGTGCCAACTGGAGACAGTGAGGTGTGGAGGGGGAGTGGAGAATGTGAGGACTTAAGTTTGTTCATAGGTGAAAAGGTAGGGAGGAATGGAGGAGGCACAGAATAATGTCTTAGGGAAAACAGGAAGGAATGGGATTGAAAACATTAGTGGGTAAATTGGGCTTGAATATAAAAAGGAATTCATAGAAGACTAGAGGAAACAGTGATGTACAATATTTGGGGATCAATTTCCTTGATGTTATAGGAAGCAAATTTTATGTTGAGAGTGAGGAAGCTGAGGGTCAAAGAGAGTAATGAAGGTTAGGGATGGTTGTTGAGGAGAATAGGAGGGAATGTCTTAACTGGTAAATTCTGGAGTGATTCAGTTGTCCTCCTCTGGATAACAGTCACGTTATTCCAACGCAGTATTTTACCTATTTTCATCTTTTGTGCTTTGCAATTTCTTAATCTAGTGATATATTTAGGTTTTATGTCTTCATTTTGTTGGTGGTTTTTTTTCCCCTCCCTGACTTTTTTTCTTCCTTTTTCCTCCCTTACCTTTCATTGCTACAATTCCACATTATAGCCTACTGCTAGGATAAGCATTATACACATATATAAAGAGCGCTATGGGTATCTAGGAGCATTTGGAAAGGTGAAAACTGTGGCAAAGTGTCCTTATTAGATGAGGTGGGTGTTTCACTTATTATAAAAGAGTCACATAATCAATATTTTAAAATATAAAGAAGTGGAGCTCTTTATCTTGTTACAGCTTCAGTATCTTTATTTTCTGTTACATTTTATTATTAGTCCCAGGAACTGTTCCTTATATGTCCCCAAACGAATATAGTATCCCCTGCCTTGGATAGTCTTTCCTCTTTTTAAAAAAAAAAAAAATTTAGGAGAGTTTAGAACACATTACATAATAATTATTCTTAATTAATTTACTTACCTTGTCTCCCTACAAGATTGTTAAATCCTTGAAGTCAAGTGCCTGTTAAAAAAGATTAGCTAAATATTAACATCTAGTTGACCTTAGAAAATGTTAGCTACTTGGTCCTTCTCTCCTTCTTTCCTTCCATTGTATCTTCCTAAAGAGTACTAACCATGGCACCTATCACATAGAGGTTCTTGTACACTCCATGTAAGTTGATTTGATAAAGTTGCACTTCCCTGGAGTGAACCAGATTTTTGGAGAAGACGCTGTTAGCTTGCTTCTTAAAATTATTACCTGTTAATCTTAACTTTTTCATCTCTCACTAAGTTTATACATAATATATACCTAGCTATAAATTTCTTTCTTTCTTTCTGTAATATAGCTATAATACATAGCTAGCTATGGATACCTCTGGGCTATTTTCTATCAAGAATTTTTGTGGGAGGAGAACCCACCTCCCATGAAGCGGGCTGAAAATGTCACATACTATTTTTTGTTGTTCTCTTTCAGCTAGGAAGTAGGCTTTAGAATGAATGAATGCTAATTTCACACCTGGTAAAGATTTGTATATAGCAAATGCAGAAAATTTATTCTGTCTGTTGGGGGTAGTAATAATAGCAGCATATCCTGTTTCTAAGGCTGGCTATGACTGTGGTTCTGGCAGCAGTGCTTAGTGCCCAATACTGTCGCAGAGCTGCTGGAGTTCAAACTAACAGTGTTTGAGGTGTCCTCATTGGACTAATGTTGTGTATGACTTTTTCTATGCAACTTTATTCATTCTTGCCCTTGCTTTTTAGGCTGCTTGTTAAATTTTCATGGCAATTCAATGAACCACACAGCATTTTTGTTTTTGTAGGCGGACTCTCAACCACTGCGCCACCAGGGAAGCCCTAAGGTGTACAACATATTGATTTGACTTACATACATCATGAAACAATTATCACAGTAAGTTTAGTATACATGCATTATCTCATATAGGTATGAAATTAAAGAAATAGAAAAAAATTCTTTCCTTGTGATGAGAACTCTTAGGACTTAATCTCTTAACAACTTTCGTATATAACATACATCAGTGTTAATCATATTTATCATGTTGTACATTACATCTCTAGTACTTAATTATCTTTTAACTGGAAGTTTGTACCAATTTACCCTCCTTCCCTCCTTCCATCTCCTACCTCTGGTAACCACAAATCTGATCTCTTTATGAGTTTGTTTCTTTGTTTTTGTAGTATAATTGACCTACAACACTATGTTAGTTCCTGTTACACAGCATAGTGATTTGATATTTCTATATGTTTTTAAACGATCACCAGTATAAGTCTAGTTATAATATGTCACCAAAGATATTACATAGTTATTTATTATATTCCCCACATGTTACATTTCATACTCTTAACTCATTTTTTTTTTGCACTGGAAGTTTGTAACTCTTAATCTCCCTCACCTATTTCTTTCCTCCCCCCAACTCTGTCCCCTTTGGCAACTACCTGTTTGTTCTCTGTATTTATAAATCTGTTTCTGATTTGTTATGTTTGTTTATTTGTTTTGTTTTTTAGGTTCCACATATAAGTGGAATCATACATCATTTGTCCTTCTCCATCTAAATTATTTCAGTTAGCATAATAAGCTCCAGGTCTATCCATGCTGTCACAAACATCAAGGTTTCATTGTTTTTTATGGCTGAGTAATATTCCCTTGCATATACATATACCACATCTTCTTATCCATTCACTTCTTGATGGAAACTTAGATTGCTTCCATATTTTGGTTATTATAAATAATGCTGCATTGAACATAGGGGTGCATACGTCATTTTAAATTAGTGTTTTTGTTTTCTTTGGATACATACCCAGGGACTGGAAGTGCTGGATTGTATGGTACTTCTATTTTTATTTTTTTTTGAGAAATCTCTATATTGTTTTCCATAGTGGCTACACTAATTTACATTCCCACCAACAGTGCATGAGGGTTCCCTTTTCTCCACATCCTTGCCAACACTTATTTCTTGTCTTTTTGGTAATAACCATTGTGACAGGTGTGAGGTGATTTCTCATTGTGGTTTTGATTTGTATTTCCCTGATGATTAGTGATATTGAGCATCTTTTCATGTGCCTGTTGGCCATCTTTATGTCTTATTTGGAAATGTCTATTCAGATCCTCCATTTTTTAATTGAGTTTTTTTTTTTTTTGATGTTGAGTTGTATGAGTTTTTGTATATTTTGACAATTAACCCCTTGTGAGATATGTCATTTGTAAATATCTTCTCCCATTCAGTAGGTGGCCCTTTCACCTTGTTGATCGTTTCCTTCACTGTACAAAAGCTTTTTAGTTTGATATAGTCCCATTTGTTTATTTTGGCTTCTGTTTCCCTTGCCTGAGGAGACATTTCCAAAAAAATATTAGAGACCAATGTCAAAGAGCGTATTGCCTATGTTGTCTTCTAGAAGTTTTATGGTTTCAAGTATTACATTTAAGTCTTTAATTCATTTTGAATTAATTTTTGTGCATGGTGTGAGATGGTAGTCCAGTTTGATTCTTTTGCGTATAGCTGTCCAGTTTTTAAACTAAATTAGGAACAGATAGTTTCTCTTACTTACTGCGAATAACATTGATTGACATATCAGAGAACAGCATCGTTTTTATTTTATTTTGCTTTTGTTTGTTTTTTGCTTAACATGACTTGTTCCTTGTGACAGGTTGATATAATTTTGAGATATGACACATCTAATTTGGTATATAGCTAAATAATTTATTTAAAATTACTTCTAGATAGTAAGAAAATTGTATCCTTATAAGTATTATATTACAATGGCTTAACGTAGTTTTAAGTACAAATTATATCAAAGGTATATATTTACAAAATTCAGTTTTTTCTGAAATATTCTTAATATTTCACTAATAAAAAGCTAGATTTTTGAAGAATTAATTAGGACAAATTATATTTCATTTAAAATATCCTAATTAACTTTTGCTTGTGCTATAATGTTAAAATACTTTGTGGGCATTTGGTGTGCACTCTTTGCAAATTGAGGAAATATAACCTTATCATCAGTTAACATATCAAGTGTGTAACTAAATTTAGCCAAGACTTGTCCTATTATACAAGTTCCTACTTATCCAAGTTGACTCCCATTAGCCACTGTGCCATAATGGCTTGTGGGAAGACTGAACAGAAAATTGAATTAATGAAAGCCATTTCTCAATCATTTCTCACTCTCATAAAATGATTAAAGCTGATGTAAGAGGGCTCATTAAAACAGAAAACATTAGGCTCATTAAAAAGCCATTAAGCAATCTCACTTCTCTGATTTATTTTATTGTAACCTTATTTGGCCATTGTTTAAAAATCACTGCACCCCACATTTCCTTTTTTATCACTGAGGAAATGTTATTTAAAACGTACATTCTGGCTATGTGGCCATATGATCTTAAATCATCTCATACTGCTTTTGCTTAGTTTATAACTCTTTGAGGCTAGTATTTGACTACTACAAGCTGGAAATCAACACACACACCCAGCTGGAATGGATTTACCTTCCAATACTTATCTTGGCTAATCTTAAACTGCACAAAAGTTCTTATTTCAATCTTGTATTGTTTAACCTTGAAGTGAATTACTGCTTATCCAGACAAAGTCAATGTCCATTGGTCACTGTATGATAATAATGTTACTTTTGTTAAGCAGCAGTCATTTCTGTTGCCAAACCAATAGAAAGATCTAATCTGGGAAAATACATCTTTATGAGCAGTTTGTTTGTAGAGGCTATACTGTAAGTATGATAAAATTAGGATGCTAATAGGTTTTCCTCTTTTTTCTTAAGAATATTTTCACAATATGTCTTTGCAAGGATAGAGCCAAATAAAACTGACTTGGTTTAAAAAATAAAGTACCTATTAGAATTCATATAGAAGATAAATACATTGTAAGATATACTTGTATTAGAAAAAGTAACACTAGCAAAGCAATAGACCAGCCCTGAAATCTCAGTGGCTTAATTCTCATGTCACAGTCTGTTGCTGGTTTTGGTGGCCTCTCTCCATCTTATACCTATGCCTTCTGGAATGTGGCCCCTATCCTCCCTCACAGAAGGACTCATTACATTTAAAGACTGATTGAAACAGGTATATAAAGACACAACTGTTTTGATATAATGTGGAATACTCTGAAATAAGCCTTTTTTTTTTTCAATCTCTGTAGCTCCCAGAGGGGTTAAAACAAGTGCCAGCATCTCAGCTTCAATTTGTCCTTCTGTCCAATCCTGTTTCCTTCCCTTCCTTTCTATAGGTATTGTTGATCCCAAAGGCACTGCTTAGCAAACATTCTGCACACTAAACACCATCTCAGAGTTGGCTTCCCAGAAAACCCCATCTTCATTGTGGACTATATAGTCTCCAGTGTTTTGCTGAGGCAGGAAAAGAGAGAGATGGGAAAGACACAAAGGCTGCCAAGTGCCATACACCCAAAGTGAGATATCATTTACACTCCCCATCCATTGGCTAGAATTAGTCATATGGCACCAAATGAACTGCAAGACAGACTTGTGGAAATGTTGGAAAACATATCAACCCTTGTTGACCAGTGTCTCTGCCATATACTCAAACTACAGTGTTATTTTTGACACAATGAAAATATTTGTAATCATTACAGTTATTACAGAATCATCTTTACGTCTGAGTCTTTTGGAATTTTATACAAACTATTTTTGTCCATTTTTTAGTGATGATTTAAATTATTCCTTATGCTTAAAATATTTTCTTTCATAAGCATTCTGTGGCAGTTTTGGCCTATGTATAAAGAAAGATGGAAAACCAGGGAAATGACTTTTTGTTTCTATATTGAGTCACAGCCTAATTAGATGGCCTTATACTTACTTAGAATCCTGATTTGATATTATATTAGAGTATGCCCTTCCTCTCCCCAATCAGTGAACCAAATTTTGTTTGCAGCACAGCAAAATAATAACTATTATCCTAATGATTTTACTAACAAAGGAAAGTAAAATGCTTAAAAATTATGGAGAACTAGCTGTGAAATAAGCTACAACCATAAAGGTAGTATTATTGTCCCAACTTAATAAGAAACAAGGAAGAGGCATCAAGAAAATAGAAAAACTTGCATAACATCAGCAAGTAGTAAACATAGCTGGAGCTTCCATTTACACCCATCTGGCTTGAAAGCCTGTGTTCTAACTACAGTATTAGACTGTTTAGGAGAGTCATTCCTTGAATGTTTTTCTCCAACCTTCTTTCCCTTTAAAGTCATCATGTAACTAAATGCCGTTAAATGCTTTCCACTCTCTACATTTAAACTAAAAACAGTGGACTGGGAGTTAGCTCAGGAAATGCATTAGTTTAGAGAAATATCTGCAAAATACTGCCCAATATCTGCAAAATCACACCAAATTTCCCTCTCAAATGCCTTTGAATCTGTTTATTTCTTGTGATTTTATGTGTAAGTCCTTGAGTAAATTGGGAAGATGGTCACATGATATGGGCGTGACTTTTATAAATGAAATAACTATAACACTGGTATTTCCGCTTACTAATATTATACTGATATTAGTAACATTGATATTTAAACTTATACTATAAGTAGTTTAATTTCAGATCTAAATGAATCAAGAAATGTTTCTTAATTTGAATGATTGAAGAATGAACTTGCAGTTGGAAGGAAAATGTATGCAAAAAGGTTGAATATCATTTGGAAAAATCCCAGAACACAAGTAGATCGACCTCAAGGATGATGCAGGTTAACTAAGCTCAGAATTAGATGCATAAGAAATAAGACACCTACTTTTTAGTTTTTAAGGAGTTATCTTTAGTATAAAGGTGTGAAGGAACTCCAGTTGTATTCTGGTCAGTGTACTGTCTTTGTATCAACGTACATGGGAATTCTGAATATAATTCAAAGTTGGCCTGGTGAACATGTTATAGCACAAGAGAAATCGACTGGATGATTTTAATGGTTCTCTCCTGACTAATACAGTTTCGTGGATCATAATGTTATAGATATACTAGTTCTTATTCAGGTCATCCTCTTCACGGTGCTAGGCTAGAAATACTGTTGAAGGCTGCTGCTGTTTCTCCATTTCTAGGCTTCCACTGTTTTACAATCGTGTGCCTGAACATGTACAGACAAACCACGCACGTATGTACAAACACACACACTAACTGGTATTCAAATTACTAACCTCTATCTGGTTGTTTATAATTTCAAATGAGGTAATCTAACCTCATTCTGAAAAGCATTCCTTCCCTTCAGGGTTTCAATGCGTAATTCTTTTCTGATCTCCTCAATATAAGCGTTGTGGTTAAATTAATATCACATAGGGAATTCCCTCGCGGTACAGTGGTTAGGACTTGGTGCTTTCACTGTGAGGGCCCGAGTTCAGTCCCTGTTCAGGGAACTAAGATCCCACAAACCATGCAGTGTGGTCAAAAAAAAAATTATATCACATACATCTTATACTTATAAGCAACCCACTCTTTCTGAGTCACAAAAGTAATCATTTAGAAATTTGCTATATTGAGTCACCATTCATTTACATCCTTAAAAAGGCCAAGTATATTTCTCTATTTTGAAAGTCCTGAAGAACATCATATTTTGGCTTTTTTTCTCAGTAAGCTGTTTTCCTTTAAAATAGTTTTAGACTTATAAAAGTATAAGTAGAAAAGTATAAAGAAAGAAAAGTATAAAGGTAGTAGAGAGTTCTCATACTCTGCAGCCATTTTCTCCTATTATTAACATCTTACATTAGTATGGTGCCTTTGTTACAATTATTGGACCAATATTGATACATTATTATTAACTGAAGTCCACAGTTTATTCATATTTCCTTAAATTTGCCTAATGTCCTATTTCCTGTCTAAGGATTACATCAAGGATACTGCATTACATTTAGTCATCATATATTTTGGGGCTCCTCTTGGCTGTGACGGTTTCTCAGACTTTCCTTGTTTTTGTCAAAATAGTGGTTTTGAGGAGTACTGGTCAGGTATTTTGTAGAATGTCCCTTTATTGGGATTTGTCTGATGTTATTTTTGTGATTAAGCTGGGGTTATGAGTTTTTGGTAGGAAGATCACAGAGAGAAAGTGCTGTTTTCATCATGCTATATCAAGGGTGCATATTATCAATATGACTTATTCTTGTTTATGTTAACCTTGATCGCCTTGAACACCTGGTAGTGTTTGCCAGGTTTCTCTATTACAAAATTATTCTTTTTCTCCCCTTCCACACCGTACTTTTGGGGCAGAAGTCACTATGAGGATCCAACACTTAGATTGTATCCAACAATCATACAGTATACGCTACCTCTTGGGAAGAGTATCTATACCAGTTGTTAGGGAGTGTTCTGCATGAGAGATTTATCTCTTCTCTCCATTTTATTTATTTTTTAAATAATTTAATTATGTCGGTATGAACGCACGGATATTTATTATTTTGGGTTTTAATCCAATACTGCTTTATTTTGTTTGCACCAGTGCTTCCACCTTGGTCTTCGGGAGCACTTTCATTTGGCTCCTGTGTGCTATGACATACCCCTCCCTATTATTGTTTGTCTGCCTACCTGCCTTCCTCTTTATGTTCCACTATGATATATGGCAAATTTTCTGACGCAGTCCTAGAATCAGCCATTTCTTTAAGGATCTCTGGTTCCTTTTGTTGGACAATGGTATCTATCTGAAACCAAGATTTGGGCAATAGGTGTACTTGTTACTGCTGAGGTGTCATTACATCTATACCCTCTCGTCTGACAGGACAAGGAACTATATCAATATGTGTGTATACAAACCTGTGTGTGTGTGTGTGTATATATATGTGTGTATATACATGTGTATACAAACCTCTGTGTGTGTGTGTATATATATGTGTGTGTGTGCATGTATAAATATTTCCATGTGTAACCAGGTTTATAGTAAGCTAGACATGAGTTAGTATGGCTGTTTCGAACTCTGTCACCACATGAATCTTTCTTTTTCCCCTTGCTTATTTGTAAATTCTTAGTTCAGTAATAAGAAACCTGGCTTCCACCATCTGCCATCCATTACCTAAGTGTTTCACTCTAGTATACATACATAGGAGTATCAGAATTGTACCCCTAGTAGAAACAACATCATCAATTCTACTTAATGTACTTCTTTTTTTTTTTTTTTGCCTTTAGTTTTACAGGTTCTACTTTTTTCAAAGTTACTTGGGTCAGCACCTTTCCCCTACCTAGTCCAGTGAGATGGTTTCATAAAATTTTAATAGAATTAGCTTCTTTCGTTATAGTCTACATTACCTCCTGGGAACCCTTGACATCCTAAATGGCTTTTTAAATGTTGCGCATATTAAGATTCAATCTTTGTGCTGTAAAGTTCAATGTATTTTGACAAATGTGTAGTATCTACCATCATCGTCTCATACAAAACAGTTTCACTGCCCTAAAAAATCCCCTGTTCTTCACCTATTCAACCCTCCTCTCTTGTTCCATCTTGTATCAACTACTGATCTTTTTTACTGTCTCTGTAATCTTGCCTCTCCCATAATGTAGTATAATTGAAATCATACAGTATGTAGCCATTTCAAACTAGCTTCTTTCACTTAGCAGTAAGCATTTAAAATTTATTCATATCATTTGTGGCTTGATAGCTCACTCTGGCAATCTCTGTCTTTAATTGGCATATGTGAACCATTCACATTTAAAGTAATTCTTGATATATTTGTAATTGTTTTCTACTCACTCTGCTTGTCCTTTGTTTCCTGCCTCCCCTTTTATCCTTTCTCAGGTTTTAACTGAGCATTTTATATAATTCAATTTACATAAAGCTCACTTATTCTCCTTTTGCCATGTCCAGTTATACTGATAAGCCCAACAAAGGCATACTTTCTTTTTGTTGCAGTGTTTTAAATTTCTACGTTACCTTTTGATACTTTCTTAGAGCTTTTATATCTGCTTATTTTACACATCTGTTCTTATATGTCTTACACTTTTTTCCATTAGAGACCTTAACATAGTAATCATAGTTATTTTAAGTTACCTGTTTGAGAATTTCAACATCCATGTCATATCTGACTCTGGTTCTGATGCTTATTTTGTATTTTCAAACCATTTTTTTCCCTTGCCTTTATCATAACATTATATTTTGTTGAAATCCTGACATAATGTATGAGATACAGGAACTGAGGTAAATAGGTCTTTTGTGCGAGGTTTTAGATTAGTCTGACTAGGAGTTGTGTTGTGTTTAATGTTTACTGTAGCTGTTGGTATCAAAGCTTCAAATTCCTCTAGTGTTTTTGATATTATGTTTCTCCTATTTTAGGTGCTAAAAAGTGTCAAAATTAAATTGCAGTAATAGGAAAGCTTTATTCCAGACTGAAGAAACAAAGTAATAAAATCTAGATTCCTAAAAATGATATCTCCATTTTTTTTCTGCTCATCTGTGATTACAGGTGAATTTCCAATTCTTTTAGCTATTTTTTCCACAATAAACATTGGGTCTCAAATAATAATCTAACCTATTCAGTAGTAATTGAGAGGCAGAAATACTCTAGAGATTCCCAGCTCCATAGCTGGGATCGTTTATGAAGCTGCAATCAAGTTGTAGGCTTTGGCTGGAGGATTGACTAGGGAAAGATCCACTTCCAAGCTCTTTCAGATTGTTGGCACAATGTATCTCTTTTTAGCTTTAGGACTAAAGGCAACTTGATTCTTTGAAAGCAGCTACAGAGAGTGAGAGAAATTCTTGTAATACAAGACTTCGATGGCTTAACATGATCACGGGAATGACACCCCATCACCTTTGCTGCATTCCAATGATTAGAAACAAGTTATAGGTTCCACTCACACTCAAGGGGAGGGTTTTATGCAAAGCATGAACAAAGGGACACAGAAATCATTGGGAGATACCTTAATGTTGTCCACCACAGAGTGCTAGTCATAACCCAGTTAACATTCAGAATATATAAAGTCTAGAAATTGCCATTACAATTGGAGAAAAGTCAAAATTGAGCAGAAAAATATGATCTTTAATTACATAATTTAATTTTCTTTAATTTATATAACTCATGCAAAATTAATAACATATCGAATATTAAATGAAAGAAAATTTATTTACAATTCTGGGTATTTGCTTGATGACAAATTCTCATGCAGGTAATTATTACATGAGAAAAAAAATTAGAAAGTGAAAATAGTTAAACTGTTTTACTATTCAGAGACTTCACAGATTAGACATTATAATACACCATAAACCATAAAATAAGTTAAACAAATTATTTGTAGAATTAAGTAAATGCACATGTATGTTGGTTAACAAAAATGTATTATTGTGCAAAATTATACCAGTATTATCTTAATCATAAAATATTAAATACCTAAGATAATATCATGAATCAATATATATTTTAATACCATTGAGGATGTCCATAACAGCTTCAGTGATCCTTTAAGACTCTTGGACAGTTGTCTATTATGCTACAAAAAGAAACTTCTGGAATCTCCTAAGCAGGGTGTCGTACAAAGAATTTCAGAATAGGAAATCAGAGACATGGGCCCTGCTGAGAACGGACCCAAATTTTAGATATATCATTCAAGTCTTCATTTTGCAAAAGGAGCTGGTTGGAAGTTATGGTTTTTAACTGAACTGTAGAAGTCATTTCCACTTCTACTTTCTGTTTCTAAACCTAAATCAAGTACTGATTAGGCTTCTCAAATAGGATCATTAGAAAATGAACACATGATCAGGACTTGGTTGTAAGAGGTGAAAAACACCTTCTTGAAAAGGTTCAAAAAACTCATGTAATGTTAGGCAGGAAAAGAGAGTTAAAGGAAAAGAATCACCCTTTAGATAAAGCACAACACATTGAAAAACAAAACATGCATACTTTTGTGAAAAAGTAATCTATAGTTTTATTTAATTCACTGTGTATTCAAATGTTAAACCCTTATTAAATTTAGAAGCAGGTAAAGATACTTACAATAGACGTCAATGTGCATGATATTTAATTCAAATATAGAGTTCCTTTCCCTTATTTCTACCTATGTATCATTTGCGTTCTCTACTTTTTAAGAAAAAAAAATTATCCTTATATTTATTGTTATTGAGTAATGATCATTTCATTTGTGAAGGTGCAGGTCAGCATGCAAAACAGGTTTAAAAATTTGTTTCAGGTCCCCTCTGACTTGGTATTCTAGATGGGTGACATTGATATTTATATATAGAGGATCATGGAGATCTGTACTACAAATAGAAAGCAAAGCTTTATTACTGTCAACTCATTCACAATCAGTATTAAAGATTGTTAAATGCAGAATGAGCCTGATCTTTGAATTCAGAGCAGTTTGGTTTAGAATCCCAGTTGTCACCAACAGTGCAAAGTCATGGACAAGTTATCTCTCATACTGTACCTTCATTTTTCAATTGTATGTTACCATTCCAACATCAGCAACTGGTTGTAATGATTAAATAAGATAACTTAAGTAAATAAGCCACCTACAATGGTTTTGGCACTCAGGAATGAATAATACATGACTGATACTATTTTAATGGCAATAATTATAATTATGATACCTTTCACTCTATAGTTGAAAATTGTATAATCCATGCATTAAACTATTTCTGCCTCTGTCTCAGTAGAATGGACACACTCACATAAATCTGCTCATGAAATTCAAAATATGATTTCAGAGAAAGAATGAAAGAGCATAGAACAATTTCAGATTTTCTTATGTGTGCATCGTTGGTGAAACATTTTAAATATTGTGCTATCATAATATTTTGTAACTCTGGAGCTGAGAGATTATTTACTCTATCTCCACCATTCAAAAGATGAAAAAAATGAGGTCATTCACCATTAGTGTAAAAAATATTATTGAGCACTCAATGAGATGCTTGGGATTCATTGGAGATGAATGAATGAATGAATGTGTGCATGCTATGTAAATGAATAAAAGATTGAATACTAAATAAATGAATAAACAAACAAATGACTCTACTCTGACACTCAAATAGCTTCTACATCAGTGAAATAGAGATTAATCAATACAGTCTACAAATAACTAGTTCAGGGAAGTTGTGGTATTTTTCGTGGTTGTAAAGTTTGAAGACTAAAACCCAGGGTTTCTCACTTTAAGGCAATGCCCAGAAATAATTTATTGCACAGAGCATATGTTCTAAATTTTTTTTTTCCTGATAAGAGTTTGACATTTTTCCCTACAATTTAAATTTTATAGCTTAAATACATTATGCTAATCAAATGGTATGTCACTACCATTTATCATATTTGCTGGATTCTATCACATGATGAATTATGTACCCTAAAAATTTTCAACATAATTATTGGTGCATTTGCAATTGAATCATTACAGTATTCCAAATGACATTTTTTGCAGCTTTGGTGTTCAGCACAGCTTGCATGAACATATAACTTTGTTTAGTATGTTGTGTGTATTATTAGTTTACATGATACATAAAAATCAGAGACTTGTTCTGACATAAATCAAGAGTTAAATAGTGAAGGAGGGGATATGGGGATATATGTATACATATAGCTGATTCACTTTGTTGTACAGCAGAAACTAACACAACACTGTAAAGCAATTATACTCCAATAAAGATGGGGAAAAAAAGTTAAATAGTACATTTACTCTTAAACACACTTTCCAATTCAAGTTAATAGATAATCACATGGTTATTCTTGATACATTCTAACAAAATAGAATGCTCTAGAAAAAATTTTTACTGTCATAACATACCTTCATTTATTTATTCAGCAGTGTGTTTCTATGTATCCACTTTACATTTATTACCTCATTTAATTTCCACCTCGGCATTGGAAGTATATATAATTATTAGTCTCATTTTACACATGAAGAAAATGAAGCAGAGGGTGTAAATAACCTAGCCCAGATCATATTTCTAATCAGAATGCTATGCAAAATATAAGATAGGTGACAGATCTATTATACAGATAGTAAGGGTTACAGGCATTTAGAAGAGTGATCGTGGAAGTGGGAAGATGAAAAAAATTTTCATTGGGTCTTTGCCCTAGCATCACACCATGAAAAGCCCAGTATTCAGATGAGGGTAGATTTGTGTTGCTGAGCTATGAGTAAAATAACATGTTGGCAGACTAGTATTTGTGTGAAACCATGAGGAGAAAATCAAGATGAAATCCACGATCCATAGGGTGATGGCTAGAAACGTTCCTGGAATGGTAGATTGGTTTAATTTCAAAGGATTTTAAAAGACATGGAAGAAAAAATGCAAAGAACTTTCTTTTCGTCTGTAAGAGATATTTGCAACTCTCTATCTCAGCTTGTAAAGGAACTTTGCCTATGTTGGATACTGTTTGAAACTAGAAAATCATCTCTTGGACTGGTAATCTGTACTGGAAACTAGAAGAATATAGTCCAGTACTCTCTTATGACAGTGGGAAGAATGAGACTGCCTTGATTATTGGTATGTGGTGGTACTCTCAGTGCTGGTATCACAGATCTACCTGAGGATTAAAAATAAAATAACATTGATACGTATTGATGCTCCACAAAAGCTACGAATAACATAGAGTAAATCAGAACTCTTATTCATCATAAGTTATTACGACAGTTTCATAGATTTCATATCTGAGTTTGCCTTCGTTAACCTCAACAACAACAAAGTAGCCTGTGGTTTTTGGTTTCTGTTTTACCAGCAAAATGGGTTTATTCCAGAATAACAGCAAATTGCAAATTGGGACAGGCAGGCGAAGGTGAATTGTAGGCAAGTCCGAAGAGACAAACGAAGGTCACCTTTTATTAGGTTTTAGGAGGAAACTGGGCAGGAGTGTTTTGAATAAAAGCTCACTGGAGAGGAACAAGAGTTTGAGATTGTGGCATTTTTTTGTTGTTTGCCAGCACTGGTTAGTACATTGCTATTGCGGAAAGGAGGGATCTTCCATCCTTGTCTTAAAAGCAGGAGAAGAAATTCTCTGTGAAAAACGTCCTCCCTTGTACCAGAGAAAAGTAACTTATTATCATGGATAAGAAGCTGAGACTGAGAGAACGTTATACAAAAAATTCTATGTAAACAGACCTTAAAATAATTATTTTTTCTTCCTGCTGGTTATGCAGGCTGCAAGGAGTAGTACATGTGTTAAACCTCTCCCGTTAGGGCTTTCTGACTCCATTTTAAATGATGTTTTCCTTTATTTATTTTCATACCTTCAAGATAAATAAGTTACCAATACTTTCCACCCAGCCCAATATCAAGAACTTTACAAGTAAAATATGATACAAAGGAAATGAGTAAAATAATGGAGAGATGGGACGAATAATTTGAATCCATATCCTTACCTTTATACTGTATTCATTCGCAATTCTTCTGGCTATACTAAGTTGTGGATATTGAGAAAAAAACACTTACTGGTTTTCATTGATTTTGAATAATTCAATCAAATCTACTGTTACCTTAGCAAGATAAACTTAGTGTTAAGAGTGTGTCATCAAAAGTAAAAACTGCACAAATCCTTAGTCATCTCATTTTCTGTGTTTTCATAGTCCTTTACATTTTAAGTCATTCCTTACCTTTTTACTGCAGGGCAATACAAACTGACATGCTTCTTTAGATGAAAGCAAGTATCCTATTCTCTGTGGTGGTCATACAGAAGCCAAAGTGTTGGTGCTGTAATTTATCACCCTCCTAATATTTCTTAGGTTTCTATTTTCCTTCTACATTTGTTACTCAATACATTTTCAGTGTGCTTTCTTGGCTTCTTGTGCTTAATATAACTGGAAATTACTCTTATTCTTCCTAGGAATGTGAGATATAAAAGGATAGTTATGAAAACTTTGCAGAATATAAAGTGAAACTTAAATACTTAATAATTCTGTAGCTCAGAGAAATAAAAGAGGACTTGAAGCACATACTTCCAAATGAAGTATCTTCTCTGTCTAGAGCTTTCTAAATAGATGGCACCTTTGAATTCCTGTTGGGTTGGAGAGAAATCAAACCATCACATAAAACATCAATGTAAAATCATAGTATAAATAACAATAAAACAACAGCAACAAGAAAGCAAGAACAACAATAGAATAAAGCATCACTATCTAAGTTGAATGGAATTGTGAAATATTTATTATTTAAATATATACAAAAAACATTTTACTTTAAAAAGTTCTTGTATTTACTTGACACATTTTCTTTGGAAAGTGAGAGCTATTATTCTGAGGAGACTTGACATTAATGTTTGAGAACAGTAATTTAGAAACATATATAACATAAAGAAATATGATAAGGAAAAGCTAAAATAGCAGGCATGATTTTCTTAGCCTGTGAGAGTTGGTAACTGAAACTGGAGCACTGTGGGGCACTTCAGGAAGGAAGGAAGTTGAAGGAAGACAGGAGAAAAAAAAAATAGCTTAAATGGTCACAAGGCAAACAACAGCCATGCTAATTAAAAACAAAGCATAATTATTTTAAGCCTTTTTGAACCTCCACGTAAAATCTGATTTATAACATAGGAGCTATTTTATTGTTCTGTGATAAATTGTAAATATAGCAAAAATGCTAAGTTAATCTAGTCTATACTCATATAAATAAACTTCTCAGGGAAGAAAAACATAAGTTCTTTAGTAAAAAAAAAAAACCTCTATTCTACTTTATTTCCTTTAACTTGAAGGAAAAATATAAACTTCCTGTCTTCCTTTTAAAATTCAATATTTTGTTAAGGAACATTTCATAAAATATCTTACATAGTCCTTTGAACACTATAAATTCATTCTGCTGTTCTTATTTATACCACAGAAAAGGTATGTGTACATTGTGGTAGATCAGTAATTTGGCTAATGAGACAAAGAAAGGAAAATGCAAGCAATTAATACCTAATGGATTTAATTAGTTGACAGCAGCTTTTAATAGTAAAGAAAAAATAGGATCATATTTTTCTTGTACACTGACTACCATTCACACAAATATTACCATGCTATGGTTATATTTCATTAGAAATAATGTATGCTTTAATAGACAGATGAAAATATCCTGTTTGATGCATTTACAAAAGGAAGCTAAATTATTGAACCCAGCAAAATAAACTGAGTACATTAAAATATTTCTTATTTCTCTAACCTGTATTGAAGTGGTAAAGGAAGAGATTTAGAATCATAAAAGGAATAGTCATAAAGGTGAGGTCCTAATTTACTTCCCAGTTTTATTTCACCTTAGTTCTTCATGGCTGTAAGGCGTAAAAGTTATTGAATTTTACCACATTCACCTCACGCTGGTTTCCTATCAAACAGAATATCAGTGGAACACCTCCGCTGAGCTCCCTACATGAAATTGTCCTTTTGTACGTCTCATAATCGGTGGCGATGTGGCCAAGCATCTGGCGGTGACAAGCAGACGTCTTTGATTTATTGGCTAATATCACTGCTTGTTAGTGGATGGTTGAGCAGGAGACTAAAAGAGCATAAAATCAGAGAGAATAAATTATGAAGGCACCGAACTGTGCCATTATAAACCCTTCCTTGTCACAGCTGTGACATCTCTTAGGAAATGGAGGATGACAGCAGCGTTCATTCTTCAAAGGGCCAGTACCGTCTACTTATGATCCTGACCATAAATAAATAAATAAAGCAAACAAACCATATAAGCAAGGCAGAGCTCAAACAGGAAATGTTTTCCCCTCAATAGAGCACTTGGGTTCCAGTTTTCTTCTTCTGCTTGAAAGCTGAGCAGAACAAAGCCGACTTTGATTAGAAGCATACACTAGGAGAGCTCTAGGATATTAAGTACATTTCTCATGCACACTAGAACCTGAAAACCCAGGAGGTTGACTTACCCCACATTGCTCTTCTTTTTAGTCACCCTGAAAAGATTACTCTTACTTAAATTGGTTACTGAAATACTATGTTAGTGAGTCAATTTAGCCAATCCATTCATACTATAAACCTCTACCCAAGAAATGATTTTAAGGCTACCCAGCTTTAGTTAGTATTTGCTAAAACAATGTTCCAGAATAATTTAAAATTTGAATTGGCTTTTTAAGTTAGTTTAATCTGTCAGAATAATTAAAACACATATGAGAATAAAGATTTGTTTAAAATACATGATAGTAAGAAAATATGCAGTAGTGGAGAGAATGTACATCTTAGAACTTGGAATCATTTCTTAGATATTTGTCTTCTAATATGCTACAATATCTTAAAATTTAATTGAGTTTCTTTGAAGTATAACATTTACTTTATATCATTGTTTTAATATCTTATAAATTTTTAAATTTAAGTAATATTAAATCAAAGAAAAGTAACAGCTGCATACTTTCACTGATTCTTTCCTGGAGCCATGAAAGGATGATTTTTGAGGTCAGTCTTAACCATGTGACTTACAGGGAAATGATAGTGGTAAAGTATTGTGAGATGAGGTTCAGCATTGTCAAAATTGTGAAGAACTATAAAAAGGGGGAGATCTGTGCTCATGAAGTTGTATTTATTTAATGTGGACAGTAATTTTATATGTCAATCATACCTCAATAAAGTAGTTTTTAAAAATCAGTATGGGTAGAGAAAGAATGAATGAGAAGGAGTGGTGAGAGGAAGGCTAAAGAGAGAAGTTGGGGCCATACTGTGAAAGGATTTCTCTGCCCTGAAATACATTAAATCATTTATTAATTCATAGTCTGCTTTACTTTAGAAAGAGTTTATTACTAATTACAAAGACACACAAAATACAGCAAAATACACTAAATTAGGCTTAAAAATGATAAATATAAAAATGAAGCCAAGAATAAACCTAATACTAAAATATAAACCATAGGCCTCTTTAGTATTCTAAGGATGGTTCATAATTTTTGCTCAAAGCTTTTTATCAACCACTGTGAAAAGAGAAATTGGGTCAATATCCTCTCAACACTGAAATAGAAAAAAAAAGTCACATTTGTAGGACAATTTTTTAAATTGGTTTATAACATATTCTTATATCACACTGAAAATTTAGTTGAATTGAGACAAAGCCATTCCTTTGGAGTAGGCTACAGTGGATGATTAAAATATTGACTACATATTTAGAAAAGATGATTGTCCTAATGTAGTCAGCCCCATTTCCTTGAATACAGCCAAGGTTTACTTCTAAGGAAGTCTAAGAAATTTTCAAAATATTTCCAGATTTATTTTACAAATTAATCTTTCTACCTATTTTAAATGTATTTTCCACATTTGTGCAATATAAATGGACAGGTTTTTACTCAAGTTGGAGGATGCATTTGACACATAATGGCACAAGGTAATAATATATATACGATTATGTAGCAAATGAAAAACTCACTTTGGGGTGTACTATAGGATCCTTCTAAAAATGTTCATCTTCCATACTGAAACTGGGGTTAAATTATAGGCCTCTGTAACTTCTGATTAAGAGGAAAGTGTGCATTAAAATCCTGTGGTTAAAAATACCGCAAATGCTCCTAATCAAAGAGTGCAAGTGCCGATTCTCCTAATTGCAGGTATTGATTTGGAATAAAACTGCTGCTCATATGGCAACACCTTGCAGCTTGATCCAGGGGCAGTGAGGAGCAGGACTTTTAGTTTGAGTGTGATGGATAATAATTCTATTATGTAAAGCCAGTAAGTGCATCTATTCTATTATAGGTGCGAGTCTGGATCCTCAGAGTTCTGCTCTTAAAAAAAGTTACACTCTTTAAAAGATCTTGGAAGATTTTGAAGATAAAACTTTCAAAGTATGTTATCTCTAACACAAGGGAATCTTGAATTGATACATGGTTGACTTTGAGCTTGATGCAAGCACTGCCAGGATATTTGCCATGGAATGCACACTCCATGCACACTCAAGTAAAAAGAATTCTGGACAACCAAAAGGCAATAGGCCATGGTAAAGAAAAAATGTAAGAACAAAAAATACATTGGGAGTCACAATAGTTGGAATGGAGTCTTAGCTCCATCTTGAAATTGCCTTCTAAATTCAGGCAGGACTATTGAGCTGCATGAGCTGTTTGTAAATTTTTGAGACTAATTCCTTGTCGTTCGTATCATTTGCAAATATTTTCTCCCATTCTGTGGGCTGTCTTTTGTTTCGTTTATGGTTTTCTTTGCTGTGCAAAAGCTTCTGAGTTTAATTAGGTCCCATTTGTTTGTTTTTATTTCCATTACTCTAGGAGACGGATCCCAAAAGATATTGCTGCAATTTATGTCAAAGAGTATTCCGCCTATGCTTTCCTCTAAGACTTTTATAGTATCCGGTCTTATATTTAGGTCCTTAATCCATTTTGAATTTATGTTTGTGTATGGTGTTAAAGAATATTCTAATTTAATTTTTTTACATGTAGTTGTCCAGTTTTCCCAGTACCATTTATTGAAGAGACTGTCTTTTCTCCATTGTATAGTCTTGCCTCCTTTGTCATAGATTAATTGACCATAGGAGCATTGGTTTATTTTTAGGATTTTTATCCTGTTCCATTGATCTATATTTCTGTTTTTGTCTCACTACCATACTGTTTTTATGACTGTAGCTTTGTAGTACAGTCTGAAGTCAGGGAGCCTGATTCCTCCAGCTCCATTTTTCTTTCTTAAGGTTGCTTTGGCTATATGAGGTCTTTTGTGTCTCCATACAAATTTGAAGATTTTTTGTTCTAGTTCTGGGAAAAATGCCATTGGTAATTTGATAGGGATGGCATTGAATCTGTAGATTGCCTTGGGTAGTATAGTCATTTTGAAAATTTTGATTCTTCTAATCTAAGAACATGGTATATCTTTCCATCTGTGTCATCTTCAATTTCTTTTATCATTGTCATATAGTTTTCAGAATACAGGCCTTTTGTCTCCATAAGTAGGTTTATTCCTAGGTATTTTATTCTTTTTGATGGGATCGTAAATGGGATTGTTTCTTTAATTTCTTTTTCTGATCTTTCATTGTTAGTGTATAGAAATGCAACAGATTTCTGTGTATTAATTTTGTATCCTGCAGCTTTACCAAATTCATTGATGAGCTATTGTAGTTTTCTGGTGGCATCGTTAGGATTTTCTATTGTATAGTATCATGTCATCTGCAAACAGTGACAGTTTTACTTATTCTTTTCCAATTTGCATTCCTTTTATTTCCTTTTCTTCTTTGATCGCCATGGCTAGGACTTTCAAAACTATGTTGAATAGGAGTAGTGAGACTGGACATCCTTGTCTTGCTCTTGATCTTAGAGGAAATGCTTTCAGGTTTTCACCATTGCGTATGATGTTAGCTGTGGGTTTGTTGTATATGGCCTTTATTATGTTGAGGTAGGTTCCCTCTATGCCCACTTTCTGGAGTGTTTTTATCATAAATGGGTGTTGAATATTGTCAAAAGCTTTTTCTGCATCTATTGCGATGATCGTATGGATTTTATTCTTCAATTTGTTGATATGGTGTATCACACTGATTGATTTGTGGATATCGAAAAATCCTTGTATCCTTGGGATAAATCTCACTTGATCATGGTGCATGTTCCTTTTAATGTATTACAACCCAACCAAAAAATGGGCAGAAAACCTAAATAGACTTTTCTCCAAAGAAGACATACCAATGGCCAAGAGGCACATGAAAAGATGCTCAGCATCACTAATTATTGGAGAAATGCAAATCAAAACTACAATGAGATGTCAACTCACACCAGTCAGAATGGCCATCATCCAAAACAATAAATGCTGGACAGGGTGTGGAGAAAAGGGAACCCTCCTACACTGTTGGTGGGAATGTAAATTGGTATAGCCACTATAGAGAAGAGAATGGAGGTTCCTTAAAAAAACATATGGTTCAGCAGTCCTACTTCTGGGCATATATCCAGAGAAAAACATGGTTTGAAATGATACATGCACCCCAGTGTTCATTGCAATGCTGTTAACAATAGCCAGCACATGGAAGCAACCTAAATGTCCATTGACAGGTTAATGCATAAAGAAGACGTGGTACATATAAACAATGCAATATTACTCAGCCATTAAAAAGAATGAAATAATGCCATTTGCAGCAACATGGATGGACCTGGAGATTATCATACTAAGTGAAGCAAGTCAGACAGAGAAAGACAGATATCATATGATATCACTTCTATGTGGAATCTTAAAAAAATGATACAAATGAACTTATTTACGAAACAGTAACAGACTCACCGACTTAGAGAATGAACTTTTGGTTACCAGGGGGAGGGGTAGGAGGGAGGGATAGACTGGGAGTTTGGGATTGACATGTACACACTGTTATATTTAAAACAGATAACCAACAAGGACCTACTGTATAGCACAGGGAACTCTCAATATTCTACAATAACCTAAATGGAAAAATAATCTGAAAAAGAACAGATACATGTATATGTATAACAGAATCATTTTGCTGTACACCTGAAACTAACACAACATTGTTAATTAACTATGCTCCAATATAAAACAAAAAAAATTAAAATTAAAAATAAAAAAATAAATTCAGGCAAGACTATATCTCTCTGGATCTCAATAATATTGTTTAACTTTAAATGTTGTTATGATTTTAAACAATGTAATGTGTAAAATGAAGTGTCAGTGAAGCTTTATATAAATATTTGTTTTATTCATAAAATATTTCATCCATAGAACCCATGATAATTCTGGGCTATAACAAACTTTTCTGGTAGTTTCCAAAATGATGTTTAATACAGTATTTCTACTTTCTAGTGATTTTCTTCTGCCTCTTTCAGAACTAGATAAATCATTGGCTTCATATATTTAATTTTAAGAAGAGAGATTGTATTTTATCTTGGAGCAAAATCATAAAAGGCTCTCAGAATTCTTTAGATTGTGCATAACACATGACTCATTTTGAGATTTTATTATTCTCTCTGTCTCTCCCTCTGTATACATATATCATACACACCTATACATGAATATCACCAGATTGTAAACAATTTTACCCATTCATTTTATTTCTAGTAAAAGAACTAATTTGAAAAAAATGTATGCATGCACACATAGAAACATGCACATAAACCACACAGATCTAAAATCTGTAATTGCAAAATTACAAATTTTATTTTTTAATATAATTTTTACATAGTACACATTTATATGTAATAGTATTTATTGAGTATATAGTATACTTTGACTATATATACTTGAGTGCTAGTTGTGATGCTAAGTGGTTCATATATATTATTTTAATTAGTCTTCATAAATTATTTGAAAGGTAGGTAACATTAGTCTCATAGTTTAGAAGTATGAAATATCCAACTACTAAGTAGAAGAGCTCAGATTCACATTTGGATCTCTTAAACTTAAAGTACATATTTTAAGCCCATCATTCTTTTTCTCGATAATGAATTGAATAATGAAAGATGCTAAAGGCCTAAAATGTTATTCCAGTAATCTAACTTTAAAAAGAGGGAGCACATGACACAGTTATAAAATTCTGTGTATTGTGTTTAGTTGAGACTGCCTGCCAAGATTTCTGGTTATTATCTGTTGAAATGCTCCCTGTTTTCAAGGTGCTGACCTTCTGCCTTAAACGTTTTGTTTTGGTTTCTCAGGTATATGGAAAATGCACATGAATATTTCCTATACTGGATGTTATTCATTCTTTAATAAAATATATGTATGTTTAGTTCCTTTACATGAAAAGGAAAAATCTTGTCTATAAATGTATCTCAGCAATCCAAAGATCATTCTCAACATTTTCACGTGTAATGAAAGAGTATCAAAAATATATACCTTCAAGGAGGCAAGAATATACAGTGGAGAAAAGACAGCCTCTTCAATAAGTGGTGCTGGGAAAACTGGACAGCTACATGTAAAAGAATGAAGTTAGAACATTCCCTAACACCATACACAAAAATAAACTCAAAATGGATTAAAAACCTGAATGTAAGGCCAGGCACCATCAAACTCTCAGAGAAAAACATAGGCAGAACACTCTATGACATAAATCACAGCAAGATCCTTTTTGACCCACCTCCTAGAGAAGTGGAAATAAAAACAAATGTGGCCTAATGAAACTTAAAAGCTTTTGCACAGCAAAGGAAACCATAAACGAGACGAAAAGACAACCCTTAGAATGGGAGCAAATATTTGCAAATGAAGCAACTGACAAAGGATTAATCTCCAAAACATAAAAGCAACTCATGAAGCTCAATATCAAAAAAAAACAAACAAACAACCCAATCCAAAAATGGGCAGAAGACCTAAATAGACATTTCTCCAGAGAAGACATACAGACTGCCAACAAACACATGAAAGAATGCTCAACATCATTAATCATTAGGGAAATGCAAATCAAAACTACAATGAAATATAATCTCACACCAGTCAGAATGGTCATCATCATAAAAAATCTACAAACAATAAATGCTGGAGAGGGTGTGAAGAAAAGGGAACCCTCCTGCACTGTTGGTGGAAATGTAAATTGATACAGCCACTATGGAGAACAGTATGGAGGTTCCTTCAAAAACTAAAAATAGAACTACCATACGACCCAGAAATCCCACTATTGGACGTATACCCTGAGAAAGCCATAATTTGAAAAGAGTCATGAACCAAAATGTTCATTGCAGCTCTATTTATGTGCATAGCACAGGGAGATCAGCTCGGTGCTTTGTGACCACCTAGAGGGGTGGGAGGGTGGGAGGGAGGGAGATGCAAGAGGGAAGAGATATGGGGACATATGTATATGTATAACTGATTCACTTTGTTACAAAGCAGAAACTGACACTCCACTGTAAAGCAATTATACTCTAATAAAGATGTTAAAAAAAAATATATATATATACACCCTCAAATAACATGATGCTTTGCATTTAAGGAAACAGCAGTAATGACATGGACTACTTTCCTATCAGACTTAACTTCTTTGGTTTGAGGTAGCACTGCAATTAATACATTACTGAGGCGAATTCTCAGTGGCACAGCACTAGACACTTCTTACACACTTGAGTGGGTACAAGTATAGCCATGTGCAGCCACGTGTGGTAAATCTGTCAGATTGAACAGCAGGAGCTCCGGTAAGAGTCCTCTATCAGTAAACCTGCTTGATAGTTCAAGGTCTTTGAATTGTTATTGTAACCAGTACCCAATAGTGAGGCCAGTATTAAGGGTCTGTTGATATTTCTCCAGTATGTATTTCTGAACTTACCATAGTTTTATTCTGTTTTGGACATTGAGATCATGTTGGAGTTTAAATTTAAGCATAGCTATGGTCAGAACTTAAGTACTTTTTTCCCCCTTGATGAGAGAGAGAGAGAGAAGGAGGGTACAGGAAACTGTTTTCCAAATAGAGTAGCATGTTTTGTGAGGATAAAAAACAATTAGGAGACTTTACTACATTCCCATTCGTGTTAGGTAGTCATAACGCACAGGCTCATATTTTAGAAGAAGCATTTAAGTTACAAATTCCTGATGCTAAACTTCTCCTTTCTCTGTTTGAACTGCTCTGCTAACCTCAACATAACTTGGTCTCTACTCCAGCCAGATTGGCCTACTCTCTATACCGTAACAACATTTTGCTTTGACACTGCCTCTGGTCTGCTTAGACAATTCAGATCCACTCTCCACACCATATCCTACCACTGATGTTTCCTGGCCCATGGCCTCAATCTGATCCATATCAATACACCCTTGAGAACTGATTATTGATAGTTACTTATTCATAATTTTTTACCCATGGCCTAACATCATGGGCTGTTTTCTGCAATTTTGTGCAAAAGTGATGCATCTTTTCTCACTAGTTCCATGATTTTAAATAACTAGCATATATTCAAATTAAGCTTGCACAGTACAGAGATTATTTTTAATGGTCATCCAATATGTCCATAGTTTGTTTCAAAAATAATTACTTAATCCAATTGTACATAAGTGCATGATACATAATTTCAAAATCTGTGTGTGTATATGGTGGGTGAATTTATTGCAATATCTCATTTATGTAGTTTTGCCGTCAGAGCAATTATGCAAGAGCTTCCTGGGACCAGGTAGGTAAAATAAATGAGTGAAGCAGACCAGGTGTTCAAAAAGCAATAGTGCAAGCTTGAACCTAAGTGGCAAGAGCTACAAGCTTTGATGTTGGGAAGTAATAGGGAGTGGAGGGGACTGTGGAGAATTGAAGAGCTTACGCCCTATTCAAAGTGGTTCAGTGTTACTCACCTCTGAGGGTTTGTAGCCATGTGGTGATGCATGCTCAGATCAGCCTTACCTTCCAATGTTGTTTACAGAGAATGTGGAAATCTGGATTTACATGTGAAATTTCACAGTTTTTTTCTATGTTGGCAAATAATTCACTGCATAGAAAACATGCAACACATTTGTTGTTGAACTCAGACTAGTCCTCAAGCTATTTGTAAATTCTAAGTATTTTATATATTTGAGGGGAGATTCTGGAATTAAGGGGGTAATGAAAAAAAGGAACGTTTTTAAAAGAATCTGGGAAATAGTTATCTACTGTTACTAATACCATCTTAGTTCATTAATATTAGACATAACATAAAGCATATGTAATAATATGCTATTTCAAGAATGTCCCAACTTGTAAGAAAGAAGGAGTATAAAGGACATGAAGAAACATTTGAAGGAGATGAATACATTTATTATAATTATACTTAATTGTATATATTCATTGGTTGTGATATGTCAAAGTTTATGAAATTGTACACTTTAAATACGTACAGTTTATTGTATGTCAGTTATACCTCAGTAAAGCTATTAAAAACAGCAGTGGTATATCACTCTTTAAATGAATCTAAGATAATATAAATACCACAGCATTTTCTTAATTGTGAGAAAATTTAAACTCATTGATATGGTTGAAATTTTGCCTCACAGTATGATGAATTTTGATAAATGTACACACCAACATAACCAGCGTCCCATTCAAGATAGAGAACATACCGTCAACCGAAAAAAATTCCTCGTTACTTTCCAGTCAAACCCAACCCACCATAGGCAGGCACTGGTTTGATTTCTATCACCTTAGATTAGTTTCTTCTGTGATAGTATATTATATAAATGAGTTCTCTGGTCTGTATTCTTTTGTGTCTGGCTTCTTTCAGTTGACAGTGTTTTCGGGATCATCAAGGTTGTTATGTATGTTAGTAGTTTTGTTCATATTTTTTACTGAGTAGGGCTCCGTCATTTGTTTATGCTTTCACCTGTTGATGGACATTTGGGCTGTTTCCAGTTTTTGGCTGTTATGAATGAAGGGGCTATAACCATTCATATACAAAAAAAAAAAAAAGAATGCACCAACTTTTTGATGTCTGAATATAATGATCAAAGATTTCATAAATATTTCTCATACTGTATTTGTTCTCCCAGTCTAAAAGGAGCACAAAGAATATTTGAGTAGAAAGTAAGGGGAAAGATTTGGGGGTAGAACATCTATACTGTATTTTTAGATCTATCACTTGTTATATAACGTTGCATAAGTCCAATGATCTTTCCAGACTTCAAGGTTTTTTGTTTTGTTTTGTTTTATTTTGTGGGTTTTTTTTGCAATTGTGCAGCATTGGTTTAAATTGGTTATTTGGTAAAGTAAGGAAATTGCATTAGATGGATTATAGAGTCCCTTAAAAGAGTGGAATGTTAACATTGTAGGTGAAATGATGACAACATTATTTGGAAAATTATGTGACCTTCACAATTCACTTACTGTTTATGGAATATTTTTAATTGAGGGGGTTGAATTAAACCTCCCAAAGCTCTGATATTATGTGGCCTTATGAGTTAATAGGAATAAATTGGGTTTTTCATGTTATATCATTTTAGAGTCATAATGAGAAAGAAGCTTCACTTTTGAAATCAACAACAGATGATTTCAGTTGTTTACACTATGCATAGTATTATTTGGTTTCCATCTTTAAAATGTGGTATGGGCAATGCATAGTAGATGGAGTGTTTCCAGTTTTATTCATTTCACTTTTCATTTGAAAAGTAATTCATCATGAGAAGTCAGTGGGGTATAGAGAGCACTAATTGCAGCAAAATGTAAAGGACAGTTTTCCCTTGTCTTAATTAAACATTAATGAGTAAAGTTATTTGCAAATACATGCTTCAGGGATGGACTTGTCTATCTACCTTTGGTAAACACTGACACTAGGTGTCAAAATAAAGCATCTTAATTGATTTATACAGGAATAGTTTAAAAAGATTGCACCTCTCGTGACATTTCCTTAGGTTTTTATAGAGTAGTTTCTGATAAATTATTTATAAAGAAATTCTTTCTGACCTATCCTAAAAACAGGTGTGATTTTTTTTTTCAAACTAATCAATTTTGTATAAATTTCACTTTTCTTCTCGGTTTTGCTGTCAGCTTAAGGGATTCCATAGTAGATGATGAGGAATCAGGTTGCTTTATATTTCAGAAGGAATATGCAAGCAAGTCACTTTTTCCCTGATTATTGGAAGTGTATTGTAAGATTTTAGATAATTTAATTTTTTGAATTAATATTTATATATGAATGTATTCATTTTATTTCATATATTTCTGAAGAACAACAAAACACTTGCTTTTATTGCATTTGCCTTATTTACAAAATAGTTGTAAACATTTCAAACACTACAGGGTTTTAGAAAGTAAAAGTGTGGTTTTCTTTTTTCTTTCCCAATCTTAGCAATTTTGTTTTATACTTATATTCTTTTATTTATTAATTTTTAACAACTTCATTGGAGTATAATTGCTTTACAATGGTGTGTTAATTGCTGCTGTATAACAAAGTGAATCAGCTATACGTATACATATATCCCCATATCCCCTCCCTCTTGCGTCTCCCTCCCACCCTCCATATCCCACCCCTCTAGGTGGTCACAAAGCACCGAGCTGATCTCCCTTTGCTATGCAGCTGCTTCCCACCAGTTATCTATTTTACATTTACATTTGGTAGGGATATATGTCCATGCCACTCTCTCACTGTGTCACAGCTTACCCTTCCCCCTCCCTGTGTCCTCATGTCCATTCTCTATGTCTGCGTCTTTATTCCTGTCCTGCCCCTAGGTTCATCAGAATCTTGTTTTTTTGGTTTTTTTTTTAGATTCCATATATATGTGTTAGCATATGGTATTTGTTTTTCTCTTTCTGACTTCACTCTGTATGACAGACTCTAGGTCCATCCACCACACTACAAATAACTCTGTTTCATTTATTTTTATGGCTGAGTAATATTCTGTTGTATATATGTGCCACGTCTTCTTGATCCATTCATCTGTTGATGGACACTTAGGTTGCTTCCATGTCCTGGCTATTGTAAATAGTGCTGCAATGAACATTGTGGTACATGTCTCCTTTTTTTTGTCCAAATATCTTTATTGGAGTATAATTGTTTCACAATGGTGTGTTAGATTCTGCTTTATAAGAAAGTGAATCACCTATACATATACATATATCCCCATATCTCCTCTCTCTTGTGTCCCCCCCCCACCCTCCCTATCCCATCCCTCTAGGTGGTTACAAAGCAGCAAGGTGATCTCCCTGTGCTATGTGGCTGCTTCCCACTTGCTATTTGTTTTATATTTGGTAGTGTATATGTGTCAATGTTACTCTCACACTTCATCCCAACTAACCCTTCCTACTCCCCATGTCCTCAAGTCCAATCTCTATGTCTGTGTCTCCATTCATGTCCTGCCCCTAGTTTTTCAGAACCAGTTTTTGTGTTTTTTTTTTAGATTCCATATATATGTGTTAGCATACGGTATTTGTTTTTCTCTTTCTGACTTCATTCTGTATGACAGACTCTAGGTCCATCCACCTCACTACAAATAACTCAGTTTCATTTCTTTTTATGGCTGAGTTAATATTCCATTTTATATATCTGCCACATCTTCTTGATCCATTCATCTGTCGATGGACAGTTAGGTTGCTTCCATGTCCTGACTATTGTAAATATAGTGCTGCAATGAACATTGTTGTACATGACTCTTTGAATTATGGTTTTCTCAAGGTATATGCCCAGTAGTGGGACTGCTGGGTCATATGACAGTTGTATGTTTAGTTTTTTAAGGAACCTCCATACTGTTCTCCATAGTGGCTGTATCAATTTACATTCCCACCGCCACTGCAGGAGGGTTCCCTTTTCTCCACACCCTCTCCAGCATTTGTTGTTTGTAGACAGATTTTTTTGATGATGGCTATTCTGACCAGTGTGAGGTGATACCTCATTGTCATTTTGATTTGCATTTCTCTCATGAGTAGTGATGTTGAACATACTTTCATGTATTTGTTGGCAATCTGTATATCTTCTTTGGAGAAATGTCTGTTTAGGTCTTCTGCCCATTTTTGCATTGGGTGGTTTGTTATTTTGATAGAGCTGCATGCGCTGCTTGTATATTTTGGAGATTAATCCTTTGTCAGTTGCTGTGTTTGCAAATATGTTCTCCCATTCTGAAGGTTGTCTTTTCATCTTGCTTATGGTTTCCTTTGCTGTGCAAAAGCTTTTAAGTTACATTAGGTCCCGTTTGTTTATTTTTGTTTTTTTTTTTCCACTACTTGGCGAGGTGGGTCAAAAGGGTGTTGCTGTGATTTTTGTCATAGAGTGTTCTGCCTATAAGAGTTTTATAGTGTCTGGTCTTACATTTAGATCTTTAATCCATTTTAAGTTTATTTTTGTGTATGGTGTTAGGAAGTGTTCTAATTTCATTCTTTTACATGTAACTGTCCAGTTTTACCAACGCCACTTATGAAGAGGCTGTCTCTTCTCCACTGCATATTCTTGCCTCCTTTGTCAAACGTCAGGTGACCATATGTGCATGGGTTTATCTCTGGGTTTTCTATCCTGTTCCATTGGTCTGTATTGCCGTTTATGTGCCAGTACCATACTGTCTTGATTACTGTAGCTTTGTCGTATAGTCTAAAGTCAGGGAGCCTGATTCCGTCATCTGTTTTTCTTTCTCAAGATTGCTTTGCCTATTCAGTGTCTTTTGTGTTTCCATACATATTGTAAAATTTTTTGTTCTAGTTCTGTGAAAAATGCCATTGGTAATTATTAGGGATTGCACTGAATCTGTAGGTTGCTTTGGGTAGTATAGTCATTTTCTCAATATTGACTCTTCCAATCCAAAAACATTGCTGTATCTCTCCATCTGTTTGTATCATCTTTAATTTCTTTCATCAGTGTCTTATAGTTTTCTGCATACAGGTCTTTTGTCTCCTTAGGTAGGTTTATTCCTCGGTATTTTATTCTTTTGTTGAAGTGGTAAATGGGAGTGTTTCCTTAATTTCTCTTTCAGATTTTTTGTCATTAGTGTATAGGAATGCCAGAGATTTCTGTGCATTAATTTTGTATCCTGCTACTTTACCAAATTCATTGATTAGCTCTAGTAGTTTTTTGGTAGCATCTTTAGGATTCTCTATGTATGGTATCATGTCATCTGCAAACAGTGACAGTATTACTTCTTTTCCAGTTGGATTTCTTTTATTTCTTTTCCTTCTCTGATTTCCATGTCTTAACTTCCAAAACTAAGTTGAATAATAGTTGTGAGAGTGGGGAACCTTGTCTTGCTCCTGATCTTAGAGGAAATGGTTTCAGTTTTTCACCATTAAGAACGATATTGGCTGTGGGTTTGTCATATATGGCCTTTATGATATTGTGGTAGGTTCCCTCTATGCCCACTCTCTGTAGAGTTTTTATCATAAATGGGTATTGAATTTTGTCAAAAGCTTTTTCTGCATCTATTGAGATGATCATATGGTTTTTATCCTTCAGTTTGTTAATATGGTGTATCACATTGATTGATTTGCGTTTATTGAAGAATCCTTGCATTCCTGAGGTAAACCCCACTTGATCATGGTGTATGATCCTTTTAATGTGTTGTTGGATTCTGATTGCTAGTATTTTGTTGAGGATTTTTGCATCTATGTTCATCAGTGATATTGGCCTGTAGTTTTCTTTGTCTGGTTTTGGTATCAGGGTGATGGTGGCCTCGTAGAATGAGTTTGGGAGTGTTCCTTCTTCTGCTATATTTTGGAAGAGTCTGAGAAGGATAGGTGTTAGCTCTTCTCTAAATGTTTGGTAGAATTCGCCTATGAAGCCATCTGGTCCTGGGCTTTTGTTTGTTGGAAGATTTTTAATCACAATTTCAATTTCAGTGTTTGTGATTGGTCTGTTCATAGTTTCTATTTCTTCCTGGTTCAGTCTCGGAAGGTTGTACTTTTCTAAGAATTTGTCCATTTTATTGGCATATAGTTGCTTGTGGTAGTCTCTCATGATCCTATGTACTTCTGCAGTGTCAGTTGTTACTTCTCCTTTTTCTTTTCTCATTCTGTTGATTTGATTCTTCTCCCTTTTTTTCTTGATGAGTCTGGCTAATGGTTTATCAATTTTATTTATCTTCTCAAAGAACCAGCTTTCAGTTTTATTGATCTTTGCTATTGTTTCCTTCATTTCTTTTTCATTGATTTCTGATCTGATCTTTATGATTTCTTTCCTTCTGCTAACTTTGGGATTTTTTGTTCTTCTTCCTCTAACTGCTTTAGGTGTAAATTTAGGTTGTTATTTGAGATTTTTCTTGTTTCTCTTGGTAGGATTGTATTGCCATAAACTTCCCTCCTAGAACTTCCTTTGCTGCATTCCATAGGTTGTGCGTCATTGTGCTTTCACTGTCATTTGTTTTTAGGTGTTTTTTGATTTCCTCTTTGACTTCTTCAGTGATCTCTTGGTTATTTAGTATTGTTTAGCCTTCATGTGTTTGTATATTTTACAGGGTTTTTTTTTTTTTTTTCTTGTAGTTGATATCTAGCCTCATAGTGTTGTGGTCAAAAAAGATACTTGATATGATTTCAATTTTCTTAAATTTACTGAACCTTGGTTTGTGACCCAAGATATGATCTATCCTGGAGGATGATCCATGACTACTTGAGAAGAAAGTGTATTCTGTTGTTTTGGGATGGTATGTCCTATAAGTAACAATTAGTCCATCTGCTCTAAGGTGTCATTTAAAGCTTGTATTTCCTTATTTATTTTCAATTTGGATGATCTGTCCATTGGTGAAAGTGGGGTGTTAAAGTGCCCTACTATTATTGTGTTACTGTCGATTCCCCCTTTTATGGCAGCTAGCATTTGCCTTATATATTGAGGTGCTCCTATGTTGGGTGCATAAATATTTACAATTGTTATGTCTTCTTCTTGGATTGATACCTTGATCATTATGTAATTTCTTTGTCTCTTGAAATAGTCTTTATTTTAAAGTCTATATTATCTGATATGAGAATTGTTACTCCAGCTTTCTTTTGATTTCCATTTGCATAGAATACCTGTTTTCCATCCTTTCACTTTCAGTCTGTATGTGTCCCTCAGTCTGAAGTGGGTCTCTTGTAGACAGCATATATACAGATCTTGTTTCTGTATCCACTCAGCCAGTCTGTGTCTTTTGGTTGGAGCATTAACCCATTTACATTTAAGGTAATTATCAATATGTGTTTTCCTGTTACCATTTTCTTAATTGTTTTGGGTTTGTTTTTGTTGGTCTTTTCCTTCCCTTGTGTTTCCTGCCTAGAGAATTCCTTTAGCATTTGTTGTGGAGCTGGTTAGTTGGTTCTGAATTCTCTTGGCTTTTGCTTGTCCGTGAATGTTTTAATTTCTCTGTCGAATCTGAATGAGATCCTTGCTGGGTAGAGTCATGTTTGTTGTAGGTTTTTCCCTTTTGTCACTTTAAATATGTCCTGTCACTCCCTTCTGGCTTGCAGAGTTTCTGCTGAAAGATCAGCTTTTAACCTTATGGGGATTCCCTTTTAAGTTTTTAGTTGCTTTTACCTTACTGCTGTTAATATTTTTTCTTTGTATTTAATTTTTGATCATTTGTTTAATATGTGTCTTGGTGTGTTTCTCCTTGGATTTATGTTGTATGGGTCTCTCCATTCTTACTGGACTTGATTGACTATTTCCTTTCCCATGTTAGGGAAGTTTTTGACTATAATCTCTTCAAATATTTTCTGCAATCCTTTCTTTTAGTCTTCTTCTGGGACCCCTATAATTCAAATGTTGGTGCATTTAATATTGTCCCAGAGATCTTGGAGGCTGTCCTTAATTCTCTTCATTCTTTTTTCTTTATTCTGCTCTGTGGCAGTTATTTCCACTATTGTATCTTCCAGGTCACTTATCTGTTCTTCTGCCTCAGTTATTCTGCTATTGATTCCTTCTAGAGTATTCTAAGTTTCATTTATTGTGTCGTTCATCGTTTGTTTTCTCTTTAGTTTTTCTAGGTTCCTGTTAAATGTTTCTTGTGTTTTCTCCATTCTTCTTCCGAGATTTTGGATCATCTTTACTATCATTACTCTGAATTCTTTTTCAGGTAGACTGCGTTCGTCCTCTTCATTTGTTTGGTCTGGTGGGTTTTTACCTTGCTGTTTCATCTCCTGCATATTTCTCTGTCTTCTCATTTTGTTTAACTTACTGTGTTTGGGGTCTCCTTTTCATCAGCTGCAGTTTCGTAATTCCTATTATTTTTGGTGTCTGCCCCCAGTGGGTGAGATTGGTTCAGTGGGTTGTGTAGGCTTCCTGGTGTGGGGAACTGGTGCCTGTGTTCTGGTGGATTAGACTGAATCTTGTCCTTCTGGTGGGCAGGGCCTCCTCTGGTGGTGTGTTTTGTGGTGGGTGTGAACTTAGTATCACTTTAGGCAGCCTCTCTGGTAATTGGTGGGGTTGTGTTCTGGTCTTGCTAATTTTTTGGTGTGAGGGTCTAGAACTGGAGCTTGCTGGCCATTGGGTGGAGCTGGGTCTTAGTGTTGAGATGGAGATCTCTTGGAGACCTTTCACCATTTCATATTACGTGGGGCTGGGAGGTCTCTGGTGGTCCAGTGTCCTAGACTCAGCTCTCCCACCTGGGAGGCTCAGGCCCAACACTCTGCCACCCACACGGCTCAGAAGAAAAGGAAGGAAATAAAAAACGAACAGATAGAACCCCAAAACATATGGTAAAAGAAAACTAAACAGACAATATCACACAAAGAAAGATACACACACACAATCATAAAAAGAAAAAAACAGAAAACCCCAAAAAAGCTAAAAAAAGAAAAAACAAAAAAGCAGAAGCCCAGGACAAATGATAAAAGCAAACCTAAACATACAAAATCACACACACTCACAAAACAGGAAAAAAGGAAAAAAAAAAACAAAAGGGAATACAGCAACCAACACAATAAACAATTCCAGCAATGATAACCAGCACTAAAATCTAAACTAAGATAAACATAAAAGCAAAAACAAATCATATGCAGAAAGCAAACCCCAAGTCTACAGTTGCTCCCGAAGTCCACTGCCTCAATTTTGGGAACATTCGTTGTCTATTCAGGTATTACACAGATGGAGGGTTTATCAAGTTGATTGCGGAGATTTAATCTGCTGTACCTGATGCTGCACAGAGAAATTTCCTTTTCTCTTCTTTGTTTGCACAGCTCCT
The DNA here is from genome assembly GCF_003031525.2 of Neophocaena asiaeorientalis asiaeorientalis. NCBI lineage: Eukaryota > Metazoa > Chordata > Mammalia > Artiodactyla > Phocoenidae > Neophocaena > Neophocaena asiaeorientalis. The sequence continues at coordinate 9,775,143 of NW_020173979.1, read as the reverse complement.
GGGGTTCAGCTTTGGATTTGGCCCTGCCTCTGCGTATAGGCCACCCTTAGGCATCTATTCCCCACCCAGACAGGAGGGGCTTAAAGCAGCAGCTGATTAGGGTTCTCTTGCTCCCTCAGGCTTGGGAGAGGGAGCGGTATGGTAGTAATAATTGGAATGTGGGGCGAGACTGAGGAAGCAGAGGCCGGCGTGACGTTGCACCAGCCTGATGCACGCCGTGTGTTCTCCTGGGGAAGGTGTCCCTGGATCATGGGACTCTAGCAGTGGTGTGTTGCACAGGCTCCCAGGGGAGTGTGGGTAGTGACCGGTACTTGCACACAGGTTTTTTGGGGGCAGCAGCAGCAGCATTAGCATTCCATGTCTGTCTCTGGGGTCCAAGCTGATAGCTGCAGCTCGTGCCTGTCTCTGGAGCTCATTTAGGCAGTGCTCTGCCTTCTGTGGGCAGACAGGGAAGGAATTTCCCCCTCCTCGTGCACCCGGAAACAATGGTCTCTTGCCTCTTAGGCAGGTCCAGACTTTTTTCTGGACTCCCTACTGGCTAGCTGTGGCGCACTAGCCCCCTTCAGGCTGTGTTCATGCAGCCAACCCCAGTCCTCTCCCTGGGATCTGACCTCCGAAGCCCGAGCCTCAGCTCCCAGCCCGCACCCACTCTGGCAGGTGAGCAGACAAATGTCTCAGGCTGGTGAGTGCTGATTGGCACCAATCCTCTGTGCAGGAATCTCTCTGCTTTACCCTCTGCACCCCTGTTGCTGTGCTCTCCTCTGTGGCTCCAAAGCTTCCCCCCCCTCACCATTCCCGCCAGTGAAGGGCCTTCCTAGTGTGTGGAAACTTTTCCTCCTTCACACCTCCCTCCCAGAGGTACAGGTCCCGTTCCTATTCTTTTGTCTCTGTTTTTTCTTTTGCCCTACCCAGATGTGTGGGGATTTTCTTGCCTTTTGGGAAGTCTGAGGTCTTCTGCCAGTGTTCAGTAGGTGTTCTGTAGGAGTTGTTCCACATGTGGATGTATTTTGGGGAAGAAAGATGATCTCCATTTCTTACTCCTCTACCATCTTGAAGATCTGACCTTATTTCATATATTTATTAATTTAAATACTTTACTTGAGTTATATTCCAAAAACCTTAAATAAAATTAAAAGCCTAAGGAGTGCATTTAACTCCAACTTCAAATCTTAAGATACTGTTCTAAGTAACATTGCCTTTGATACTTTAGAGTGCACATAATAAGTTAATACACTAAGAAGAGGCATAAAATAAAACTTCTTGGCTCTCATATTAAGTTCATCTGTAGATATCAAACAAGAATTTCCCTAGATAACCTTTAGATTAGTTGATATGTAATTTTTTACTTGATTTCCTCTTACTCTTCTCTGAATGATTCCCCAGTATGTTTGTTTTGATATGTAAAATTGAGTAATAATTTTGAAACCTTAAAAGTTATAATGAACATTTTAAAATAATTAACTATACACTCCATTAAGCGCTTCTAGTTTCTTACATAGGAAGTTACCCATAATGCAGTCTAAACCTTACAACAAAATTTTCTGTAGATAAACGTAGCAATGGAGCAATTTTCCCTAAATGACAGAAACACTGTGGGTACAGTTTTAAAGTATCAGTATGATAGTATATGTTTAAGGGGGTAAAAAAAAAAAATCCTGCTGTATCTTAGAATGCCTTATAAACTCCTCCGTTTACTCTGTTTTCAGATAGTACTGTTAAATTTCACTCTGGATTCTTATGAAACTCCCAGTTTCCCAAACCATATGGCTTGATGCAGATAAAACTGGCTTATGGCAAGTAGTGTAAACACACTTCACATTTTTCCACCTGTGAAACTACTGAAGTGTTATGGTGTACATTTTTAAGGTTACTAGTACCAGATTTTCAGTGGGTCTTTATTTTCAGACTCTTTTTGTCCTTCTGGACAACTTCATTGCCATATTTGAAAGTAACAAATTGACCCTTGCCTTCATCTTATGAAGCTCAGACGTAAGAATAATTTTATTTTCAATTTGAGATTAAAATCAATATAAGGGACATTTTATATGTGTTTTTAAAAACCTTTAGAGTAGGAATTCCTATTTTTAAATGCAAATTAAATACACATATTCTCTTTCACCCAAAAGTAAGGAAAAACAATTGAGAAATCTGAAAGCGTGAAACAGAAAACAGGAGTCAGGTCTTACAAAAGCAATGGTGGTCAGTAATGATGATGATGTTTTGATATGTTTTAGCTAAAGGACACTCTTGTCTGCAGTTATCAAAGAAAAGCCACACAAACACAAATTTAAATCCTGACAGACCCTGTAATACAGAACCAACTATTTATTTGCAACATTGGCATTGGGGTTCTTAGGTTAATGGTAGGAGTTTGACTGGATTTGTTTAAATTCCAAGCACAAGCACAGAGACAGGGTGCTGAACAAGGAACCACAAATATAAGACTTATTTGTAAAAAAAAAAAAATCTACTGATGGTAGAAGTGAGGAAAGAAACATTGTGAACAGACAGGTGAGAGGAGACCTTACACTTACTATTGTTAATAATAAAACTTTCTACTTGTTTGGGGTATGGACGTAGCTCATCCTTCACATGTAAAAGTTGAGTAATGAAAAAGAAGCACACGTGAATAGTTTACAAATATAGTGCATATATATTGAGAAAGAGAGAGAGAAGGAAAGAGAGAGAAAAGAAAAAAAGAATAAAAAAGGTAAGGAAGGGAAGGAGGAAAGAGGGAGGGAGGAAGGGGAAGGGAGGGGAGAGGAGAGGAGGGGGAGGGGAGGGGAGGG
>NW_020173979.1:9687443-9772100 GCF_003031525.2 Neophocaena asiaeorientalis asiaeorientalis | reverse complement strand
GGGGAGGGGAGGAAAATGACCTATAAAGAACACTAACCAGAAAAATGTTCTTGTGGAAAAAATAAATATTGTAACCACATTAATTTCAGTGAATTAAAACAAAACAAAGCCACTTTCAATGCATAATGGTTTCACTGGTTTGATGTCTTATAATGATGCAGTTATTTACCGTATTTCCATATGCATTGGGTCTGTGTCTAGATTTCCTATTTTGTTCTATTAGACTGTTATCCAGTTCAAGTACTAATCTCACAATGATTTAATTATAGAGTCTTTAAAGTAGATACGTTGGAATATTTGTGTGATTACTTTCTACCAAATACACACACACACACACAGAATACTCTTCTTTTTGAGAGTTTTATTAGCTATTCTTGCTAGCGTATTCTTTCATTTGAGATTTATATTCAGTGTTTTACTCTCTGAAAAAACCCAAATGGCATTACTGTTGGGATCATGTTGAAGTTATAAACTAAGTTAGGGAGAAATGACGTTTGTTCACATCTACCTTTTATGACTTTCAGGACTGTATTGCAAGTTTCTTCATAGTTTATGCCTGCGCATTCTTTTTCTCTTGAAATGTGACTTTAAAATTTTTTTATTATTAACTTTCTGTTTGAAATTTCTTTACATTTTGTGTCTTGCTATTTTACAAAATTTAAAAAAAATGTTAGTTTTGGGTTTTCCAAGTATACAGTCAGGTCATCTGCAAATATAGTTGTCTCTCAGTATTCACGGGGGAGTGGTTCCAGAATAACTCTTCCTCCCTTCAGCCACCATAACAAAATCCACAGATAATCAAGTACCTTATATAAAATGGCATAGTATTTGCATATAACCTACACACATCATCCTGTATGCTTTAAATCATTTCTAGATTACTTATAATGCCAAATACAATATAATGCTATGTAAATAGTTGCCAGCCTGAGGCAAATCAAGTTCTGCTTTTTAGAACTTTATGGAATTTATTTTTTCAAGTATTTTCGATCTGCAGTTGGTTGAATTTGCAGATGTGGAACCCACAGATACAGAGGGCTGATTGTAGAGTACTTTGGCTAATCCTTCCAAAGCAGTGTTAAATAGTGGTGAAGACAGTGGGTACCCACATCTTGTACATGACTTTATTGGAATGCTTTAAATATTTTTCCAATAAGTAAAATACTTGCTTTGAAGCTCAGATAAACACATTTTATTATGTTAATTATTTCTTCTTTTATTTAGTGTTTTAATCATGAGAATATCTTAAGTGTTTTCCTTTGTTTTCTATGTAGAAAATCATATGGTTTCCTTCTTTTTATTTATTAATTTACTAAGTTAAATCAACATATTTCCTAATATTAAGTTACCTCAACAATCCTACCAAACACTTAAGTGGATCACAATGATTATTTAGTTAACATTTCATTGGATCTTGTTTCCTAATATTTTATGTGTTTTTTTCTTCAGTATTCATAATGGAGATTTGTCTGTAGTGCTTCCTTCTTGCATTATTTTTGAATGTTTTGAAATCATATTGTTTTGACCTAATATGAAAGCATTTGGAATGTTTGCTTCTTCTTCATTGGTCTGGAATTACGTTAGTAGCTATATATTATATTTATAAGTTTTGTAGAATAACCCTACAAAAGCATCTGGGTCTGGTTCTTTTAATGTGGGTGAGATACTTGGAAATTTTTGTTTTTCTTCCATAAAACTGGAGAATATAGAATTTTTATATCAAATATAGTCCATTTTTATGAAGTCATATTTTCAGAAGCTTATCCATTTTATTATGTTTTCAAATATATTTACATAGAGTTTCTTCTAGTAATCATTTATAATTTTTTTTTTAAGATTTTCTAGGCTTTGACAAGTTTTCCCCCTTTCTATATCTGTGCTTCCTCTCTTTTTTTAAAATGAGGTTGCTTAGTAGTTTGACTTTTTTGGTGATTCCTTTTTCAAAGAGTGTTTTTGATTTAATTAGCAATTAACAATTTAATTGAATTAATTGCATTAATTCCAATATTTTCTTCTTTCTAACATTAATGATTGATTTCACTATAGTTAATTATTTTACCTTCCTTTCTTTTTGGTTTAGTTACTGTTTTTTTTTTTTTTTTTTTTCTCTTTTTTGGCTATGTGAGTTGCCTTTGTAGGTCATTTTTCTTTCTAGTCTACTGTTTTAATGATTTCATGTCATGAAATGTTCTTGGGTTGCTGCTTTAACTGCCTTCCATAGATCAAATAAGTTGTATTTTATCATCATTATTTTGAAGAGATTATGTAATTTCATTTTGTATTACTTTTCTTTCCCATGAACATGTTTCAAAAATTTCCATGTGGAAGACCTTGTATTTTTTTCAGTTGCTTTTTAAGTTTTGCTATATTTTTAATTTTTAAATTTAGTTCATTATAGTTAGAGTAGAGCTTATCTCTTTTTTTTTGAAATTAGTGATGTTTTGTGGTCTAATATAATGTTAGTTTGTGAAAATGTTTCATATGCATATGAAAAGAAGAAAAAATTTTTCGATTTTCATGCTAAACACTATTATAAAAATAACCCTATTAATAATGGTGTTTAGGTCTTCTATTGCCTATAAAATTTTTCCACTGGATCTGTTTTAAATTACAAAGTATTCATTAATATCTCTAATTATTAACATACTTGTCGTTCAACTTGAATCTTTGGTAGTTTCAGCATTAGGACAGTTGTACCTATATTGGTGTTATTTTTAATGTAATCATTTTAAAATTTCTTTTGGTTTTAGAAAAAATATATACATAGTTGGTGTTGGTGTTTAGTTAAAAACTCTTTTTTCTTTAATGGCTCCTTTGAGCCCATTTGCATTTATTGATATAAGCAGTATATTTGATCTTACTTTTGCCATGTTATTTTATAACATCTTTTATTTATTTTATGTTTATTTTAAAATATCTTGTGGTATTAGAAATTCTTGTATTTTTATTCTAGTGGTTATTATTATAATAATGCATTTAATCTCGTGTTTTTAAGATGCTGTTGATTCGTTTCCTACTGTTGGCAATCGTGGAATTACTTAGTAACACTCTTTTTATTTCTATATTAACATCTAATTTTCAGTGACATTATTTATTTCCACTTAACACTGCATATTGTTCAACAAGCTTATTTTGAATTAGAAATTTCTCTACATTGTTTCCTCATATGTGATTGTTGTTTTTTATCTCTTTTTTCAGAATATCTAACATTTAACTAATATTCTGTCACCGTTATCCCTATAACCTAGTCATGGTGCTACAGTTAAGTATATCAGCGCTCACCAATATACCTTAGACAGAAGTTTCCCTCAATAATCCTTGGTTATCTGAAGCTCATTCTTGAAAGATTTCTTCAGTAAATGCTTATAAGTACAAAATTCCCTGATACCTTGCAGACTCATAATTGTTTCTATTATACATGAAAAGTACTGTTGCCTGGACTTAGTATGCTTGTAGCAATTTTTTTTTCTTTGAGCACCTTAAATATATAGTTCAATTGTATTAAGAATTGCTGCTGCTGCTGCTAAGTCTGATAGAAATATTTTGTTTAAACTTTTCTTGGTACTTTGTAATGTTTTTATATGGATATCCAAGGATTTTTTAAATTTCCTTTTATATTTAAAGTGCAGTAGTTGTCCCTAGAATATGTTTTGGTTTTGATCTTCTTGGTTGATTTTTCCTGTAACACCGTTTTTACTTCCTAAATATAAAGTAAAGTCCTCCTTAATTTGGAAAATATTTTCTTAAATTATATATTTGCTATTTGTTTTGTTCTTTTAATTTGTTTTCGTCTCTGTGACCTCCAGTTATATCTATGTTGGATCTTCTTTGCCTTCTAAATTGATCACCTCTAATTCTTTTCATTTTATTGTTTCCTTTTATTTTCATTTTTCTTATTTTCTTTCTTTCTGTTATTGTAATTTCAAATGTGTCTATCCTTATGCTGCTGCTATTTTTTTACTCCCTGTTTCTAAAATATTGTCTTTATTTTCTGTTTCTTTCCTGAGCTCTATTAATTCTCTTTCTATTATCCAGCCATATCATTTTGACCTTTATTATTTCTAATTTGTTTCTTTTTTCATTTTTATATAGTTTTAAAATCTTGTTTAGCTAATTTTGTATTGTTAAATTAGAATTTTCATGTATTTTATGGTCCTATTTTTCTGTCATTACTTAGTTAACTATTAGTACATAATTCAGATTATCTTTCATTTTATTCTTACAATCTTTTTATGTGTGATTCACTTGCATCTTGTTTCTCTTTTTCATGTTTAAGTAAGATACACTTTTCTATAATTAAATGCTGTTAATATAAAAGGAATAGTAGAAACCAAGGTAGTTTTTATAGTTGCACATCTCTAGATCATCAGTTCCTACTGTATCAAGAAGCACTAGATTCCTTGGTTTCAAACTGCTCTCCTTTTTTAACCATGGTGACCGTTACATCACCATCTCTGGTAATAAAAGTGCCATGCCCTCTCTATTCTGGATATGAAATCTCTAGGCATGCCACAAAGTCTAGGACTCTTTCACAATGAATAGAGGCTGTCTACCCTAGGGACTTTCCAAGTGGCAGATTCACCCATGGCTTTCACACAGACTAAATGATTTAAGGATCAAATTGAAGAAATAATGAAAAGAATGATGCAGAGGAAAGGAGGAGTTAGAATAGTAAAGATAAAAAGAGATTAATATATTTGCAAAAATAATAGAATTAATAAATAAATTTAATTAATAGACGGTTCTTTAAGAAACTAGTAGCTTAATCAAGAAAAAAAGGATAAAGCAAACATACAAAACAGTCATAATTTGGAAACAATCCCTTATGAGAAGAAAATTTTAAATTATGTGTTAATTCAACTCCCTATATATTCATCTGGAAAGATGGCTATTTTATAGAATAAATAAATTGTAGAAACTTATAAAATTGAGAGAAAATCTAAACAGACCAATTGCCATAAGAAAAAAAGTAAAGTTTTGGAAATACCTTAACAACCACTCATTCTCAGTAAAACTTTGTGAAGCTCAGTTGATATGGCAAGTTAATTCTATAAAACATTAAAAGTTAGAAACACAAGGAAAGAACAAAATAAAGGAAGTTTCTAAATGATTGTTAATGAAACAAGTAAAACATTGATACTAACCCAAACAGAGATGAAACATAAGGCAATACATAGGGATGACTCTCATTCCTGGAGACAGCTGCAACATGTCTAGAAAAATTGCAATTAAAATGAAATGTCATTGAAAGAATAATAAACTATGAGCAATTGAGGTGCTCTGCAGGAATGCAAGTGTTGGGAAATAGTGTTAGAACCATGTTAATCGAGCAAGAAAGAAAAGTATTTTTTTCCATACATGCTGTAGGTGTGTTCAATAAAATTCAGAAATTGTTATGGTTAAGAATTTTTTAAAAAACTAGGAAATTAAGAGTAGACAGATGGACAGCTAAATATATCTTTTTCAAAACAAAGCGGTCAATTCTCTGATAAATGGAGAAACATTAAAAGCAAATAAGCAACAAAGGATGGGTTATCTAGTTTTGGGATTATTATTAAACCATTTTGAAAATATGAACCAATTCATTTTGACAAGAGAAAGAAATGAAGTATAAAATTGGATAGAAAAATGTAAATTGTTCATTATTTACAGATTATATGACTATATACTTTGAAGACTCAATTAAGTAAAAAACCTAACAGTTGTAGATAATAAAGACTTCAGTAGTTGGCTGAGTAGTCTAATTTAAAAATTTAAAAATAAAACTTTGGTATTATAAAATATTTAATATTATAGTTTTATAATATATTTTAGTATTTGGTAGGGAAATTATGTAATCATTAATCTCTGTTTTCTCCATATTTTATGCCAGTTCTCAAATCTTTACATTTTTAGAGTAGCTGTAGAATTATTTTGTGATGGAGATTTTGACTGGGATGCTGTTGAATTTTTATGAAAGTTTGAATTAAGAGAATTAACCTCCTTACATGATTGAGTCTCTTGTAATAGCCTCTTATTTTATATTCCTTAGTGAAGAATTCTAGTTTTCTTTTTATAAATCTTGCTCATTTCTAGTTTATTGATTAGCATCCATTACGTCTTAAAAAAACACTAGTAGAAGTTCAGAAAAGTTTTGATGTTTGTTGACTCCCATTTTAAAAGATCATCTTCCTAGAAATGTTTTGAATGATACTATTGGCTTTTTAAGTAAATTATATCTTCAAGCAGCAAAAATTAAATAAATACACAGGGGTGTGTGTGTGTGTGTGTGTGTGTGTGTGTGTGTGTGTACCTGTGTGCACATGAGCATGCACAATTTAATTGGCTGGCGTTTCCATGTTAATTTATAATAATAGTGGTGATGGTGTACTTTTTGTTTTATTTTTACTTTGTCAGGAGTGTTTCTAAGGTTTTATCATTAAGCACAAAGCTGGCTAGTGTTAAATGCATGTTTATGTGTTTCTGTATCATGAAGTCATGAATAAGGTGATGATAGAGCAAAAGACTTGATGTATGGAGTTGAGTTACCAGGCACATATTGAAGGGAAGAATATTCCAGGAAGAGGAACCATCATCAAAAGGACTCTAATGTCTGTGGGGCTGAAGGAACAGTAAAGAAGATGGTGGGACAGAAGATAAGGAAGAAGAAGATGGTAGAAATTAGATCTGAGGTAGGGAAGATCTGATCACATAGGGCTAAGGAGAATTGCAAGGACTTTGGCTTTGATTGTGGGTACAAAGGGGAGCCATTGAAGGATTTTCAATAGAGTCATGATATAATAAAATTTATATTCTTAGAAGAATCATTCTGGTAGTAGCATCTCTAATTCCATATTTTCTAAAACTACATTATGCTGCCTCCCATTCTTCTCAAACTCACAATTCTCTTTTTCAAATAATAGCACATAGTAGATAATAGCAAATCAGGCAAAAGTGACACTTAAACAATGTATACTTGGCTTCTGTTGTTCTCTTAATAAGAATGATTTGAGATTATACAGATTTTTTGATTGTTTATTTGCATACAACTCCAGTGATTACTGGGTCTTTGAATGGGATTAAGCTGAGTTATTTGTACACTTCCTTATTTGCCACCCCATTATTTAAGAGCACAAATCTTAAATAGATTACCTGAAGTCTAAAGCTTTTACATGATACATTGAAACTGAGCCATAAGCTCTGAGTTACGAGGTGCAATAATTAATTTTCTCATTTTTTCACATTTGCATGTTGTTAAATGTAAATCAATCCCTGCTGTTTTGGAGGTCAGAAATTTAAATGTTAGAAATAATACCCATAAGGGTATACATTTATTGATATTTAAGTTACTGGAAACAAAAGGGTACAGTTGGAAACATTTAACATAGGACTAAATTAAATTTACTTGATATCCCTCAGTAAGTATGCATTTTATGACCACCATCACTGTAAATACCACTTAGTGAAGTAGAATATTTTTAGTTATATCATATTGCTTATTATAGGGTTTTCAGTGTTTGACAAGATTTGTAATTGCTCAATTTATAATACTTTGACACAGTTTTAAGCTCTATAGTGAGCTTCTAGTTCCTCCATTTATTCACTTAATTTAATTATCTATTCATTCAATGATTATTTGAGTACCTGCTTTGTGCCACATGCTGTATTAGATGCTTCGGATGTAGTAGAGAATAAACATCCCTGTCCTAGTGGTGCTTTCATGTTATTAGAGGAAGGGAAGCAAAAAGCAAACCTAATAAATTATGTGGCATTTACAAGGTGATGAAAGCTATGTAAAAATAGAGCAGAGTAAGGGAGACTGAGCACGGGGAGATGAAGCCCAAGAGGTTGCTGCAGTTTTACTTGAGAGTAAGAGGATCGGCCTCATTGCGAAGGTGAGATTTGACAAAACTCGGAAGGAAGTGAGGGGGTAATCACACAGATATCCTGGAAGAGTGTCTCTTGGGAGGGAAACAAGGATGGGGGATAACAAGGGAGTAATAGGAGAAGATGTGAGAAAGTAGCAGGAGGTCAGATCTCATAGAATTTTGCGGGCATTTTAAGGACTTCATCTCTTATTGTGAGATGAATGGGGGTCGCATTTCAGGGCTTTGAGGAGTGAATTCATCTGAGTTTGGCTTTAACAGAATAATTCTGGCTATTCTGTTGAGGATAGACTGAGGAGGCCAAAGGTAGGAGCAAGGAGCTCAGTAAACAAGGAATTGCAGTGATCTAGGAGTGAGATGATGGTGGCTCAGTATAGGGTGGAAATAGTGGGTATAGTAAGATAGGTTCAGATTCTGTGTGTATTTTGAAGTTAGAGCCTAGATGTCATAGATTAGAAATCGATGTAAAATGGAAAGAAATTTAAAAGCAATTTCATTCATTCATTCATTCACTCATTCATTCATTCATTTATTGGCTGTGAGAAACTGGAAAATTGGGGATACAGTCAGTGAGATGTATAAGGCTATATAGGAGGAGCAGGTTTTGGGGAAAGATGAAAAATTAGGACACAACTTTAAATATCTTTTAGACAGCCAGATGAAGAGGTAGGTTGATCAGTCAGATATATGGGTTTGGAGTCCTGGAGAAAAGCTTGGCCTGGAGATGAGACTTTGAGAATTGTTATATATTGATGGTTCTAACAGCTATGAGACTAAAGAGTGCACCACAGAGTGAGGGTAGATAATGAAAAAGGTAAAACCTCAGCTCCTAGGCACCTCACAGTAAAGAGATGGAGAAAGAGATGACCAGCAACAGAGACTATAAAGGAGTAATGGTGTGGTGGAATGAATTCCATGCAGGGCTGGCTTCATGGGCATACAGTCTGTATGGAACCTTATGTGCAAAAGGACCCTGTCCTTGCTTTAATGTTCTGCTATCACTGTCTTGAAATTCTTAATAATGTTTTAACAAACATTAATGTGAGGGGCCTCACATTTTCATTTTCAATGGACCTCACAGATTATGTAGTTGGTCCTGATTCCATGCCACACAAGTAGTATATTGACACAAATAAGAGCCCTAACAACTAGATAATTCGTTTTATTTAAGAGAAAACTATTTTTAATATAATCATACATATGCCTAGGGAAACAAAGATATCTTCAAGCTACAGATCTTTTTCTTTTCCTCCTTCATGTAATATATACACATTTATTTAATGTTTTCCTTGTATTCATTTCTTAATGCTTTCTTCTTTTCCATCATCTCTACTGCGACTTAAAAACCATGTGTGCAAGAGTCGTCTTTATCTATTATTACATTTTTTAAATTTCTCTCTACATTTATAATTTCAGACCCTAGTGCAATTTCTGGCACATAGAAAATGCTCAATTTTTATGTGCTATGAGATTTTTAAAATGTTGTTGTTACCACCTAATTGATAAGTATGATAGCTTTTACTCATAGCACAAGCTCTATAATCTCTGCAGCTTTTGATAGGTTTTCTTCTTTATTCGTCCTACATTTATTTCGCTTTGGATTATTTTGAACTATAGTGTGCTCGTTCTTTTCTTCCCTAATGTTCCTTTTATATCCTTTTCTTCCTCTTTCCCTTTGTTCTAAATAGATACACTACTTAGAAAAAATAATTTAGATTGATAGTCTTCATCTTTCTTCTTTTTTGTATTATTTGCTGCTCCTTTCATATATTTCTATAACTATTACCTTCCAATCATAGCTATGCTTCTCTCTCCAGCTTCAAAACTGAATGTTATCCTGGCAGTAGGCCATCTTGGTCTCTATATTATTATTCGGGTATCTAACCCTGGATATGTCCAACTGTCTGCTATTTCTAACTGCCTTATTTCTGTTGACTACCATGCTGTCAGTAACCTACCTACCCTCAGAATCTTCTTGTATCCTTACCTGTCATTAATGGGCTGTTTCTTTACTTTCCATATACAGAGTCATATTTGTATATGCTCCTCTTTTCTATATGCACTGCTATCAGCCTGCTTCAGTATTTTAGCCTCTCTATTTAGATTGCCAAACTCTCCTCAATCCAGTTCGTTCCACACAAAGTGAAATTCACATATGCAAAGCACAGTTTCCATTGTTTTACTTAATCTTAGGAATAGTACAATCTACAGTTAGTCCTCATCATCCCTGGTTCCCAGAACGTGTTAGGATACTCTGGCATACTATAACCAGTTGTGAAGTATGTCATCAATGATTAGTTATCAATTATAATTAATGCCTTAAGTTGAATGATTTGCTTTTTAAAAAATTAAGTGTGGACTCATGCACGTAACACATTTATTCCCGTGCTTTCCAAAACGCTTTTCTTGAGTAGAAAGGGAAGCAAAAAAGGACAGATAGTAATGAAAACACAAATAAAATTCAAGAATGGCACATAAGCAACAGATTAAGTTGTCTATTTCACAACTCCAAGTGACAAACTGTTATTGACATACCATGAATAGTTATGGTACATAGTATTGGTAGTTATTTTAATTTGTAGCACTGTTTGTCTTAAATCCTGGCCTGTGTTTATTTAATTTTTTTTTAGTTTTCTTTTGCTTTTATCAAAATACATGGATTGTCTTATGCATACAATAATCATCTTTCTTGTCTACTCTCTCTCTCTCACACACACACACAAATACATACACACAGAACCACTCCAGGAATCCCAACTTTCCTTATTTTCCTAATCCTCCTGCACTTCACCACTTCCTTTCCCTATATCTTCACGTGGCAAATGCTTATCTACCTTTGAAGGTTCACTTCAAATGGTGCCCTTCCACGAGCTTCACAAAATCTCTCCTTTCTTTGAACCCCAACACTCCTGTACTCTCCTATAGACACGTTACCTGATGTGTCTTATCGTCACCTGTATATTTGTATTAACTTCCTGCCAAACTGTGTTTCATGTGTATCCACCCTGTACCCATCAGAGTGTCTTGAAATGGAGCAAAAAAGACTTAAATACTAGAGAGATTTAAAACGCTTAGTGCAAGTGCCTAATAGTAAAGGTACAGTTTTGGGAGACCAAGTAGCTGCTGCAATATGTGGATATCGTTGTAGTGAGAACCACGAGGACTGTAGGGCAGATTAGATATTTCTGAGGGCACTGGGGAGAGTACAGGAAGAAATGATGAGCTCAGGGTTTTAAAATGTCTGCTTAAGACATTCTCAGAAAACCAGAGTATTTCTGTGACTGCCCCCCAAAAAAAACCCCAAAAAAACAAACAAAAAAAACCGCTTATTGATTCTTTCCTGAATGCAAGAGAAAATACAGCTCTTTTCTAACATTATGGTGAGATTTCTCATTGGCGTTCCTTGCACTATATTTTTCGAAAGAATCACATAAATCTAGTACTGTATGAAGTTTGACATTAGGTTCTCTACATTGATGCATTATGACCATAAATACGATAATTATTCACGTGGTAATTGTTAAAATAAACAAAGAGCTTTGAGTTTCTATGGTATAAATCCTTATCAAAATGAAATGGACATATTTCCTACAGAATGAGCATGTGCTTCTAAATGTCCAAGCAAAGTAGACTTGAGCCATGTTATAATGTTGTTTACTCTGTGGAATTACATTTTAAATAAAACCAACTTACGAAAACATCCTGTTGATGATTTAATATTCTTGCCATTAAAAAAATTCCCAAGCAGTGATATTTTAAGTTCTAGAATAGTAAATAATACAAAATAAGAATTTACTCTTGGATAAGTTGGAATTTATATTAATTATAAGTATATGTCTTTAAACTCTCATTGATTTGTGTTTTTGACAAAATGAGGACAACCTTCAAATAAAACATAGTCAAAAGGAGACAGTTAAATAAGCATGTGTTATTGTATTAACAGGAGAAATACAGTTTAGGGAATTATATTTGAGGATTACTAATGTAAAGGCAGCATAAAACAGAAGTATAAATGAGCGTTGAAGAAAAATATGATAATATTTACTATCTTTACCTTTTCCATTCCTTCAAACAGAATATATACATACCAATCCACAGACAAAAATGAAATAAATCATACAGAGATTTATAGACAATACCATGGGGATATTTAAGTTTGAACTATTGTAAAGTTTCATGGATTAGAGCTGCAATAACATGACAATTCAAGTAGATTATCCTTGTATTACAAATATAGTTTTATAGGTATTTTACTCCCCAAATTCTTGCCTGAATGTTCTGAAAAATTCTAGAATATGTGTCATGATAACTCTGTAATTCCCATTTGACTTCATATTGTCCCGCATATATATATTTCAGGACTAGCTAGTAAAATTTGCATTGAATATTCTGATTTCTGTTGTATTTATTTTAAAATTTTCAATGAGTATTTATTTTTATAGCTATAGAGTTGAAAAAGAAACACGTATATATTATTTCAAAAAACATTAGGATATTACCTCTATTCTTCCCAGCATTTATGAGAAAGAATAAAGTTATTTTATTTTCTAAAACCACTGTATACATTCTAATATGAGGTTTGTTCTCTAGCAGTCTCTTTTTCTTGAGGGATACATTTTAAATGGGGAGACACTGTAAGTCAGACATACTGTGTGTATTAAAGTAAGGCAGAAACTCTGAAGATTATATGATAAATATGTGACAAGTCAAACACTGAATTTCTTGCTTACTGAGAAGGAGCTGTAGGGAATTCAACTGTTTGAAATAGTTCCACATTGGGAGAATTGCCAATTTTAGAATTCGGGATTTTTCCATATTATATTGTTTTTACACTTAGAAAAAGTATATTCCATTTATTAACAAATTTAAAATCCAGTAGAGCAATGGTTTTGTCATGAGGATCAAAGGAATTCAAGATATCTGATGAAACATTTAAAAATTAAATGCTATTGAATTCATATAAACAAATGATTTAATCCCTGTCTGTGTTTTAACTAACACACTAAATAAATAATCATGAGAATTTATGTAACGAAAACTAGAGTAAAGGTTAAAGGTGTAGAAAAAAATTGTAAAATGTGCCAGCAATTTGCTACCAGTGGAGCACCAAGGCAAGTGAAGGCAGTGGAAACAGTCTACCCCAGTAGGAATATTGTTTAGAGTTTCTGACACATGGTGATAATAAAAAGACAATATATTTTTAGTTAGTGTTATTATCCTTTTAAATTCCCTATAGACAGTGCTCTTCTTGATTACTTGCCCCTTGGGGTGGATGGCTCCCACTACCCTGCCCTCAACAGTGTTACGTTACTAATAATTGTCACTTCTGCATTTGATATAACAAAATGGAAGAACAATGTCAGCTATCCTTTTAAAATGATTATTATTTGTAGTCTTTCATATAGTGAATTTGTAATAATGATAATCATACCAGTTAATTGCTCTAAATTCTTTATCATAAATGACCTTATTTAATTTTTACAACTGCTAGTGAGGTACGCATTGTGATTTCCATTTAAATGAGATGCATAGAGGTTAAGTAACTTTCCCATAACTACCCAGATATGTGTGATGAACCTGAGACTCAACTCAAAATTCTGTGCTTTTTCTCTGTCTAGTTTACTTCACTTAGTATGATAATCTCTGGATCCTTCCATGTTGCTGCAAATCGCATTATTTCATTCTTTTTTATGGCTGAGTAATATTCCATTGTATATATATACCACATCTTCTTTATGTATTCATCTGAGGATGGACATTTAGGTTGTTTCCATGTCTTGGGTATCATAAGTAGTGCTGGAATATCATATGGTATTGCTTATATGTAGAGTGTAAAAAAAAATTTTGATACAAATGAACTTATATGTAAAGCAGAAATAGACCGACAGATATAGAAAACAAACTTACGGTTTCCAAAGGGGAAAGGAGGGGGGATAAATTAGGAGTTTGGAATTAATATATATACACTACTATATATAAAATAGATAATCAACAAGCACCTACTGTATAGCATAGGGAAATATACTCAGTATTTTGTAATAACCTATAAGGGAAAAGAATCTGAAAAAGATAGGTATATACGTATATGTATAACTGAATCACTTTGCTGTACACCTGAAACTAACACAACATTGTAAATCAACTACACATCAATTAAAGATTTTTTTTTAAGTACTATCACATAATTCTTTAAAAAGGATATATGTGTATGTATAGCTGATACACTTTGCTGTACAGTAGAAACTAACACAACATTGTAAAGCAACTATACTCCAATAAAAATTTTAAAAATTAAAGCTGTGGTTTCAGCTGAAAAAAATAAAAAAGAGACAAAAGTCTGTGCTCCTAACTGCCATGCTCACATGTCTCATTATATATCTGGTAAGGAAAAAGTCCTGACAAAGAAACTGCTACAATGCATAGATAAAATAATGAGATAAAAAAATACAATAATAATAATAATGAGGTAATCTACAGTGGAGCACTGATCTACGTATGTTTTCTAATTTAACATCAATATTAATATTATTTTGGTTAACTACCATTGATTGATTGCCTCTTATGTGCCAAATATAAGAACTTTCCCTCAAAGGTCTCATCTATTCTTCATAACAACTCTGTCAAGTGGATATTTTCACCACCTTTTTACGATGATGAAAAAATATCCACAGAATTCCCAAACTTAAGTGAATGGAGGATGAGAAATTTGAGTTCAGGTCCTCCTGACTCCATGGCTCATGTCCTTAATTACTAAGTTGAAGCCTACAAAATAACAGCATAAGGAAAAAGAGGCAAAGCCTACATAGTATTCCTTATTTTATCAATATATACAACCAGTTTTAGATTTACAACATTGAGAGTTTACTATTAATTAACTCATATGACTTAAATTATTAAGCTTAGGTCAGAATAGAGGATATCATGTTCAGGAGGACTGTACCGACTCACAAGGAGATTTCAAGGAATAAAAAAATAATCACACTTGATATCATCTAGGAAAAATAAACAAAAAATGTAAGTTTCAGAGGCAGTAATGTAGTTTTCAGTCTTCTTACTATGTTAGATAAATTTCCTTAGATAGTGCCAGTTTAGAGTTTCGTGACTAGAAGCAATGATTATAGAAGGGCAATTTCACAACCTGAGATTTTCTAGAGTTGAGGAAATGCAAAAATTTTCTACACACTCACACACACACACACACACACACACACACACACACACAAATAAATAACAAGGTTTTGTAACAGCCAACATTTTAATTTCAGTTTTCAGTATCATCTCCTGGATTTTTTTTTTCCTTCAGAATTTCTCTGTCATTGTGGAAATAAAGGGAAAAATGGATTCATTTTACAGCCCATCACTTTGGTAACATCTACTGTGTTGTTTTTAATAGTTACCTGTTATCAGTTGAAGAAATATTTGATGGTATAAAAAGTCACAATTTTCAAAGAAACTGGAATTCAAGAAGTTAACACATTTAAAGTGTTTTTTTTTCCACTTTTTTTTTGAGTGCAGAAAATCTGATTTTACACGACCTAAACTTTGTGTTTTTAAGTTCTGCATTCTGAAGCCTCTTCCTTGCATGGTAATGTAAGGAACATAAGCAATATGTTTTTCATAAGAAGGAATGCCATAGACAAGTATACAAGGCTGAGAGCAATTATATGATCCATGGCCTTACAGTTGTTATTTCAATCTTTATTTGGTGATGAAGTTAACTATTAAGGATCTCATTTTCAATTACAAGATAAAATTTCCCTTTAATCATATCTTCCAGAGAAGTAGCACAAAATCAATGTAAACTAAATGGAGGAAGGTATTTCAAAATTGTATTAACCAGTTATAAAGGCTCCAAAATGTATATTGACAGGGTTCTTCTTTGGTGCTTGAGTGAAGCTTTCAAAGGGCTTAAGGCTAGAGAACTATTAATTTATTGTATAGTGGGTCACATAGCTTAGGGGTTATGAATATGAATGTATTGTTCAATTCCTGGCCTTTCTCATTGGTGTGTGATCTTGTGCAACTCATTGAACCTTTGCGTTTCCCAAGTTGTTTGTCATAAAATGGGGATAATACTATCTATCTTGTGGCATTATTGAAAAGTTTAAATGAGTTAATGTTTATGAGTGTGCTTAGGAAAGTGCCTAACACTATTGAATTCAGTACTAGTGTACCAAAACCCTTACATTAAAAAATTGTTTGCTTCCAGTTCTATTGAGATAAAATTGACAAATAGCTCTGTATAAATTTAAGCTGTACAGCATAATGATTTGACATCATCATGAAATGATTCCCACAGTAAATTTAGTGAACATCCGTCATCTCATAGATACAACGTTAAAGAAATAGAAAAAAATATTTTCCCTTGTGATGAGAACTCTTAGGATTTACTCTCTTAACTTTCATACATAACGTACTGAGCGATAATTATATCATGTTGTACATTACATTCCTAGTACGCATAACTGAAGTTTTACCTTTTGACCACCTTTATTTAATGCCATCTTCCCCCACCCTCCCTGCCCCTACCTCAGGAAACCACAGATCTAATCTCTTTTTCTATGAGTTTGCTTGTTTGTTTTTGAAATACAATTGACCCGTGAAACTATGTTAGTTCCTGGGGCCCAACATAGTGATTCGATATTTCTCTACATTTCAAAATGTTCATAAATAAATGATCACCACAGTAAGTCCAGTTACCGTCTGTCATCATACAAAGATATTACATAATTATTGATTGTATTTCCCACGTTGTACATTTTATACTCATGACTCATTTATTTTGTAACTGGAAGTTTGCACCTCCTAATCTCCCTCACCTATTTCTCTCCTCCAACCACTCCCAACCCCTCTGGCAACCACCTGTTTGTTCTCTGTATCTATGACTCTGTTTCTGTTTAATTATGTTGGTTCATTTGTTTAGACCTAAGTGAAATCATATAGTATTTGTCTTTGTCTGCCTCAGTGTCTTATTTCACTTAGCATAATACCTTCAGGCCTACCTGCGTTGTCGAAGATAGCAAGATTTCATTCTTTCTGAAGGCTGAGTAATATTCCATTGTGTGCATGTGTGTGTGTGTGTGTGTGTGTGTGTGCGTGTGTGTGTGTGTGTGTGTGTGATATCTTCTTTCTTCATTCATCTATTGATGGGCCCTCAGGTTGCTTCCATATCTTTGCTATTGTAAATAATGCTATAATGAATATAGGTGTGCCTATGTCTTTTTGAATTAGAGTTCTTGTTTTCTTCAGATAAATACCCAACAGTAGGATAGCTGAATCATATGGTAGTTGCATTTTTAATTTTTTGAGGAATCTCCATACTGTTTTCCATATTGGCTACACCAGTCTACAATCCCACTAACAGTGCACGAGGGTTCCCTTTTCTCCACATCTATCTGACATTTATTATTTGTTCTCTTTTTGATAATATCCATTCTGACAGGTGTAAAGTAATATCTCATTGTAGTTTTGATTTGCATTTCCCTGATAATTAGTGATACTGGGCATCTTTTCATGTGCCTGTCGGCCATCTTCATGTCAACCTTGGAAAAATGTCTATTCTGGTACTCTGGCCATTTTAAAATTTTTTTTATTTTTGTTTTTGACTTTGAGTTGTACTAGTTCTTTGGGTATTTTGGATATTAACCCCTTATAATATATATTGTTTGCAAGTATCGTCTCCCATTCAATAAGCAGCCTTTTCATCTTGTCGATAATTTTCCTCACGGTGCAAATGTTTTAGTTTGATATAGTCCCATCTGTTTTGCTTGTGCTTCCCTTGCCTGAGGATATACCAAACTCTTATATTTTTGAGTGATGATGTCTCATTTAGGCAGCAGAGGTAAAATAAGCTCTGGATTTCAGACTCCAGTGAAGCACCCTTAGTTTTTGGTAAGTCACTTTTCTGTAACTACCATTAATATGGGAATAAGTATTTTTTCATCAGTGCAACCATGCATCTTCTCTAGTTTATATGATAAAATTAATTATCATGTAAACTTCAGTACTATACATACTAACAGTAACACAGTAACATATTATTTGCCATACATCTTAATATTCAGCTGAGACACTCTGATAGGGCAGCATTGAATCACAAGATTTCTGTTGGAATTATTTTGTCAAATTGTCCAAGGTACTGATGTAATGATTAGCACTTTTGGGGAGGGGGTGTTGTTCATTTGTTTTTTGGGTTTTTTTGCGGTACACGGGCCTCTCACTGTGGTGGCCTCTCCCACTGTGGAGCACAGGCTCTGGACGCGCAGGTCAAGCGGCCATGGCTCACGGGCCCAGCCGCTCCAGGCATGCGGGATCCTCCTGGACCGGGGCATGAACCTGTGTCCCCTGCATCGGCAGGCGGACTCTCAACCACTGCGCCACCAGGGAAGCCCTCCATGATTAGCACTTTTGACTCCTAAAGAGAAACATGTAGGTTCACTTTTTATTTTGCCACTGATTTTTTTTGTCCACTTCTCTTTGGCTTGATCTCTAATCTTGCTGTGGCTTAAGTTTCATTGTATGTGTGACTTTGATATCTTTTTTAATTTAAATAAGACCCAAAGGCCTCTAATTCTAGGAATAAAGGAGTCACACAGGACCAGAAAAGGTGAAGAGAAAAAAGTGATTGATGTGAAATAGAAAAGGAATTTGACAAGAAGAGATACAAATCCTTTCTGTTTCCCAGTTACAGATTTGAACAAATTGAAGATTAAAAATCTTCTGTGCAATTTGCCTAAAGTCTCAATTCATCCTCAGATTTTTTAACACAACCAATTTAAACACTTTCTATTATCTCCGAGGATCAAAAGAATCAATCAACATCTTCTACAGTCTTGTGAGTCCTCAATCACGCTTGCCCAAGGCAATGGATATCAAATCAAAAGCTGCCTCTATGGGTATGGGGTTATAACTCAGTATAACAGAAAATACCGCAGTAGTAAAACCTTGCATAAAATGAAATCTGATTCATGGTCCTTGAAAACTATATCCTTTCAGAGATTATCTGGAAATTTTCTCAATCTGTTTTTTCCCCTCAAAATGAGTTTTTAAAATGTCAACCTGTTATTCTTTCTGAGGCAAAAGATTAAATTTGTAATCAGTCTAACTCCTATATTCCTAATTTTTTGGATTTCTCTTCATTTTGATAACCTTAGATTATGATATTCAATTTATATTTTTTTGAGAAGTTCATTTAGAAAATTAGTGATCATATATAAGTATACAAACCTGCATATTTACCAAGATGATTATGATTATGTGTGTGTGTGTGTGTGTGTGTGTGTATCTGGGTGATAGATATCAAATTAATTTGGTACAATAGGTTTGGTCAAAAAGTAGGAATAAAAATGACAGAATCAGGACAGTCTTTCAATCTGTATTCTAAATGAAGCTAGTTTCATTATAGTAAGTGTCTCAGATCGTTTGTCTGGGAAATTGTATGCACATAGATCTTAACTTGCTACCTTTGTTATTGTTGTGTCAACTTTTAGCTGCTGCATATAAAATGTATGCTGGACACAACTCAATAAGGAAGTCTGAGAGTTTGAATCTATCTGCTTTTGTGAAATGTAAGAAATCCCATGTTTTTATTTGGTTTAGATGAGAAAAAATTTGCTTCCCCCACCATCAGTTCTGTTTTCATTAGTTAGTTTTCTATGCTTTTAAGTGGTGTGCACTAAAATATTATTACTGGGGCTTCCCTTTATATATATATATAATTACTATCAAGGTTACTTATTACTACTATTTATTATTACTTTACTATTTGATGAAGGAAATAGAACAAGTAAAATATTCACTTTTGATTACTTATACGAATGTCTGTAATAATTATTTAAATTAGGATAGTGAAAATTATATTTATAGCCATGTCCATGGAGTGGGATGGGGATGGAGTGCTTCCTCACACTGTTTCCATACTTTGCAAAGGGAAAAAAAGAAGCATGCTGTCATCACATGTGTCTGTATTACATGCACATGTTTTTTTATGTTTCACTCAAACTTTTTTTGTGGGGATGCCGCCATGGTTAAGCATGGACTTTTTAAGAGTTCTAATGTCAATCATAGCATTTTCAATCTGTGTATAATTTAAAAACATCAAAATTATATTTATTTACAGTTTATACTCACCTCTAGAACTAAATTTAAAAATATTGAAATTGCTAAGTTGAAGAAAGTTTACCTTATGGGCTCACATATGTTAATAATGGCATGCATCGTTTCTTTTAATAGAATTTGTTAATCATTTTCCAAAAGGCTATGTATTTTCTTTTTTTTCAAAAGGCTATGTATCTTCTAAATTTTATCTGTAATTGAGGCTTGTGTTAGATGAGGAGTGAGTAAGAAAGTGAAACAAAACATGTTATAAGGACAATACTAGATCTGAATGCACAGATGTAGATTATAATGGCTAGTCTACATTCTATCTTGACATCTAGGATGTAAAAAATGCTTTCCTTGAAATAGAAATAAAAATTGCTTGAATGTGATATATGGAACATCATCGAAGTCATAGTAGTTGTTATGATTTAAAATCTATATATAAAGCACTGTATGTTTACATCATGGAAAATCTTTGCTTCTACTTTATGAATTTCACTTTTAGAGTTTTGTTCTGAATTGCAATATTTAAATAACAAAGTGAATTATAGTTTGTGTTTCTTTATTGTTTCTAACATACTAAGACACCAGTTATTTTATGGGGCATTTATATAATACTATTATAGTTTTTTATTTAATGTAGCTGATTTTTAGGTGAAATATTTTTAAAGAAGTATTTTCTGATTATTTCAGCTTTTTAAATCCTTTATAAAATATGCAAGGTGGATCTAACTTTTCTCTTAATTCATTTTCATGGTAACTTATTTTTCTGAAATTGATATGCAAAAGGAGGGACTCTAAAGACAAAGTCAACCAGTACTAGGGACTTGGTTTTACTTCACTTGCCAAAGACCAGGCACATATGTTACAGACAGAGAAAATGAGGGCCAAAGACTTCAAATTACTTTTTCCAAGGTTAAGCAATTAGGAGTCTGTGGAATTGGGATTCATACCAGTAGCATCTGATTCTTAGTTCTGTACTCTTTTCCTTGTGCCATTCCATGAAAGTCAAAATAATCCTGGAGGAACAGTGATTTGCCCCCACCTCTCTTCCTTTAATATCAGCTGAATACCACGTCAAATTTCTACCCCTTTCTAATCTTCTTGCCTCTTCATTAAAAAAGAGTGTCAATAGCAACATCGTAAGCTAGAAAAGTAACCCCACTTTATCAGCATACCATGTTTTCACTCTACCATATTCCTGTCAGTATCTACTATGCATTTGTCAAATCCTATAGAACTTTACCAAAGTACTAAGAGTGAACCTTAATGTGTATGAAGTAAAAAAATAATAATTTAGGAGATTGGCGTATACCTGGATGGAAGGCAAAATGTGACAAAACGATCTAACTGTATTACACATGTATGAAACAACCTCACTGAAGGGGGTGAAGAAAAAGGCTAGCCTAAGTGACTGACCGTGAGTAGAGTCTGTAAAACTAAAGGCAAAGAAACAATGCATAAGGACTCTACCCTTGCTGGTAAAGTTTCCCATGGGAGTATGGGTTAATAATTCTGATACTGCTATATACGTGTACGAGAAGTAAATAAGTAAATGGATGGCATATGGTAGAGACAGGTTGTCATTGTTAGTAGGAATTTACAGATAAGCAAAGGGAGAAAGTTTCAGTGATCTATATGGTAGTGGACTAGAATTGGAGATATGAGTATAAACTGATGTTTTGATTAATATTTGGATATACAGAGGAATATTTATAGATATATAATATAATATATAACATAACATTTACACATAATGTTTTTTGCCCTGTCACCTGAGAGGGTCTAGAAGCAATGATACCCCAGTAGCAACAAGCATACATAGCACCCAAATTTTGGTTTCTAATACCATTCTCCAAAAAAAGGAACCCAGGACTTCTTGGAGAAATAGTTGATTCTAGGACTGGGGCAAGAAATTTAAAAGATGAGTCTGTAGCATCTTGTAGTTTCAGAATATGATGTCCTCAAAAAAGCTACAGTGAAGGTTGGACGCAGGAGCCTAGTGAAAGAGCTCCCAATGGCCAAAACTAGAACAATTTGAACAACAAAAAGTAATGTAGTATTGGATTATAACTAAAAGCATTAAATACCCATGAGTCCATATTGATATTAAGTTAATTATCAAATAAATATATGTGAATGAGAGCTGTCAAATATGCGGGAAAATTCCAAGTAATTGATGTAGATACTCTGCTCTCAAGGAGTCAGGGCCTTACTTTTTGCCCCCCCTAAATGTGGGCTATGCTGAGTAATTTCCTCCAAAGAGTGTAGTATGGAATGGGCGGGAAGAAAAAAGAGTAACTTGAGAGTGGAGAAACATGATGAACACTACCTCAGCCATGTGGTCAAGGTTAACATCAACAGTGATGCCATTTTGACAGCATGTATCCTTAGTAAGATGTGTTGAAGCGGAGGTTTACCTCTGTGGCCATCCTCTTCAAAATCCGTAACTCCAGGCTAATCGTGAGAATTATATTAAACAAATTGCAATTGAAAAATACTCTTAAAACTAACCAGTACTCCTCAAAATGCTCAACCAATACTCCTCAAAACTGTCAGGATCGTCAAAAATAAGGGAAGTCTGAGAAAATGTCACAGCTAAGAGAAGCCTAAGGAGACATGATGACTAAGTGTAGTGTGGCATCCTGGATAGGATCCTGGAACAGGAAGAGGCATTAGTTAAAATGACTGAGTAAACTATGAACTCTAGTTAATTGTTGTGTATTAATAACTTGTTTATTCATTATAACAAATGTACCATAAAAATATATGGTGTTGCTCCTAGAGGAAACTGGGTGTAGGGTATATTGGAACTCTCTGTAGTCTCTTTGTGATTTTTCTGTGAATCTAAAACTGTTCTAAAAAAGTTTTTTTCTTTAATTTAAAAAATAGATTTGGTAAGGCCTAATCACTGGAGTTCTGATTCAACAGGGTTGGCTTAAGGCTCTACACATCTTTTTTTAACAGCTCCTGAGACACTAGGAAACACAGTCAGAATTAAGAGGCAAGGGCTAGGTTGTAAGTTCAGTGAAGACAGCAATCCTATAAATGAAGCTCACTACTTTATCCATACAGCCTACGACAATGCCTGGCACCAAGTAGACAAACAAGTAAATATCTCCTGAATGCATGAATTATAAAATTCTGTAGTGAGAGATGGAAGTAGTTATGATTTAACAGCAAAAGACACATTTTTAACTTACTTCTGAAGATTTTGATGTAAGCACATTTGTTCAAAACCCAAATACATAATGAAAACATTTGTATTCCACATATCATCTCTGTTGTTATGTGCAAAATGTGTATTGGCCATATTGCACAAATAATTAAGCAATTATAATCTTTTCTGTGTCACAATATTAGAATCTCTTGTGTTGATGAGAAAAGATTAAATTTCAAAACGACATTGAAAATATAAATGGAAGTAGTACGCTAACAAAGATATTTTAATTTCATGATACTTGCACTATGCAACAGATATTATTTTCTTTAAAAACATTTAATGTGTTTATACACATACTTGTAAATAAACTCTGATCTTTTTTTATGTGCTGACTTACAAATACCAGTGCTTAGCACAGTATACAGTGCAAAAATAAAAGCTTTTGGAAAAATAGATAATACGTAAATAAGTGCATGGATTGAAGGTCTGAAAGGTATTTGTATGATTGAAATGACGTACCTGCTGAATTGTGATTCAGTACGGTTATTATCTCAGTTTAGTATCTTCATTCACCTTCATTGTATGTGTGTGTGTCTGTGTGTGTATATATGTACTATATACATATGTATATACTGTTATTTACAAAGGAACCAGTGAAGTATGGCAATAATTTTAAGTGCTCTCCAATTACAGAATCAAACATACTCTAACTCTTAGAAACTAACTGCCCAGTTTTTGAAAGTAGTTGACCATAATATTTTCCTTCTTCAAATTCTGATTTGGTCATTTTCTTCCTGTTAATGTTTCTACCAGGGGGTGCATAAGGGAACAAATTAAGATTTATCTCATATTTTGTACTAAAAACTAATAAGAAGAAAATCTGAAGCTATTGGCTAAAATGATTTTTACATTTCTAAAAATCATGAAGTGTAATTGGTTCATTTAGAGTATGAAAGTAGTTTATATCCAATTTGAGGAGGCAGCACTGTATAGTGAAATGGTTAAAGATGGTCAAAGGAAAAGCTACATTTGTATTTGGCTTTGACACTGTTGGGTTTTCATATTGGGCAAGTGCCTTAGGCCTCTCCAAGCCTGTCTCCAGGCCTGTCTCTTAGGCCTCTCTGTTTCCTATCTCTAAAATGTCTCAGGCACCCACCCGCATTTCATATTCTTTTCTTCACCATGTGGGATATTATTTTCCATTGGAGGATAATTCTTAAGCACATCTACATTTTTAGTTTATAGTTAAGCGAGATTTGAATGAGACACACTTTTTTGTAAACATTTAATTCAGCCATAACCCAGAGTGGGAAATAAACAGTAGCTGATGCTGCCTCTGTTTTGCCTCCCACATTCTCTTCTTTCCTTTCTTCCTCCTTCTTCTTCTTTATAGTGATATTATTCATTCAAATGGACATGACCTCCATTAAAATAGCTTCAGGGAGATTGATGACATATAAAATGAGTGTTACAACCAGAGTAGCAAGAAAATGAAGGAATCTAGCTGCAAAGTGAAATCAGATAAAGTTTATAAGGTATAAGAGACACAATAGCACTACATTAGTGTTAGTGAGGTTAGTGCCTGAAACTCAAAGGCAAACAGTGTTGGGGCACATGTCCATTTCAGGTGGGAACTGAGGGGAAGTGGTGCAACAAGTTAAAACGTGGGGCAAAACCACACAAGTTTATCTATTGTGAATAGCTTCTAAATAGCTTTTAAATGATTTGTTATTGAACTTACTAAGATTGTCATCTCCTCCCTTTTGGAGTTGGTTATAAATCAGTCTCTCATCTCTCTCCTGACAGTATAAACAAAGTACCCTCTAGACCTGTGCTCAGAAAGATACTAGGCATGTCCACTTACACTCACTCCCTTCATAGAACTACTGGTGCATTAGATAGTAGGGGCCAGGAAGAATCCTTTGTCAAGTTGCCACTAGAAAATAATCACCTTATATATGGTACCTCTAAACTCCCAAATATTTAGTAGGTTTCTTCACAGATACCCACTGTAAATCCCAGGTACTTTTCTGCACCAGGATCCTAGGTGTTATTTCCAATATTCAACAGACCAACAGTTTTAACTGGTGGTTCACAAACATTCAGATCAAATTCTTATACCTTTTATAATTATCCCTAATACTCTTTCAAATGTTTTTAATGGCCTTTATCATCAAAAATTTAGTGGAAGACGTGATATAAACCCTTTGAAAATATATTAATAATTAATAGAGTAATCTTTAACTTTCTCTCCATGAATCATGATGCTTTCTTTTCTTGTCCCAGATGGGCTGAAGTCAAGAGGAAAAAAGATATGGCTTCTGATGGCTCTGTGAACTTTATGTGATGTTCAGTGGACTCTATGCTTATAACTCCTTTATTTCATGCATGTAAACTTCCTATCTGGTATCTGGAAGGATCCACCCATACTCAGTAATTAATGCAACTAATTCTTATTATAAAGAATATTTAACAATGTGCTAACCATCTAAGTGCTAATTCTCAATGACTGGAATCTACCTAATCTTTCAAATGCAATGTTGGCCCTAGATTCTCAGGGTTAGTGGCCATGGATGAGCTAACGCCAGAGTTTCTAGTGCCCCATGAACTATCCTTCTACTGCCCATAGTAAAACATAATCTGTATAAAGATGGAGAACCTGCTATGGAACATGGGGGATGTCAGCCATTCCACAATATTAAGAAATCAAGGCATCACCTCTCTAGTGGCACAGTGTCATTTAGATAGACTCCCAACACATAGCTACAATCAGGCATTATATTTTGTTTAATGTTTGATCTATGATTAAGAGCAAGACAGATCCATGTATACTTAAGCTCATCTCAACAAAGGATATTTAGTTACCCTTTTGCTCCTACTCAGGGTACAGAGCCAACTCCTTGCCAATCTGTCAGTCATCAGTCATGTTAAAACAAAATCCTCCCATTTTATATTATAGATATGGTGGATTTTCCAAAGTCTAAAGAGGGTAGGACCTTCATAAAGAGATTTTAAAAAACACGATGCATTCATTAACATTTTCAAAATTTCTTCCTCTCCAGATCATAATTTTGTAAACAGTGTTGTCTGTGGAAATAAAACATAATGAAAAGTACAACAAGATGTACTATGTAAATATCTGGATAGTAACCTAAAGGTTAAGAACTAGAACAACTTTATTATTCTTTGTAGTAAATAATACTTGTTCTCTACAGTTTATACAAGTGCCATTATCTTTTATAGAAGGCACAAGAATGGGAGTATCAGCAAATGAGAAGGTATAATGATGTATTCAGGCCAAAGTTACCTATAGTTATAGAGATTAAAATCTATTTTTTTAGCTATTGAAATACTACAGAATATAGTGGTATTAAGTTAGACTGTACTTTACAAACTGCTTTATATGCTCCTGAGTAGCAAGGATATTAACTAATGATCCTTTAAATGGGTATGTAAAATATAATTTAAGCTACTTGCAACATGCAAAAGAGAGGCATCATTTGTTACTGCCAAAAATCACTGACATGTGGAAATCAGAAAATCATTAGCCTTGATAGGAATAGCTTGATACAACAGGGAAGAGAACACATTATTTAGAGCAGTTAAATGACAATTGATGCAACCACTGGTGAAATGCATAAAGAAAAAGTGGATATGATTTAGTGAATGATAAATTCTACACTTAGTATTCATGCATACAAAGGAATAGAAATCTTTGCTTATTAACCATTGCACTTAGTTTGTGAGCCAAAATGCTTCAGGCTGTAGCCCTAATTGTCATAAATGTTTATCTCTGTGCAAGTTTAATTTAGTCTTAAGAAAAAATTGTTATCCTGAGTGATGAATGATTCTACATCTCTTTCATCAGCCTAAGTTGGTTTACTTAAAACCCTGTTCATACCTGTCCTCTTCTCGAGGTCTCCATAATACCCCCAGCTATAATTAATCTCTCTTAATCTCTCTCTTTCCCCACATTACGCCCCACTCTTTTTACGTCTGTTTTAGCAGTGTGCTTAATGGCATATTTACTGGCATACCTCATTTAGCTTTGCCTTCTAGAACACCAGTTTTTCATAGCTGTTTAGTAGAGTGTAATAGTGTGCTTTCCTCAGTTTAAATGGCACTTGCCAATCTGTTTTGTTTATGCTCTTGAATCTCTTTGCTATTGACAAACTTTTTTAGCTGATTATGATTTCTATTTGATTTTGAGCAAATATGTTGAAAATATCTCAAAGTATGAACAAACAAGGGCCGTTTTAATGTCCGTTAAACACAAGGATGACATGCAGCATCACACGTGTGAAACTCTGATGGATATGAGACCTGCTCGCTCCACCATTTGAACATATGTAAAGAGTAAGGGGGAGTCAATTATCTCATACCCTTATGTTAATTTAGATTTTAGTCATTTTTTAGGGAATGCATCTCCAAAGGGGCTGTCATGACTTTGATTTATTTATTATTCACATTCATGGAACCCTCTTACACTCCATTTTAAAATAGAGTAAATGGGATATGCCTTTATTTTTGAATGTACCTATACAACTTTTATCATTGAGAGTTCCCTGAAACATGGATCATACTTCAATGGTAAAATCTAAACTGAGTATAAAGGCCAACTAAGCAGCATAAATGTGTGGAGAGGACAAAGTTAGTGTTATAAACAGAAAATCACATTAAGTATTAGCACCTGAAGAGTGCCTACCTGCCTAAAGAGGGCAACAGCTATTAAAAAAATACTTGTTTCCAAGAAATAATGTAAATATACTTTTCTGTACCTTCCAGTTTTTCAAGTTAAACCAAACCTGATTTTTGTGAGATTTTTTAAAATGTTGGCCATTTAATTTAAACTATAGTTATTTTCTATGTTGTGCAAGTTTAAATAAAACACTTCTACAGATGAGAACCAGCTCATAGGCTACCTGTCTATGATGTCTGCCATAACCATTTCATGACAATATGAAAGAAAGAATAAATTAAGAGCATTGACCAATGTCTTGGCCTGATCATAGAGTTAGTTTTAAAATTTCCATTGATAAATCAAAAAGACACATATGACCAGTTATAGTATTTACCATCAACATCACACGCACACATACACACACACACACACACACACACACACACACACACACACAACTTTAAAAAAATCCTACCAATTTCAGAGGGGGAAGCATGAATTTTCCTAGTACTGAATTCTGGGATAAAATAAAATTTCCTGGGCAATATCATACACAATGTCCTCAAGAACATCTCTACAATAAATACGAGTTTTGTAGGATCACTTTTTGTTGTGTTCCTTTATGTAAGACAAGTCATATTAAATACCAAACTTAATTTTTGCTGTGGTTTCAGTGAAGTCACAAAATGATGAAAGTCAGGCACAGACCTGTTAACTGGATTTGGCAGAGAAATGCATAGAGTACATATAACTCTAAAGACTTTTATTCAGTTTTGAATCTTTAGAGCTCTTAACAAAGTTTTCTGCATGTAGAAGATGCTCTTTGAAACTATGAAGTGAAAACATGAATTGAATTAACTACACATTTGATGGTGGATAAAAAGCATCTCAAATACAAAACCCTGGGTTTAAGAAAATAGCATTTACACTCTACTAGTCACAGTACAACTAAAAATTAAAAAGTGTTTTGATGTCTCATGGACTTCTCGTTTACATGATTAGAAAAAGAGGCCCACTACATATGCCAACAGTTAACAGTTGTGACTTTAAAATATCATATCTAGTGACAGAATTCATAAGATGAATTTTTGTCAGAT
Organism: Neophocaena asiaeorientalis asiaeorientalis; assembly: GCF_003031525.2. Classification (NCBI taxonomy): domain Eukaryota; kingdom Metazoa; phylum Chordata; class Mammalia; order Artiodactyla; family Phocoenidae; genus Neophocaena; species Neophocaena asiaeorientalis. Next base: position 9,743,195 of record NW_020173979.1, on the reverse strand, counting down.
GTTTTTAGTTTACGTTCTTGGGGTAACAAACCACCCTACACTCAGGTCTCTGGACATGGCCCCATCATAGCACCTGTTGAAGGACAGACACAGGTGGTTATATTTACAATTATACAGTCTCAACTGGCCTAAGGAATTGAAGGTAGTTACTTGCCAAAGAGGGAAATAGTCCATTCACTGACTAGCTGTCCAATGATGCAGTGGATTTTTTCCTCTCTCAGGTATATAAACTAATAATCAGAAGGACATTTAAGCTAGAAACTCCCGTTTTCAAGAATGCAGTGCTAATGTGTAACCAAGGAAAGTTAATTTTCAGAGAGAAGCAAGAGAATGGAGCAAATGGTATAAAATGGTATAGAGAAAGAGGAGTGAGGGACTAAGAAACTGGAAAAATGGGAAAAGAGTAATTCCTGCCTTTAGCAGCCCAAAGCCATACCACATTTCCATCCCCTCATATAACTGCTGAGGCAAGCTTGAGTGGATATCACTTTCTTGTTATTAATTAAATTACCGTGACGAGGATGAACTTAATACAACTATTTAAAATATGTGATATATAAAGTAGGAGAATAAAAATAGATGTGTTTGTGTGCATGTGTTTTTCAGACCAATAATTATGATTAATGCCAAGTTATTAAAATATGCAGTATGTGAATCATTAGTGCTCAAGGAAGTTGATTATAAGTTCATAGTATTCTGCCTGAGATTAGAGAATGGATATATTTATACTTAGCTTGCTCAGGATCTGTTCTCTCAGAATACAGAAGTCCTTATTCATATAATATTTTTCAAGACTCTTATTTTCTAATGTCTTCTGTTTCATAGTCTACCTCTTTGTCTTCAGAAAGTTGAGCAAGACAGCAATACCTTTGTTTAACTATCTTTGGGACTATTTCCTCATTCTCAGCTTATTTTGATATAATATCCTTGGATATAAATCTGTATATCCTATCTAACTAGTCCTAACACTTTCTGTTCAGAACAATTTTGGATAGCTCTAAATTGCATGCAGCAAATTGGCATAAGCAAAGTGCTATTAAAGAAATAAGATATAGAGATGAGAGGGTACCAAACAAGTCTTTCTGCTGGATAAAGTCTCTCTCATAGGACAGATAGTAATTTTTCTCCATCTAGTTGATGAACAACCAATATCTTCCAAGTAGGTTCCATAATGGAAGTGGCAAAATATAATTTTCATATGGTCTTTTATGTTTATTGTCCCTGTCACCCTTTCTCAGGGATTCTTTTGAGCTCTGCATGTTAATGTTTTATTCTCCTTTAGATTTTAGCAGAATTTCAATTCAGTCTCTCATTTTATAATTCTAGGAGTGACATATGGAAAGGTGGTAGAATGTGGCTAGGTGTGTGTTAACATAATCCACACTCATTTTTTTCTTAATACAAAAATAATACAAATGGTTGATAATGCAGATAATATACTCCTGGAAAATAAAATATCACTAAAAATTGAGAGTTATAAACATTTCAATGAGTTGTAGAAATCTTTCATGAAAGTATCCCTTGCAAGTATATTTAGGCTAGCAAAATTTAAAGAAAATTTAAATTGGTATTGATATTTTCTGCTCCTTTGTCACTGTTGGTGAGAGTTATATACATTTAAAACATTGTGTTAAAATAGCATGTCCTTGCTTTGCAAAAATAAGACATAGAGGTTGTATAATGAATCCCATTCCTAGTTTATATTCTTATCTAAACATTAGTTATAACAAATATAATCATTTATTAAAAAGGATTAATATTTTAATTTCAGACCTGCAAATTTATGTTTATTTTTCTGGGTAACCCTACATATTTAATATTTATTGATTTTTGGATTCCTCATGGCAATGCTGGGTTAAGGAGACTATTTTCCCTGAAGTCCAGTTTTTCCATAGTCACTGGTTATTATGCCCCTGTAGGTCAGTAAATATGTGTAAGAGAGATACAGAACAAGATTATGAAAGTTATGTCTTACTAATTTCCAATTCAACTTCAAATCAAACTTCAAATCAAGTTCAAATCAAACTTCCCCCCACTTTTGCATTGTATAGTTTAGGAAGCTACAGATGCAATTTCAGTATCCACCTGCAAAATCTACTCTATTAATTAGGACTCTTATTTAATTGACACAGAAACAAGATTCAAATCAGCTTATTCTAAGAGGTAAACATAGCATAAGACCTCTGGATCGGTTGTGAAAATCAAGGATAGCAATGTTGCTGTGCCATGAAATGAGAGAATGAAAACTTTTCTTTGACTCTCAACTTTGCTAGTCTGGGTAAGTTTTATTTCTACTCTCCCGCTTTAGATTACACTGCAGATGCTTTCAATATCATCTGAGATTTTGATCTTACACGTCAAGTTTTTAGGAAGGGACCGACTTGTTCTGAGTCTCAAGTACAAAAATATGAGCAAAGAGAATCTTTGGCCCAGCTTAGATATACTGTTGACACCTGAATCAATCAAAAGCTATCAGGGATAAATTACACTGCTAAATAATGACTTCCACTGCAGCCGTGGTTGGTATCAGAAGCAGCAGTTCACAAAGGAAGGATAGGGTAAATCTGAAGAAAGGGAAGGTACTGTTGGGTAGAATGATGTGCCATCATATTATTCTATATATTTAATGTGACTGAGACATCTGGTATTAGCAAAAAGAAAAGCAGGCACTGATGTACTTACTTTGATTTGAAGGAGACTGAGAGTTTTTCCCATACAATTATATTCCTTGATAGCTGGAGAAAACTACTAGTGCTCTTAGGAGACCCCAAATTCAAAACATCCTTAGACCCCATATAGTTGAATACCCAAAATTTTATATGAGAAAGTTGAGAACCAATGTAATTGATTTTTCAAGGTCACATTATCTCTAAGTGCCGGAAACCCCAATGTTATCTAACATTAAACCCACATATTTAATCCTTCTTTTTTGGTCCTGGAGACTTTTACTCACTCAAGTATTCCCCATGACAGGGTTTTCAAAGTTTGTTCTGCAGATTACCTGCATGAGAGTAATTGAAAGTACAGGTTCTTGGGCCCCTTCTTCTGCCCCCCAAAACTGAGTCACAAACTCCATCGATTATAATCTGTAAAACTGCATTCTTAACCAAATTTTGGTGTGGTTTTTATGCATGCTGAAGTTTGGAAACTACTGAAGCTTGGTACTCCTAAGTCGTTGAAGGAAAGGGTTAGTGACTGACAACTGAAAGTACTGTGAGCCCAGGAAGGACTAGAAAGACAACAGAGAATACCTAAGAAGTTATTGATAAAGTAGAAAGGACCTTCTTGACTTACTACAGATTTTCCTCAGGAACTGCCCTCATAATTGTTATTTCCCTAATGAATTCTAGTTCCCTGTTGAAAATTACTCTTTCTACATACTGAAGAAGGTGGTGTTAATTTTGAAAGACACCATTTTAAATGGGAGCTTCAAGTATTAGTCAATGAATCAGGTCCTCACATTACCATTTAGATATCCGTGTTATTTACAAAATGCTTTCCCACAACCATGTTTTTCCTAACTACTATTGCAAGCATTTGAGTCATCCCATTGGACTATGTTTATATGCATCTTAACGTTTTATGAATATACTTTAACATTACTGAAAATAAAAATACATGAACTCATATAAATCCTGTAGATGACTTTTCTTTCCAAGTTTTAAACAATTGATCTTTGATGTCTGATTACAGAGGTATAAAAATTTAATAGCAATTCATATGCAATTATTGTGGTATTACTTGCATTTCCATATCTCATTCTTTCCGGAGGAGTTTAAAGATTAACTTGATAGTTTAAATTTTATTGATAGATTTCCTTATGCTATAAAGGCAGTGCTTTGTGTCTTTATGTTTTGATGCAATCTGGAATAAAATGAAGTAATTTTCAGCTCCCAAAATATAAAAAATAAAGTACATGAATTACTGAACTTTCAGGGTATTTTACATCTAAAGATTACATTTTAATTTGTTTTTTACTGGTACCATGCAGCTTTCTATATCTATACATCTTTAAGGCTTATAAATATAGTAAGGTAAAAAAAGTCTATATTTCAAATTTGATGCATAATAAAATATTTAAAAACATTAATACTACATTATCCCAAAATGCCTTGATTTTTTTGTGTATGTAGCAATTCAATTTTTAAAAAGCTTTATAATACTGATTTGTGGTATTAAATACATCTTTTTCATGCTTTAAAAAATACTTGTCTATTCACACACATACGAATCCAGCTTTGTGAATATATACATAATCAATCTTTGAAATCCACATCATTGCAGTGGGAAAATAGATTGACTAACTCACATCTCTGCTTACATTTAATATTCCATTAATTTGGGAAGGATCATAAAGTGTTTTAGTCTCCAGAGTATCTCAAAGTCTAAAAGTAAATAAGCAGTTGTCAACTGTATCATCAAATGACTATTACCTATTTTGTTTAATTATACCAATAAGAACTCAAAAATAAAATTTGTGTAGTAAAAACTTGCCTAGGCAGTCCGGGTTCTTAAGATGCAAGATATAATCAAAGTGATTTATGTCAATACTTAAATGCTGTGACATGTGAAAGACTAAATGTAAATTCTGTAGGTTGCTTTATGTTTGAAATTGTATTTCTAGAGTAGTTAAGCCTACTATGGTGGATGAGTAAAGGTTTGGGGATATGTCCTTTAGAAGAGGATAGATTGATTATTGGAAAAGATGGCAGAGAAACTGGGACTGATTGACTGTGAATATACCACGCATGTACTACTTTATTTAATCCTCCTTTTATAAGTTCATATGTGAGATAATTTTTTTTTGCTTCTTTTATGGCTTTTCGATATAATCTAAAAGGCACACCCACATATCTGTATCACATTTGGAGCTTTAGAATGTCTTTATTGGACTCCAGAAAAATGCACATATGATTATTAATATCATGGATTACGGGTAGCATATTAATTTTTTAATGTTCAGGTTAATAGTCATTTGCATTTCAGAAATAACGTAATTATTTTGACCTTTGCAAATTCATAGTCGAATGGCATTGCAGAGCATTTTCTAATCTGTTTTAAATCATCTCCTGGTTAAAAACCATTTTTCTGAAGAATTTGAACCTTTTTACCTACTCTGTTATAAGATAGGAATTTTAAGATTATATTCAGATGCATGTTGGAGATCTCTCGGAGAAAGCCATATCAGAGTAAAAAAGAAGTAGCCACCTCTCATAGAACATCTATCCTATCATAAAACATCTTTTCGTCATAATTGTATTCCCCATCAATTGTATCCTATTAGGAGACTATGCTAAATATAGGAAAGTTTCCAAACATACCCCATCTTTAGAATGGGATTCACACTCTTTCTGCCTCCCATTGGCTCGTCCAGGCAGGAGTGCTTTTCCCTATAACAATGCAATCAGCCGGCCAGTAGGCACTCCTGTATATGTGGACTATCCTAGACAACTCCAGTAGAGATGGGTTTTGAAAGAGCTACCACAGCCAGTAACTCAGTTTCCAAGACAGATTATAGATGTGTATATGAATACACACACAGAGTCTTTGACACCATTCATCACTGAAATCTTCTTCTCCTAGTACAAGTAGATTGATTTTCTTCGATAATCACACTCTGATGTGAAGTCATGAGAATAAGTTGAAACCATAAATATATTACGCAGTATGGAAATTGATGCCTGTGTACTAACTAGTTTTGCCGCTGCTGTTGCTAAAAATCAGGCGATCTTAGTATATTTGTTCCTGTTTAACCATGCTATCTGTTCCTTTTATCTTTCAAGGAAGATAGTATAGAATTGATACCTGTTTAGAAGTGGTACTTAAAATTGTTTCACCTAATTTGTACTTGTGGTGGGATGGAACAGATTCAGAATAGAGATCACCGTATCTGAATAAAAAGCAGAAAGTGTTGGAGTCCAGCTGGAGAGTGTTAATATCCCAGCAATGACCCTAACAAGCTATGTGATATTGGTTGATTCAGTTAAGCTTCTTCACCCAAATAATAATATGCAGTAAGAGGTGTACTTGAAAATGTTGTACATAAAGTGCTGAGCATGGTGTTGGCTAGTGGTTTGTATCTCCTTATGGGTAAAGTTTCTTTCCCCATCTTTCCCTCAAAATAATGTGTTGCAAGAATGGAGATGCTTGGCATGTCATAAATTCCTGGCATTAAATGTATATTGCCTTGGAATAATTAGCACCTTTTCACTCTTTAAGGTATGAATCTAAACCTAATGAGGTGAGTTTTACCTTGCAAAAGAAAAATCTGAAATTTTCTCAGTTTAGTTGCTGCATTAATTGTCTAAGATTGAAGTGCCAGGTTTCTCCAAATTCCTACAAAATTATTCTGGTATAGAATTTACGATTATCAACTTTAAAGTGATCATTCCCTCTCCATAAAATGATAACGGAACTAGATGCCATAATTTGAGAATTAGAGGAAAGCATATTTGGTTTTTTTGGTGCTTTTTACAGTAAAATCCTAATTTCTCCAAGATATATGTTGAAATGCTACCACAGTCAAATTTCTAATGAGGGTTGATGTTTAAAAAGTTACATAGGGGGACGTTCAAGATGGCAGAGGAGTAAGACGTAGAAATCACCTCCTTCCCCACAAATACATCAAAAATACATCTACATGTAGAACAACTCCTACAGAACACCTACTGAACGCTGGCAGAAGATCTCACAGACTTCACCAAAGGCAAGAAAATCCCCATGTACATGGGTAGGACAAAAGAAAAAAGAAAAAACAGAGACAAAAGAATAGGGACGGGACCTACACTTCTGGGAGGGAGCTGTGAAGGAGGAAAAGTTTCCACACACTAGGAAGGCCCTTTGCAGGCGGGGATGGGGGTGGGGGTGGGGTAAGCTACAGGGCCACAGAGGAGAGCACAGCAACAGGGGTGCAGAGGGCAAAGCAGAGAGATTCCCGCACAGAGGATTGGCGCTGACCATACTCACCAGCCTGAGAGGCTTGTCTGCTCATCCACCAGGGCAGGGCGGGGCTCAGAGCTGAGGCTCGGTCTTCGGAGGTCAGAAACCAGGGAGAGGACTGGGGGTGGCTGCGTGGACACAGCCTGAGTGGGCTAGTGTGCCATAGCTAGCCGAGAGGGAGTCCAGAAAATGTCTGGACCTGCCTAAGAGGCAAGAGACCATTGTCTTGGGGTGAGCGAGGAGAGGGAATTTCTTCCCTGTCTGCCCACAGAAGGCAGACCACCGCCTAAACGACCTCCAGAGATGGGCATGAGCCATGGCTATTATCTTGGACACCAGAGACGGGCATGAAATGCTAATGCTGCTGCTGCAGCCACCAAGAGTCCTGTGTGAAGCACAGATCACTATCCACACATCCTTGGGAGCCTGTGCAGCTGCTGCTGCCAGAGTCCCGTGATCCAGGGACAACTTCCCCAGGAGAACACATGGCACACCTCAGGCTGTTGCAATGTCACGCTGGCCTCTGCCACCGCAGGCTCACCCTGCATTCCAATTATAACTACCATACCCCTCCCTTGCCCCCGGCCTGAATGGGCCAGAGACCCCTAATCCACCACTGTTTTAACCCTGTCCTGTCAAGGTGGGAACAGATGCCTGAGGGCAACCTACACGCAGAGGTGGGGCCAAAACCAAAGCTGAACCTGGGAGCTGTGCGAACAAAGAAGAGAACGGGAAATTCCTCCATGCAGCCTCAGGAGCAGTGGATTAAATCCCCACAATAACTCGATGTACCATGCATCTGTGGAATACCTGAATAGACAACGAATCATCCCAAAATTGAGACATTAGACTTTGGGAGCAACTGTAGACTTGGGGTTTGCTGTCTGCGACTGATTTGATTTTGATTTTTATGTCTATCTTAGTATACTTTTTAGTGCTTGTTATTGGTGGATTTGTTTATTGGTTTGGTTGCTCTCTTCTTTTTTTATTCTTATTTTTTAATTTTAATAATTATTTATTTTATTTTACTTTTTCTTTCTTTTTTTCTTCCTTTTCTTCTGAACCATGTGACTGATAGGATCTTGGTGCTACAGCCTGGTGTCAGGGCTGAGCCTCTGAAGTGGGAGAGCCAAGTTCAGGACATTGGACCACCAGAGACCTCCTGGCCCCACATAATAGCAGTTGGCAAGAGCTCTCCCAGAGATCTCCATCTCCATGCTAAGACCCAACACCACCAAAGACCAGCAGATAGCAGCGCTGGTTGCCCTATGTGAAACAACTTGTAAGACAGGAACACAACACCACCCATTAGCAGAGAAGCTCTCTAAAATCATAGTAAGTTCACAGACACCCCAAAACACACCACTGGACGCAGCCCTTCCCACTAAAAAGACAAGATCCAGCCCCACCCACAAGAACACAGGCACCGGTCCCGTCCACCAGGAGGCTTACACAAGCAACTGAACCAACCTCACCCACTGGGGGCAGACACCAAAAACAATGGGAAATGCAAACCCATAGCCTGCAAAAAGGAGACCCCAAACACAGTAAGTTAAGCAAAGAGAAGACAGAGAAATATGTGGAAGATGAAAGAGCAATGTAAAAACCCACCAGACCAAACAAATGAAGAGAAAATAGGCAGTCTACCTGAAAAAGAATTCAGAGTAATGACAGTAAGGATGATCCAAAATCTTGGAAACAGAATGGAGAATATACAAGAAATGTTTAACAAGGAACTAGAAGAACTAAAGAGCAAACAAACAATGAGGAACAACACAGCAAATGAAATTAAAAATTGTCTAGAAGGAATCAAGAGCAGAATAACTGAGGCAGAAGAATGGATAAATGATCTGGAAGATAAAATAGGGGAAATAACTACCAGAGAGCAGAATAAAGAAAAAAGAATGAAAAGAATCAAGGACAGTCTCAGAGACCTCTGGGGCCACATTAAATGCACCAAGTTTCGAATTATAGGGGCCCTTGAAGAGGAAGAGAAAAATAAACGGTCTGAGAAAATATTTGAAGAGATTATAGTTGAAAACTTCCCTAACATGGGAAAGGAAATAGTCAAGTCCAGGAAGCACAGAGAGTCCCATAGAGGATAAATCCAAGGAGAAACACACTAAGACACTTATTAATCAAACTATCAAAAATTAAATACAAAGAAATATTAAAAACAGCAAGGGAAAAGCAACAAAGAACATACAAGGGAATCCCCATAACGTTAACAGCTGATCTTTCAGCAGAAACTCTGCAAGCCAGAAGGGAGTGGAAGTACATATTTAAAGTGATGAAAGGGAAAAACCTACAACCAAGATTACTCTACTCAGCAAGGATCTCATTCAGATTTCACAGAAAAATTAAAACCTTTACAGACAAGCAAAAGTTAACAGAATTCAGTACTGCCAAACCAGCATTACAACAAATGCTAAAGGAACTTCTTTAGGAAGGAAACACAAGAGGAGGAAAACGCCTACAAAAACAAACCCAAAACAATTAAGAAAATGGTAATAGGAGCATACATATCGATAATTACCTTAAATGTAAATGGATTAAGTGCACCAACCAAAAGACATAGACTGGCTGAATGGATACAAAAGCAAGACCTGTATATACGCTGTCTACAAGATACCCACTTCAGACTGAGGGACACAGACTGAAGTGAAGGGATGGAAAAAGATATTCCATGCAAATGGAAATCAGAAGAAAGCTGGAGTAGCAATTCTCATATCAGACAAAATAGACTTTAAAATAAAGACTATTACAAGAGACAGGGACACTACATAATGATCAAGGGATCAATCCAAGAAGAAGATATAACAATTGTAAATATTTATGCACCCAACATAGGAGCACCTCCAATGCATAAGGCAAATGCTAACAGCCATAAAAGGGGAAATTGACAGTAACACAATAATAGTAGGGGACTTTAACACCCCACTTTCACCAATGGACAAATCATCCAAAATGAAAATAAGGAAACACAAACTTTATTTTTTTGCAGTACGAGGGCCTCTCACTGTTGTGGCCTCTCCCGTTGCGGAGCACAGGCTCTGGACGTGCAGGCTCAGTGGCCATGGCTCACGGGCCCAGCTGCTCCACGGCATGTGGGATCTTCCCGGACCGGGGCACGAACCCATGTCCCCTGCATCGGCAGGCGGACTCTCAACCACTGCGCCATCAGGGAAGCCCAGGAAACACAAACTTTAAATGATACATTAGACCAGATGGATTATTGATATTTACAGGACATTCCATCCAAAACAACAGAATACACTTTCTTCTCAAGTGCTCATGGAACATTCTCCACAGTAGAACATATCTTTGTTCACAAATCAAGCCTTGGTAAATTTAAGAAAATTGAAATGGTATAAAGTAACTTTTCCAATCATAATGCTATTAGATATCAACTACAGGAAAAAAACTGTAAAAACTACAGAAACATGGAGGCTAAACACTACACTACTAAAATAACCAAGAGATCATTGAAGAAATCTGAGGAAATAAAAGAATACCTAGAAACAAATGACAATGAAAACACGATGACCCAAAACCTATGGGATGCAGCAAAAGCAGTTCTAACAGGGAAGTTTATAGCAATACAGTCTTACCTCAAGAAACAGGAAAAATCTTAAACAACCTAACCTTATACCTAAAGCAATTAGAGAAAGAAGAACAAAGAAAAACAAATTTAGCAGAAGGAAAGAAATCATACAGATTAGAAATAAATGAAAAAAAAAATGAAAGGATAGCAAGATCAATAAAACTAAAAGCTGGTTCTTTTAGAAGATAAACAAATTCATACACCATTAGCCAGACTCATCAAGCAAACAAAGGGAGAAGACTCAAAACATCAGAATTAGAAATGAAAAAGGAGAAGTTTCAACTGACACTGCAGAAATACAAAGGATCATGAGAGATTACTACAGCAAGTATATGCCAATAAAATGGACAACCTGGAAGAAATGGAAAAATTCTTAGAAAAGTACAACTTTCCGAGACTGACCCAGGAAGAAATAGAAGATATAAATAGACCAGTCACAAGCACTGAAATTGAGACTGTGATTAAAAGTCTTCCAGCAAAGAAAAGCCCAGGACCAGATGGCTTCACAGGCGAATTCTATCAAACATTTAGAGAAGAGCTAACACCTCTTCTTCTCAAACTCTTTCAAATCATAGCAGAGGGAGGAACACTCCCAAACTCATTCTACGAGGCCACCATCACCCTGATACCAAAATCAGACAAAGAAAGAAAACTACAGGCCAGTATCACTGATGAATATAGATGCAAAAATCCCCAACAAAATACTAACAAACAGAATCCAACAGCGCATTAAAAGGATCATACACCATGATCAAGTGGGGTTTATTCCAGGAATGCAAGGATTCTTCAATATACGCAAATCTATCAATGTGATAAACCATATTAACAAATTGAAGGAGAAAAACCATATGATCATCTCAATAGATGCAGAGAAAGCTTTTGACAAAATTCAACACCCATTTATGATAAAAACCCTCCAGAAAGTAGGCATAGAGGGAACTTACCTCAACATAATAAAGGCCATATATGACAAAGCCACAGCCAACATCATTCTCAATGGTGAGAAACTGAAACCATTTCCAGTAAGATCAGGAGCAAGAGAAGGTTGCCCACTCTCACCATTATTATTCAACATAGTTTTGGAAGTTTTAGCTATAGCAATCAGAGGCTAAAAAGAAATAAAAGGAATCCAAATCGGAAAAGAAGAAGTAAAGCTGTTACCATTTGCAGATGACATGATACTATACACAGAGAATCTTAAAGATCCTAACAGAAAACTACTAGAGCTAATCAATGAATTTGGTAAAGTAGCAGGATACAAAATTAATGCACAGAAATCTCTTGCATTCCTATACACTAATGACAAAAATTTTGAAAGAGAAATTAAGGAAACACTTTATTTACCATCGCAACAAAAAGAATAAAATACCTAGGAATAATCCTGCTGAAGGAGACAAAAGACTTGTATGCATAAAACTATAAGACACTGATGAAAGAAATTAAAGATGATACCAACAGATGGAGAGGTATACCATGTTCTTGGATTGGAAGAATCAACATTGTGAAAATGACTCTACTACCCAAAGCAATCTACAGATTCAATGCAATCCCTATCAAACTGCCAATGGCATTTTTCTCAGAACTAGAACAAAAAAAAATTCACAATTTGTATGGAAACACAAAAGACCCTAAATTGCCAAAGCAATCTTGAGAACAAAAAATGGAGCCGGAGGAACCAGGCTCCCTGACTTCAGACTATACTACAAAGTTACAGTAATCCAGAGAGTATGGTACTGGCACAAAAACAGGAATATAGATCAGTGGAACAGGATAGAAAGCCCAGAGATAAACCCATGCACATATGCTCACCTTATCTTTGATAAAGGAGCAAGAATATACAATGGAGAAAATACAGCCTCTTCAATAAGGTACATGTAAAAGAATGAAATCAGAACACTTCATAACACCATACTCAAGAAAACCCTCAAAATTGATTAAAGACCTAGATGTAAGGCCGGACACTATAAAACTCATAGAGGAAAACATAGGAAGAGCACTCTGACGTAAATCGCAGCAAGATGCTCTTTGACCCATCTCCTAGAGAAATGGAAATAACTAAAATAAACAAATGGGACCTAATGAAACTTAAAGTCTTTTGCACAGCAAAGGAAACCATAAACAATACGAAAAGACAACCCTCAGAATGGGAGAAAATATTTACAAACAAAGCAACTGACAAAGGATTAATCTCCAAAAATATACAAGCAGCTCATGCAGCTCAATATCATAAAAACAAACAACCCAATCCAAAAATGGGCAGAAGACCTAAATAGACATTTCTCCAAAGAAGGTATGCATATTGCCAACAAACACATGAAAGAATGTTCAACATCATTAATCATTAGAGAAATGCAAATCAAAACTACAATGAGGTATCACCTCACACTGGTCAGAATGGCCATCATAAAAAAATCTACAGTGAATGCTGGAGAGGGTGTGGAGTAAAGGGAACCTTCTTGCCCTGTTGGTGGGAATGTAAATTGATACAGCCACTATGGAGAACAGTATGGAGGTTCCTCAAAAAACTAAAAATAGAACTACCACATGCCCAGCAATCCCACTGCTGGGTATATATCCTGAGTAAACCATAATTCAAAAAGAGTCATGTGCCACAGTGTTCAGTGCAGCACTATTTGCAGTAGCCAGGGCATGGAAGCAACCTAAGTGTCCATCGACAAATGAATGGAAAAAAAATATGTGGCACATATATACAGTGGAATATTACTCAGCCATGAAAAGAACCGAAATTGAGTTATTTGTAACAAGGTGGATGGACCTAGAGTCTGTCATACAGAGGAAGTAAGTCAGAAAAAGAAAAACAAATACCGTGTGCTAACACATATATGGCATCTAAAAAATAATGGTTCTGATGAACCTAGGGACACGAGAGGAATAAAGACGCAGACGTAGAGAATGGACTTGAGGACATGGGTTTGGGAAGTGTAAGTTGGGATGAAGTGAGAAAGTAGTGTTTACATATGTACACCATCAAATGTAAAGTAGGTAGCCAGTGGGAAGCAGCTGCATTGCACAGGTAGATCAGCTCAGTGCTGTGTGACCACCTAGAGGGGTGGGATAGGGAGGGTGGGAGGGAGATGCAAGACGGGGGAGATAGGGGTATATATGTATATGTATAGCTGATTCATTTTGTTATACAGCAGAAACTAACACAACATTGTAAAGCAATTATACTCCAATTAAGATGTTAATATATATATATAAATGGGAAATTAAGAAGTTACATAATCTTTTCCCTTAATGTTTCTATTATGGCTTCCTCTCCTTAATGAAGGAAGAGATCTCACATGTCCTCCCTATAGCACTGGGCCCCATGTCATACTTCGGCTTGTAACATGTTATTTGGAATTCTAAGGCAATATTTTACAAGCTTTTTAAAGATATGCTTGCTTTTATATTCTTTAAAATGAATACAGTATTTTAACTCCTAAGTTATTTTAGTAGCATAAGTACAAAGATTAAAATATCAAAGCAGTTACAGTGTTTTACATTATGATATACCCAACCTTGTCCCTTTCTCTTGTACCCTTTTCTTTTGCTCTTTGAGAATCACTACTCTAGAGCTTAGAGTTTTAATATGTCACCTTCAACACATATATGACTCTATCATTGCTTTTCTAAACATTATAATATAAATAATATTCTCTGAAAAGATAAAGTGAAAACTACTGTGGTAATAAGGAAAATTTTATACATAATATCTAAATCTAACTCTGTTTGTTGAATGGTGTGATATTCACATGCAGACTTGTTTCAGAAAAGACATTTTCCTTTATATTGATTTTGAGGAACTCTGATTTATCTTATTTTCTGAAAATAGTTTTTCTTTCATGTGTTGAAAAATACCACATTTAATGCAATTCCTTCTTTCAGTATACACAGGACTCATATGCATAATGTGGTAGCGTATATGTCATTCTATCAGAATTTATTCTTTAAAGCAATTTGGTATTGGAATTCTTAGGCTCAGCTGGAAGATTACTGAGTATCATTTTCTTTCTATATTTGTATTCATATTAGACATTAAGATAAGTCTTTGTGCATTTTAATTTCCGGTAATATTTTACAACTGTTGAGCGTATAGTATAGATATTAAGCTGGCTCATTACTATACTTTAAAAGATTATTTTTTGTGATAGAATTATCAATGAGGACAAACTTGATAATAATTTCAACCCTAATGTAATATCTATTAATTTATGACTAGATAATTTGTAACCCCTGTAAGTATCAGGAAAATAACTTTCAGAAATTTTACCATTAATATGTATTCATTGGCCACAAACTAATCTTTTCATTACTGATATGATTCAAGTTTGAAAAGAGAATGTAGAAATCTTCAATAACACTCAGGCAGCAAAATGTGATTGAAAGTCACATCAACACACTCTGCAATTGTAATCTCCATAATAAAATTGCAACTAAAATGAGAAAGAAATCATCTTGATGACAACTTATTTCCTCCTGATAATTCCTGTTTTCTACAAACAATGGTCAATTAGACCAAGTGAAAGAAAACAGTGGTTTTCTACTTCTGTTGCTCATCAGACTGCCTATGATTAGAAATATATGTATATTTATATATATCTAGGCTTCTGCTTTTCATGGGAGAGAGCCAGGAATATTTACTTTTAAAAAAGCTTTATAAAAGATTTTAATGTTCAACAGGGACTGAAAATAACTGAATATTAGTTACATGAATGCAAAGTGTACCTGGGCCATGGGTGGCCTCATGGAAGCATTATGAGAAGTAATGTGGAGATAGAATTTGGATTCAACTTTGAACTTTTACGTTTACTCTCCTGTGCCCAGATGTTTGGTTCAGTGCACTATCATGGACTGGCTCTGGTCTGCCACTCTGCTTCATTCTCTTACCTCTGTCTCTGTGACTTAAGGGCTCCTATCACACCAGCCCTGGTGTTCCTCCAGCTGGACAAACATATTCTGGGTTCAAGGCTTTGCACTGCTCTACTGCTGCCTGCCTGGTGTGCCCTTTCTCCAATTTCACTTGATTTACTCCATCATATTGTTCAGTGCTGTGATCAAACGTTACTGCTCAGGGAGGCCACCCAGGCCACCACTCCATGTCACTAAGATTTTTCTCTATCGACTTTACAGACCTGATTGATATCTGAAATTATTTTGTTTATTAACATATGATTATCTGTTCATTGTATGTTTCACCTCTCCAGTAAAAGTTTCATTGAGGACAGTGATTTTATTGAATATTTTCATCATTACATTCAGGTGTATAATAAGTTCTAAAATAATATTGTTGGAGGAAATGAATTGAACTTAGGAAAAAAGTCCAGTTTTCCTCCCATGATCTAGGTTGCCTGATCTGACCTTCACCTGAAACTTTCTTCCCATAAATTCCCATGGTGTTTCCTTTGGGTTTCAGTCTGAAGCCTTCCAGAGTGACTTTTCCCAAAAACCTTACTTAAGTAATTATCTTACTGTTTTGTATATAAATTGTGATATTTGTTTCCCTCTCAGCCCAAATTATTATCTATATTGCTTTATTTTTTATCATCTGTTTATATTTTTATCCATTTGTTTACATGTTTATGTTATTATTTCTTTCCTCTCAGATTATAAGTTTCATGTGGATAAGACTTTGTCTCTTTTGTTCATCACCATGTCTTCAATTTTTAAGGAAGTAAAATTTTTCTAGAGAAGACACATCAGTAAAGAAATAATTCAAATTTGATGAAAGTAGCACATAAAAAATATACCTAGGTAAAGGGATAATATAGAGGAGGGAATAATTAACTCTCCAAGGGGAGGATCAGGAAACACATCAGGGAAGGAAATGCCTGAGAGGTGGATCTAAGAATGCTTTCTCAGCTCCTGTAACTGGGTAGATGGTGGAGTAGTTCAAGCCCTCAAATTCAATTATATAAAAGGAAGCATTTTTCTTTTCTTTATTGGAGAGAGGTGATGAGGAAGGGGTCCAAGGATACTAGTGCATGTTTGGAATAGGTGGTAGAAGAAATGAGAGAAGATACTGGTTGTGTGTTTCTGATTTAATAGAGAATTCTTCCTCAGTAGAGAGACAACTGTGTGAACTATTTTGTTCTCTAGTTATAACTACCAAATGTAAACCTGACTGACTATATATTTATTTTTCTCAATTCACATGAAAACATTATGTACTTTTTTGTACCACTGTTGTACAATCAGGGACATAGGCTCCTATACACAAACACCACTTATTTGTTACTCCATGTAAAATTAAAATAGGGTTATTTGGCAAAATTCTATAAGCAGAGAAGCAACAGAAGATACCCAATTCCCCAGGCTCTCATTATCCCATAAGAGAGGTGTTCACAGAGTGGGCATATAGCTGGACTGGATAAACCATGACAAACTTTCCAATAGAAAGTAACCTTGACCCCATCATCCTGTATGTATTTGCAGGAAAAGAGGGACAAGGAACCTCTATGTGACTGTACATCAGTGGAGGCTCTCGGGTATAACTGACCTTATTAGGAAGGAAGAGCCTCCAGAATAACTCAGACCTGCAAAACCAGTGTCTTACTAAGTTATTAAAGGTGGAGAAGTATGAACATCCAAAACAATTAGATTTGTCTCCTTTCAACAAAATGAGCCAGTTTCCTTTGTGAATGTACATAGCCATTCCTGTATGTATGTACTTGGGTGTTCAGACATTGATTTTAAGTCTTAAAATAATAATTTAAAAAAGTGAGCCCAGGTATGGAATGACGATTTCATAAAAGCTTAAATGAAAAATAAATTTATACATAAAAAGACAGTAATTTCTTTATTTACCAGTTTTGAAAATGTTACCTAAGACACACACACACACACACACACACACACACACACACACACACACACACACACACGTGATTGAAAAGCTTTTTTATATATGTTAACAAGTGTCTCAAATGTAGCTTTCTGTTTGCTAAGTTATTCAGGTCACTGATGTGGAATGAGTTGAAATATGCAGACTGACATGTTTGCAATTACTCCTAATTTTATTCTGAGTATTAAAGGTTATTCACCCCCAAATGTCACTACAAGATTATCAAAAAGCATATGACTATTGCTTAGTTTCCTAGATATAGCAATGGGTATATTTCATTTTGTGTACATTATCTATCCTTAAAATTCACTATTTTATAATACAGTTATGTTGAAAGAATACACAGGTAGGTCAATGAAACAGAAATACATGGTTCAGAAGCAGCAAAGAGAATTTTATAAATTTTGTACATTATAAAATAGGCGTTTCAAATCAGTGGAGCAAATCTACGCTCATTCTTTTCTTGCTATTTTGTTCGTTAAAAAAGTTAAACTTGCCACTTTCATAACACTCATATCCTAGATGATTAAGGATCATTTTAGTTTACGGATGACATCTGTGTAGTCCTTATTAAGTGAAAGGAATTGTTCCAGAAATCCTCTCAACAACCTATGACACAGGCATTGTTACAGTCCCTATTTGCTGATAAAGAAACTGAGACAGAATGATTAAACTTGTCAGGCTTACAATTTTGAGCAAGTGAACAATCCCTCTACAGAGCTCCACACTTTTAAAAAGTAAATTTAAAATTTTGGGGGGACGGGGAGGGTAGAGGAGGGTGTGGTGAATAAAATGCACGGATCTTTTTAAACTGCATAAAACTCTAGAAATAATCTTACAAATCAGCAAGTAAGGATATTTATTGTGGCATTATTTTCAGAGTGAAAGTTAAAGTATTATGGAAGACTCTAGAGCTGTTAAGAAGGATGAGGATAAGTCATGTATTTCATCATAGATATTTTGGGTAAACAAAACAAATTATAAAACAATACATAATATACTATTGTGAAAGAAAGTACATACAATATAGATGTACATGGAATATATTGTATAGAACTATGTAATACCTATGCACTCTATAAAAATGCTCAGAAATGATATCACCTAATGCTTCAATGTGAGAAATGAGATCTGGGGTGGATATGATGGTAATCCACTTTTTAATACTCTTCTATGTTTATTTAAGCATTTTTGCTAGGTTATTATTTTAAAATTTTTAAAAAGTGTACTGTTCGGAGTATTTAGATAAAAAAATAAATATTGAATCCTAACTTTGTTTCTAAATTGGTAAGCAAAATATATCCATTGTTTAAGTAACTTGAAATACAACACACAGATATTGCATATAACCAAATGACTCTATGATTTTCATTGAACAGTTTCATAATACTCTCTTCTACCAGGACTTTGCATCAATAGTAATATTGATAATGAGTTTATTTCTGAAGTATTCACACCTTTTTCTTATCCTAATTCTAATAGGAAAAAGTAATGAGTTAGGAAATTATAAGCTTGTGTTCAAATTCTGTCACTGTGTGGTAGCAGATGCCATACTGCATCTTTCCATCTCTAAGATCAGTAATATAATATAGCAGATTTCCATTTTAATCAAATTACATTTAAAAGAAGATATCAGTTTTTATGGTATGAAAGTGCTTGTGGTGATTTGTAATATCAAATTTGCCTAACTCCGTGCAATTCTCAGTGCCTCAGCAAATATTTGCCTGTGACAATATGCTTGAAACCCCACTGTGCTTTCATTGAGCAGTATTTGAATTTGGTATGTAGGAATCTCTTTAGTATCAAATAGACCAAATTGCAATCTTCCTCCCCACACTGAATTTCTCATGTTTCAGAGTCTCCTTTTCCTCATCAGCAAAATAGTAATAATAGTATTGCCTCATGGGGTTATTCTAAGAATTAAACTGAGTTATATAGCATAATATTAGTACAGATTCAATATATAGTGAATTTTAAATAAATGTTAGTTCCCTTCACTGACCCCAGCCCCCTTGAAAAGAAATTAAGCTAAGAAACCTGAACCGATTTCATTCGCCTGGAGTACATGTACCTACTCAATTTCTATCTTGACTCATATTCTAGGACTCATGGCTTTTCGTAATCAAAGATCATGAAAGATACCAAAAAATAGCTCCGCCAGGGGAACAGAAAACTGGTGCACAATGATGCTTTTAAACAATGTTGTAGGATTTTACTCAAAGAACTTCAGTTCAAATCCTCACTTGAAATTTAGTAGCTCTGACCCTCCATTTTCTCATTCGCAAGACAGGTTTGAAAGCAACTAGACAACTTAACCAACACAAAAGTTGTAGTTTATTGATTAAGATCATGGATTCTGGAGCTGAATTACTTGGGTTCAAATCCTAGAACCTCCACTTCTTAGCTGTGTGATCTCGAGCACATTCCTTAAACTCTGCATAGAATTTCATTCTCTGTCAACAATGATAATAATAGTACCTTTCTCATAGATAATATTGTGAGAGTTAAATAAGATAATAGGCAGAAAGCACTTAAAACAATGTGCATAGCAACAGCAATCACTCTATCAGTGTTTGCCCTTGTAATTATTGTTTTCATTATTATCAGACCGTTTTGAGGATTCAAGTGAACACTCAGTACTCACAGTAGTATATTTTTGATGCAATGTATAACTTAGGGTCATTAATTTTGGATGTAATTCTTCTTCTTATATATCCCTGCTCATAAACATTACATGAATTCAAGTGGAGCCCAGAAAATTAAGGGCTGTGTGCACTGAGAAGAAAAAAAAAATGTTTTCTCAAATATTTACATTGAAACAAATTATTAACTTAATATGTTGAAATCATATCTATTTCAGGGAAGGTATTAGGAATTTCTTAAGCAGAAAATACTTTCAGTAATTCTCTGACAAGAAAATGAAAATAATAAAAATATCAACAATATTAACTATTGTTAACTAAGTTATATTGCTTAACACAAATGCAAAATGTAGATTTCTTTATTAAACAATTATATACAGATTTCAAAGAGAGAAAATTTAATTTTTCAGTAACATTGTTTCATTGATATACAAAGTTAGTGCATAATTTCTATGTCCTTTATATAGAGTAGGAGAAACACCAGGATTTTAATAATTAGTAAATTTAATGTATCACGCTGAAAAGTGTGAACAATTAGACAAAGATATACATGCATAAATAAAGTTTAGTTTCTTTATCATTTTTCTGAATTACAGAGAGATTCCATTTAATCTTTATTAAAATGTAAACTTTTAGGGCAAAGAGAAAACAATATCATCATAACTGACCTTTTTGACATAGAGATAGTCTAGTTTGCAATTCATATAACCAGCATATTTTTTACTTGTCTTTTTATAACCTTATTTAAATGTGAGTTTACATGCCTGGCATGGTCCTAATGGTAACTGATGTTAGACAAATAAATCAACTAAAGATGATAATGAACCAACTATTAGATATCAGAGGTTTATGCATTAATCATGTCTTTGACATTGGCTCCTGATGTAGACTTATAAAAATGCATTCTTAAATCTCAACTTTTTCCCAGTAGAGTTAAATATAGAGATAATCATATTTCACTGCTCATGTCCATACTAATACTTAGAGAAGTATTCTGATTCTAAATCTTTAGCTCTTATTGCCATGCCATGCTACAGTCTCTTAATAATTTTGGTAGGTTGATCTTTTCTAGAACTTTTTACGACCATGGAAGTACAAGTATAATAGATGGGATAAATTGTATTTCTATAGAATTAAGAAATGTTATTATTCTCCTTGATGTAAACAAAAGAAATGAAGAAGTCTTTCACTATATATTTTTACTAAACCTCAGAAGTATTATTTTTTCAGGTAGTATGATTGCATCTTTTTATATATTACTAATAATTATCCACAGAGCTGTTGACTCTTCCTGACTATACAAATTATTGCTCAACATTAATGAAAATCTTACTAGCTTTCTAGTTTCCCAGGCTCATTTATCACAGTATTTTTTATCTTACCATACTGAGACAGAATTATAGCTCATATACAATATCCCTTTGTCCTCAGCATTTCCCAAAAGTCATTCTATAGCTCTCTAGTTTTATAAGAAGATCAGAAATAGTTTATGTGGTCAAATAATTTCTGGAAATACTGTCTGCCATGTTCCACTTTTTGCAGTAACATTTCAAAGACTCTGAGAGGTCAAGTATGAGGGAAACTAATTATTCAGAAATATTATCCACTTTATTAAAAATAGGAATCGTTATTCTTCAATCGTCTACAAGTTTTATTTGACCCCCCCATTGGGAAATGTTTCTTTACCTGTTTTATTTCCTTTAGTAATGTACTTATTCCTTTTTTAGATGTGTAATCATTCTTTTTGCTATGTTTCAGCCTGATAGGTTTTCCAATTCTTCCTCTATTCATTAGTTTTATCTCTAAAATTACTTGTTATAGTTATTCATTGATTCCGCAAATATTTATTGATGACTATGTGTCACGCACTGTTATAGGCACTAAGGATATACCAATAAAAATCCCTGTCCTGTAGATTTACCTTTCTACAAGGATTGAGAAAACAATAAGCAAACAAAAATTAGTAATTAAATATACAATATGTTACATGATAATTACTGTGAAGGAAAAGTTTAAAGGGGGCTAAGAAGTGTGATGGTGATTTCAAATTTAAATAATGTGGTGAACTCTGAGGAAGGTGAGAGAGGTAGAGTGAGTTACGTTGGTGTCTGAGAGATGAGTTTCTCAAAGAGAACAAAGTACAGTTGCCTGGATCTAGGTTCATGCCTGGTCCATTCAAAGAATAGCAAGGAGGCCAGAAAACTAGAAATGAGTGGGTGAAGAGAAGTAGAAGAAAAGGTCAGATATGTAACTGGAACCTTTAAGGATCTTATGAGCCAGTGTAAGGATGTAGGTTTTTACTCTAGGTGAATTGAAAAGCCACTGGAGGGTTATGAGTAAAAGAGCAATATGATATGGCTTATATTTTATCAGAATTATTTTGGCTGCTGTATTGGGATTAGATTGAAGGGGGCAGGGGTAGAGGAGCATAAATAGGGAGATGATTTCAGGTGCTTCTACACAAATTAAGGTGAGTGAGAATGATGGATTGGAAAATATTATAGCAGTGGAGGTCCTGGGGCAGGGTCAGATTCTGCGTATTTTGAGTATATATTTAACAAAGTTTCCTAAAATAATTAAGAATTACTTGAAGATTTGAGGCATTAAACAATTGAAAGGATAGAACTGCAATTTTCTAGATTGTGGAGCACATTTTGTCGGGGAAGATGAGGGTCTTGGTTTCTAACACATGAAATTTGACAGGATAACATTGTAAGTAGGCAGTTGAATTTAAAGTTTGGTGTGTAACATAGGTATACAAACTAAGAGTCTTCAACATAGCAAAGATATAGAATGTGATGGGATTACATGAGATCTCTAGAAGTGTTTAAATAAAGAAGAGATACAAGAGCAAAATCTTAGTCTTAGGCTATTCCAGTATTGAAGGGTGCAAATATAAGGAGGAATCCAGAAAGCAGACTGGGAAAGAAAAGCCAATAAGAGGAAATCCATGAGATTAGTGAGTACTAAAGCCAAGTGAAGAAAGTATTTCACAGAGGAGGGAGTAATGAAACTTCTGATTATTTTAATTGTGCTTCTGAATATCGCCTTTTAATTTTCAATAATTTTTGCTATCCTCACTATTTTTATTCATAGCATTTTACAACCATAGTTTACTTAATTATTAACTAAATACTAATTTATTAAAATACATATAATTGAGGGCCTGCTATGCATGACATGTTAACATCTACCCATTATGCTAGGAATGAAACCTTTAGAGATTTCATTATCTCTCCAAAACAGGTAAATGATTTACCTTTATAATGCATTATTATAGGTGCTTTAAGTGAGATTTAGAACCTGAGTTCTGCATAGAAAGGAAGGTGAAAAAAAGTATGAGAAAAATATACCAAAAATGAAATAATGTCTCTGAGTCTTAAAATAGTATGAGTTTTTCAAGGAAATGAGGAAGATTGGCAAGATTCCAGGTAGAACAAAGAGCATATACAGAGAATATTGGAAGCATATTCCAATGCTTCCAAAAGAAGACATATCACATTTTGGGAACATCAGGTAGCTTGACATAGCCAGGGTGCAGGGACATTACAATATAGGTAAAGCAATTGAACTAAGGTGGTAAGCATGAGCCATAAAAATCGACCTCTCATGCTTGCTAAAGGGTTTGTAAAAGACCCTGTAAGTGGTGAGAATCATTAAAGAATTTCAAGCAATTTTTTAGAAGTTTGTGTTTTAGAAAAAATTGTATTGGTAGCATTTGGGGGGGGGTTAAACTGGTAGTAGGTAAGATGAGTTACTAAGTTATTGTAGCAGCTCAGATGAGAATTTCTGGGAGAATTAAATACAGTCAGGGGAAATAGGCATCTGGAGAGAGGGATGAGTGTATACTATTGATACATATAATAGGAAGCAGAATGAGGATGATTTAGTGACTTAATGGAAAGGTATAAAATAGATATATCTAGAAAATTATCAGGTCTTTATTATTAGTGAAAAGAAAACTAAGGAGGAAACAAAAAGAAACAAAGCTGGTATGTACATGTGCATTTGTTTTGTAAATAGAGCTCTAGAAAAAAAGGTGAGTCCAATA
Organism: Neophocaena asiaeorientalis asiaeorientalis; assembly: GCF_003031525.2. Taxonomy (NCBI): domain Eukaryota; kingdom Metazoa; phylum Chordata; class Mammalia; order Artiodactyla; family Phocoenidae; genus Neophocaena; species Neophocaena asiaeorientalis. The sequence continues at coordinate 9,719,112 of NW_020173979.1, read as the reverse complement.
TTACAAAAATCTGAGCTTGGGTGTATGGAGCATACAGAAAATAACACAAAATAGAAGTCTGAGATTTAAATGAAAAATTCTAACTGGAGGTGTAGAAAGTAATATCAGTATATAGGTGATATCTGAAATATGAAAACAGAGTAGAACAGTCAAAAGAGCACATAAAATGATATAAGAAAAAAGTCACTGATAAAATTCAGGATAAAACACCATTTGAGGAGTGATAGAAGAATAGAAAGCTACATATACACCTGAGAACGAATAGTACAGGAGGAAGGAGAAGAACAGGAAAGGGATACTTATATTTCTAAAATTAAAGAATAATCAATACTATCAAAAATTTCTAAGAAACCAGGGCCAAAGAGGTGAGAATGGGGGAAAAAAATGTCCACAGAGTTTTGAAATTAGGGAGGTGGTAATCACTTGAGAAATGGGTGATATAATTGCTTTTCATTATTGGTACTATTTGTTAATAAATATTAAGAATTGCATGGCAGTTGTATGTGATTTATGAGGCTCTTTCAAACCTGACAAATTTTGAAAAGTCTTAGTTACCACAGTTTGCAAGAGTTTAGACTGCCAAACCTCTAGAAAGTTTTGTTACATTGGGATATCACGCAAAGGCATATTGTCTGAAAATCAAGTTGTTGCCTCAAGTGAATTGTACAGGGTACATTGCTGTTGATTGAATAGTTTGAATAATTTGGTAGTTTGGATAGTTCTGATTAACTAGAGTCAACCTTATGTAAAGTTAAAGTGTTTCTAATTGTTAATGCATATATTTTTTAAATTTTTCTTACGATAATATATGCCTAAATGTAAAAAAGCACATCTAAAACAATATGAAGTTATGTAAAGTACAAATTAATCATCTTCTATAAACTGTCTATTCTTCATCTCTTACTCTCCACCCCACTCACTGGATAACAACATGAATGAATGCTCATTTGTCCCTACAAATCTTTCTTTAAGTACATATCTATTATCACTATCCAATACAATTTTCTGAGATGATGAAATATTCTAATCTGTATTGTCTAGTATGAGAGGAACTAGCCATATGTGGCCATTGAGCAGTTGCAGTGTGGCTCACATGACATTTCAAATTTTACTTCATTTTAAGTAATTCGAATTTGAATGGCTGCGTGTGGTTAGTGTCCACCAGTGATTAATTTACTGATATTTTGTGGTCTTATTATACATCAAGTACTGTTATAAGAAGTTTAGGTGTATTCATTCATGTAATTCTGACGACAGATATATCAGATAGATAATGTTATCACCATTTTAGAGATGAGGAAACAGGTATAAGAGGTTAAATAAGTGGTTTAATAACAGCACCGGTAAAAAAAAAAATTCTGTGTTGTGTATTCAGCACTTACACATACTCGTCACTGGGCTGAGTGATTGGTACTAGTCACTAGTCTACTACCAGTACCTCTGATTCATACTGGTTCTAGTCAGCAGTCACAAACCCCCAGTAGGGTGTGTTCTGTTACTATCCTCAGTTTTCAGGTTAAAAATCAGGCTTGGAAGAGGTTAAGTAACTTGCCTAAGGTCACAGTCAGTGAGTGGCAGGGCCCAGGCAGAACAGCCTGTCTGACCTCCAAAGTTGCCTTCTTCCCTTGCTAATATTAATGCTTTCTTGACAAGAAGCAAAAGGAGAGTCAGTATTCAGCCTGGGTCAGAATAATCACGAACACATTTTCTTGGCCTGCCTTTCGTCACGCCCCTATCCCCAACAACAAGGAAAAGCACCTTAGCTTTTCTTCCGTCTGCTCTCCTTTCTCCTTCCTACAAATAAAGAGAGAAAAATTCTGCCTCTTAATAAGTTCCATAAATAGCCTTAAGATTTTAAAGAGTTTCTTCATTTACGCTAGAAAGCATAGTAGAAGAGTGAAAGGAAAGCCATTTTGAATTTAAGTGACTCCAGTCCTTGTATCTATTATTGTGGCTTTGCCTCACCTGCTTCTCCTTTGTTTATCACCACACCTGCCTTCGGCTGACTGAAGAGATTAATTCTTTTAGAAGAAATGCTTCCACTTTGCACTGAGAAGAGAACTGTTTCACAATCTTTGTGTAAGGAAATTTGGCCATATTACTCCACTGACATTCTCAATCTTCCTGACTAAATATCGCTCTCATCGTAACTTTTGGCAGAGCTGGGAGTTACAGACTTGGTATTTTAATGTGAAGTTTTCTTCAGTAACTTAATAGATGACATTTCAAAGACTAAAAAAAAAAAAAAAAAAATTGCCTTCCACACTAATCTTGAATTACTAAAAATCTATAATTAGACAAATTAAAATCTAAATGCATTGCCTTAAAAACACAATATACTGTGATTAGTTGTCATAATTTTAAAATTCACTGAATTCAAATCATGATTTATTAGAGCTGAACTCATTTATTGCCTGAGTTATCTTTTTTTTTTTTTTGACTGATTGGCCATATTGTTATTTAGGCTCTGACAGAGCATGGAGGAATATCGTGCATGAGACATTAATCAGGAAATTATGCATTGCTTTCACAACTGGACTTTACTTTGTAATATTGTATTAGCTCTTAACATGCAAATTATTTTAGGTAATTACCTCATTTTTCAGTGGCCATTTGATGGATAGAAGTTTCATGCAGATTCCTCTGTGTAATTTAAAATCTTGTGGTGGTTCGTTTCCTTTTTTGTTCATAAAAAAAAAATCTCAGTTTGAATTGTCATACATCAGACTCAGGAGGCCAGTTGTAGAAAGCCCTGGTTGTAGAAGCTCATTCTCCCAATTTCTTCAAACTCTGATTCAAGCTGGCAATTTGAGCAAGTGGTACAAAAAAAAATTTATAATGTTGTCAGTTCAACTAGCAAATTTGCTGCTCTTAAAAAACTTAAGCTTTAGGGCTTCCCTGGTGGCGCAGTGGTTGAGAGTCCGCCTGTGGATGCAGGGAAAGCGGGTTCGTGCCCCGGTCCAGGAGGGTCCCACGTGCCGCGGAGCAGCTGGGCCCGTGAGCCATGGCTGCTGGGCCTGCGCGTCCGGAGCCTGTGCTCCGCAACGGGAGAGGCCACAGCAGTGAGAGGCCCGCATACTGCCAAAAAAAAAAAAAAAAAAACAACTTAAGCTTTAAACACTCACTGAATATCCCACATTACAAATAATGTCTCTGTTTTTCAGTTTTATTATTAAATATTTAGCTAATATATGAAACAGTATAGCTTCAATTCATATTGTAATATGGTAAATTAAAATAGGTATATGTGTCATAATTGTAGTTGTCAAACACATGTAATGTATTAGTAGACCTCTGATCCAGAGTTTTATTAGATATATCCATATATGTGAACTGCCCAGAATATTTAGATCATTCTTTCTGCATATTTTTCAATCTAGCATGTCACATTATCATGAATATTTGTTGTGATCTTGTCTATTCAGAAACCTGCTGCTGTAAAATAGCTTCCCCATAAATGTCAAGTAATGTAAAATTGAATGCCTATATTTAAATAGATTTTAACAGATAATAAAACTCTTGAGATTAAAATGGTTTCATTCAGGGAGGCAGACAATTCTTTCTACAGTGTGCAATTTATGTGTCACGTTATGTAAAATACAATTTTAAAAATACTTTTTAAAAAGCACAAATGAAAAGTATCTATTGAATAATAAAAAAAAAAGGAAGCTAGTGCTCTCATTGCAGGTCTAGTTGAAAATGTGAAATATAATGACAAAGTACAAACTTCTATTTTCTAAACATTGCTTTGACTAGCTTTGCTTCCTGCTAATTCCTATGGGGGTTATTCCAGAGATTCAAGCTATCAAAACAGAAGTTTTACTCACAACCTAACCTCTCTTTATTTAAGACAAAACAAAGGAATTAGAGAATTTTGACACACTGTTATATGAAGCCGAAGAGAAAATTGCTTTTCCATTTACAGGTATGCATTTGGCACTTTACCTCCGAACACACAGATATGTGTTCAACTTACAATAGGTTCACCAGGACAAAGGATGCATCTTGTCTCTTGAGAGAATAGCTACTGACAGTCTTTCACTCACTAATATTAAAATGGACATGTAAAATTGGATGTCTAATAAATCGTATTTTTTAGGAGGATAATTTTTTGACTAATAAATATTCAGCAGTCTCTAGTATGGATTGGAGGTAAGAAAGAGAGTAGTAGAAATCCCAGTTAGGTTGCCAAAATAGTTTATGCATGAAGGAAAACCGATCTCACATGTAGGGGGTGATAGATTCCAAAAAATGGGCCACATGAGAGATGCTAGTGCTCCAGAGTCAAAGATGACCAAGGGCACATTTGAGGTCAATGTTGGGTTTATTGACTTGTTGCAAAGAGGGAGAATGCACACACTGGGCTGTGAATTGTCTATTAACAGGGTGTTAGAAAGGTTTTACGATAAGATTTGATCATGTGCTGGGTGATTTTGGGAAGGGTTCAAGGAGATAGAATTCTATGATTGGGTATCCTAATACTTCTTATATAGAAAGCAAGAGATATGAAGCAATCCTAAGGCAGTAATTGGTACAGAAGCAGTAGTCATTAATGTTAGAAAGGAGAGAGGGATGTTAGGGTCATTTTTATTATTTAAACAGTATTGTATTTTTTGTCTGAGTTCAGACATAATGATGGGGTTTTTTGTTTTTGGTTTGCTTTTTTTTTTTTTGTCTTTTTGATTTGTCATGGTCACTAAGTACCTTGTCTGATGTTCAACAAGAGAACAGCCTAGTTGACAGTGCCATATTAGTTCCCAGCTGTCAGGGTTCTTTTCTCTTCCTCAAACACATTACAAAGACACAATTGATGTTCAAAAAAGTCTGATTGTATATAGAGTTTGCATTCAGAGACAATAGGAATCAACCTTTTGAAAACATGTACTGTGGCTAAATTTTTCATCTCATTTAATACTAATAGATTGTAGTGTCTATTGCCATTTATCAGACACAGCACCTAGCACTATTGGGAGTCAGGTAATTTGCTATGACCTCACAGATAATAAAAGGAAAGGTTGGGATATGAACCATGATCTTTCAGATTTTAAAGTATGTAGTCTTCCTGCTTCAGCAATATAAGGAGCATATATTTCAAGTTAGAATTTGAAACAAGTGATGATGTCCTGGATAGAATTTGAGAGTACAAGATGGGAATTGATTTGGAGAAAAAAGATTCTGAGTTTCTTTTTAAACATGTTAAATTTGAAGCAGTAATGAAGCATCACTTATCTGTCCATTAATTCATTATCCATGGTTAACTTCATTTTTAAGTTTTTTGTTTTGAAACACAGAAAGGAACAAGTATTCAACTCAATATCATGGCACACTTGGCACTTTGTAACCACCAGTTAAGTTTAAAGACACAAGCATTACCAACCTCAAAAGAATTTCCCTTCATAGCCTCTCAACTGTTACCTGCTTTCTCTCAACCAAACTTAGCTGACATTTTGATGCTAATGGTAAAAATTTCCTTGTTTTTCTTTATGTTTAACCACCTGAACTAGCATCCATATATACTATACATTTGTTTTTCCTTTATTTTTTATATTTTATATAAATGAAAACATAGAGATTATAGTCTTCTTATACTTTCTTTTGCTCAAAATTATGATTGTGAGATTCATTCATGTTTTATTTGTGTAGCTGTGGTTTGTTGAATTTCATTGCCATGTGGTAACTTTAAATAATTTAAAACTTTTCAAATATTTTTAACAATTTTAAAATTTATTTTAACATTATTTTATTGATAGACATTTGAGTTATTTCCAGGTTTGGGCTTTTACACATTTTTGTATGTATTTCTTGATATATGCATGCAAGCATATCTGTTCAGTAGGAGTGAGCTTTCTAGATCTGATTATATGTCAATATTTAAACTTAGTAGATACCAGCCTGTTTCCAAAGTGGTTGTTCCAGTTTACACTCTTTCCACCAGTGTATGAAGGATTCCTTTGCTTCAGATATTGGTATCATTGTCTTTTAAATTTTAGTCTTTCTGGGTAGGGTAATAAAAGTTTCCATGTGTTTTAGTAATAGTAATATTTTTACTTGGCTTGGCTCTGATTGTTAATAAAGTTTAATACTTTTTGCATGGTTATTGGTTATTTGGATATTGTCTTTTATTAATTATCTTGACAAATGAAGATATTCTTCTATATTATCATCTAGAAAACTACTTTATCCTTTACATTTCAGTATTTAATTAATCTAGAATTGACTGTTGTATACAGTGGAGAGTAAGAGTTGTTCTTCCTTTCCCTTTATGATATCCAGTTGTCCCTCATATGTCACTGATGGGAATGCACGATGGTATAGTCACTTTGGCAGATAATTTGGTGGGTTCTTTCAAGACTAAACATACTCTAACCATATGGTCCAGCAATCATATTTCTTGGTGATTACTCAAATGAATTAAAAGCTTAAGCCCACACAAAAACCTGCACACAGATGTTTATATCAGCTTTATTTATGGTTACCAGAAAGTAGCAGCCACCAAAGTGTCCTTCAGCAGGTGAATGGATAAATTGTGATACATCCAGAAAATGGAATACTATTCAGGATTAAAGAGAGATGACCTATCAAGCTATGGATAGACATGGAGGAAACCTCAGTGCATATTACTTAGTGAAAAGCCTGAAAAGGCTACATACTGTATGACTTCAACTATATGGCATTCTGGAAAAGACAAATCCATGGAGGCAATAAAAAATAAGTGGTTGTTAGGGTTGGAGGAAGGGATGATTTGGTGGAACTCAGAGGATTTTAGGGTAGTGAAAATACTCTGTATGATATTATATCAATGGGTGTATTTCATTATACATTTGTCCAAATCCATGGAATATACAGCACCAACAATGAACCCTAAAGTAAACTATGGACCTTGGGTCTTGGGTGATTATGATGTATTGATGTAGTTCAGCTTTGGTTAAAAAAGAAAAGAAAAGAAAAGTGTCATTCTGGTTAGTGATGTTGATAATGGGGGTGGCTATCCATGTGTGGAGGCAGAGGTTATGTGGGAAATCTCTGTACCTTTTTCTCAATTTTATTGTAAACATAAAACTGCTCTAAAAAATAAAGTGTTAAAAAATTGCTTTTAGTTTCATTGACTTTCCTGTATGGCTTTTCTGGTTTTATTGATTTCTGCACTTTATTGTTTCCTCTTGACTATTTGCTTTAGTATTAGTTTTCTATTTTTATTTTTTCTAATTTCATAAAATGAAAGTATAGGTAATTTATTGATTTGAAACTTCTGTTATTTTGTGATATAAGTATTAAATGCTATGAATATTTTTCTAAGGTATGCTTTGCATCCCATACATTTTGATATATTGTGATTTTATTTATTCTTTAATTTAAAATATTTTCTAATATCCTTTGTAGTTACTTTTTTAAATCATGCATTTTTTATAAGTATGTAATATTCTGAATTGTGCAATAAGGACACATTTATTTAATGTAGTATAAACAATAGACTGCTTGAACTACATAGAATAGGACAGTAACAATAATATTGTTAATCTGTAATGCTAATCATGGAACCAACAATTAAAGTCATTTGTGGTGAGTCACCTAAACCCTGGTGTCATAAATTGGAAAGATTGTGAAAATGATGTAAATGTTAATTTTATAATGCGTGCTACCATTCTTTGCAAAATTTAGTCTTTTAAATGCTTTTTTTTTTTTTTGCCAACTCTTCCTCACTACTTCCTTTTGTAGTGCTAACACTATACCACACTTTGATGCAAGGAGAAAAGTTTCTAATATTTCTTAAAAAGTAATATATTCTTAAATAAATGCTGAAAAATAAAATTGTGCTCTTGTTTGTGGTGACCCCTTTGCTTTATTTAAACCAGGCAAACAAAATTTAAGGAAGAAAAACTACTAGCACTAGGAAATATCATTATACATTCTTTTTGGTGTAACTCTGAATATTTTCCTTGAAAGAATGGGTTTCTCAGTGTGCTGATATTTCATAGATCAGTTAGATATTGGTGAACTGCAGAATTGGAGTGAGAATCTTTTTTTTTCTTTCTTAATTGTTAAGTGAAATTACTTGTGAGCATTTTTTATCTTTTATACGTGATCAGGATATTTACAAACATTGGTGGCTGTACATTTTTAACTCCCATATAAATTCCTATAAATATCCTTGAGCTTTGTCCAGGACATGGTTAAGTTAGTTGGAAACAACTTGATCTTTTCAGATCTTGCTTTTCAGCTTTGTTAGATGAGACAAGTTACATTTATTCTAGGATTAATTCTCTTTCCTACTGAGGCAAGACCCTTCTTAGTATTCTAATCAATGTTCCTTGAATTATGAGGTTTTCCATCTTGGCTGACAAGAACAGTCACTATTCTCATTCCTGTATGAACATCAGGCATTGTTCCCTCTTAATTGTCAGATGTTTATTTTCCTGGCTGTGGGTAATGTCTTCACAGCATGTACTAATCACTGCTCAGTTGAGTGCTCAAAGGGGACCGTCTGTAGATCTCTAAAGTTCTGTCTCTCTGCAAGTCTCTCCTCTGTGATACTCTGCCCAGCAAACTCTAGTCACCTTGACTTCCCCAAACTCCCAGCTGTGTCTCCTGAACTCAGGGAGACCACCAGGATCTGACCGGGTTTCCTCTCCCTGTGCTATAGCTTGGTAACATCCTCCAGCTGAGGTAATCCCAAGGCTTACCACATTTGTTTCCTCTCAGGGATTGCTATCCTTTTTTGCCAAGCTGTTTTCCTAAATGCCTGAATCTTTCACTGTTTTGTTTGTTAGTTTGTGAAAATCAAACCATAAAATGTATGAAAATGCTTTGTAAACTACAAAGTTCTATGTAATCAGTACCTTTCGTCACTATATGAGAATCAGTTGAAACTTAGAGACTGATTACTCTAGAATATCATAAATATTCCAACATTAGCCTTGTATATTATATCTAAAAATTATATTTAAAAATAAAGAAGCACTGGTGAATACCATTATATGATATGGATATATAGAAAGTCAAGTTAGTCTTGACGGTAAGAGAAATTACTTTGTGCTGTAGATGATCCTTTACCACATATTTGAAACTCACTTTAGAGGCTCAGATTAATTTAGTTTGCATGTCTAGATGTTTTCATTTCATGACTACCCTAATTATTGTCATCAGTTTATTATTCTTTTATTTATTTTATTCTTAGTCAAATGGAACAGCTCTTCCATTTGATATCTTCTCTTTTTTCCACTAGAAATAGATCTCTGCTGAGAAGAGGGTACAATTTCTCAGTTTTAGCTTACTTGAAGAATACTCCTTTTTACATACTGTAAATAACTATTGGATGTGTTTGTTTTTATGTTGCAGGTATACGAAGTCTGGGGTGAGACCTGCAGAAATTTCTCTTAAGGTAGGGGTACTCATATTTTTAATTTTCATTTGTTCAGAGCTATTTATACAAAGCATAACAAAAGGCTTCTTCTGAAAAATTTGACCTTATCAAAATGTAAATTATAAAGAAAAAAACTCACTCACCTTGAGACAAGCTTTTCAAAGACAATTAGATATAGCCCCTCTCCAAAGCTTCTTTGGTGTCATCTTAAATCATAAATTACTAAGATTTTAAATAAGTGAAAGATTATTTTTTCCTTCATATGCTTCATCTTCAGGCACTTGATGAGCATATGCTAATACAAAAGAAAAATCAAAGGTTGCTTTTTAATGAAAAAAATAGTACAAATCACATGAGATACTTGCTTAATATTAGATATTCCCTAAGGCTATTTCTGACAAAGCCCATGCAGACAGTAATAGGAAGGCTAGCATTCACAGAAGGGTTTGAACACTCTTACGTTACCTATTTTGGGGCACATAGTAAGTGAGAAATGTGAGTAGGAAGTGGAGTAAATATAACCTACCGTATTTCTAAATATGGATAGACAAATTGAAAGTAAGGAGGAAGATGGTCTCAGGCAGATGTGTTTTTTATGTTTTATGCCATACATGCCCTGCCCTCCTTCAGTTTTGGATAGGTAAGGGTTAATGGGAGTATAATGGCTAATGGTGAGACATGCTGGTTACATGGGACAGAAAGTTGATGTTGAATGAGAATTAATTCAGCCCATCCAAATCAGGTGGATTGTTTCTATTCAAGAGCAGAACAAATGGTTATTCTGTTTACTCAGGCAATTAATCTGTATAGGAGGTGGGACAGTGTTACTTTTTTGACCAGGTTGACTGGATTTTTTGTAGTCCTGATAAATGATATTAAATATTAAGCTTTAGTATTTTTATAATGGCAAAATGTTTTTTATATCTGTTTTTATATGTAGCTTATTAAATGCCAAGTCAACCATGTAAAATAATCTCCCTTTAGAAACTTGAAAACAAAATCTGAAGCGCTCTCAAAGCATTCAACTAAATGTCCAAGGGCTATGATGGGAGGCTCCATGAAAAAGCATATTTAAATAGGTGCAGACTGTCTGATCAATATTGCACATGTTCGATTATAAACCATACAGCTCAATATAGCAGGTATGGCACATCTGTGCAATAATAGGTAAATTGTTAGAAATGAATAACTTAAATTGTGGCACCTCTTTATTTAAATTGGAAAACTTTTTTATTTCTTTATAATTCTCTTCAATACGTTACTTTTTCTTAAGATAGATGGGTTAAAAATACGTGACTAGGAGATGAAGATTTCAGTCTAAATTATAATTATTTCCTACCTCTGTTCTGATACATTTAGAATGATTTGTGCTTGTAAATTAGGTGTTAATGAAATAAAAATGTAACCATGTGGAACATCAGAATTGCAGTTGAGTGAAGAAGATTCTATAAATTCTCGAAGGATGCTATATTGCAGCGAAAACTCTTTTGAGCCACCCACTATATGCAAAATTATGTCTTTATACACTTAACTATTAAATTTAAAGTAAGACTTAAAAATTGCCAAAGGGAAGCATTACCAAGAACTGCCTTTTAAAGATAGACATTCTCCTTTTATTACTTTGTGTTTACTTTGTTTCTGAACCAGTCAGTTGCACATTGTATAAGAGGCATAGTGTTTTATAGCCTTCAAATCCACTCCATAGGGGCCCAGACTTAGAAATGTGCAAAGTGGTCCTTGGAAGAGACTTAGAAATGTGCAAAGTGGTCCTTGGAAGATGAGCTGGTAGCAGTGATGGTCAGCCTTGCCTTCCTGTCATTCCTTTTAATGTCCTAATCGTAATCCCTGGCTCTTGTCATGCAATAACTTCTACTTCTGCTGACTAGAGGATATTGCGGTTATATTTTTGTTCAGCCAAATGCCCTATTCAATAAAATATATATCTAAATGAGATATATTTCCATCAAAGAGATGCATAGTGACATCATTCCAAAGAAAATTTGCCAACACAGTTTGGTACTGGTTTTATTAAATTAATATGAAATATTGGAAAGCAGAATTTGAAAGAACGTGTAGTTATAATACTTTGAAAATTACAAGTAACTATTATAAAATTATTTTATATATCCCAAATATTTAATTTCAGTTTTGCTTTCATTATAATAAAATCATGGAATTTGGAAATATTTTTTAATACTCCAATCATCTTTATTGAAGGTTACTGATTAAAATAAAATGAATAAATTTGAAAAACTTAGAGTTTACATTTACAAGATAATTTATGTTACCAAAGACAATTTATTTAAAAATTGTTATAATCAAAATTCCAAAATAACACACTAAGATTTATTTAGATGCAATACTATATAATTTTGGATAATTAGAAATTTTGAATATTCTTTCTTGAATTTTATTCCAGGTTGTGGCTATGTGCTGCTTTTGAAATAAAAAATGTTCTATTTAAGTAGATTAAGTGAAAATCAAATATTTCCAGTGATATATCAGCTAAAAGAAAATTGTTATTAATTCTTAACATGATTCATGATTTTTCTCCAGTGGAGTAAAACTTCCAAGTACATCTCATTTTCCTGCTGGACTTGTCACTGTCCTCTGTGTTCATATTTATTTTTCCCATGTGCTTTGTATTATCATTTGTTTCTGTTCTTAAGAGGACAAACATATTAATATTGTCGAAAGCAAGTCTCCAAATAGCTCTCCTGACATTTATTTAAATGTTTCATTTTTTCAAGTTATTTCTGTACTGCTATTGAAAAATTAAAGAAGTAAAAAGGAAGAATTCACAGAGTGTAGTTATTGACTAATAAATTGAATATGGATGTGTGGGCAAACTACACAAATGAAAAAAAATTAAAGGGGATACTTATGGCAATGTTTGCTTACTTGATTATTTTTTTCTTCTGCTATATAGAAACTCACTTTGGTGATCTTTTTCAAGCACTTAAAGCTAAACGGTAGAATTTCAAATTATATTTTCCAACCATTAAAGTATTTTTAGAAGTGTTAATTTGCCAGGGTTTTTGTTTTTTTTCAGCTGTGTAAGACAAAGACACGGTTTGCTAATGAGATACATGTAAAAATTAATGATAGTTAGAACAAAGGATATTTAATTTTAGTGTTTCTTATTTTAAAAAGTTGCTAACAAAAATTTTATGTTATAAAATAAAAATCAGCACAAGTACTTTTTTTGGCAACTTTAGTACCTGCCAAACAACCTAAATGCATTTATTGGCTTATTTGAAGGCTCTAAATATATAGCTCAATATTCACATTTTCTTTTACTGTAAGGTTGAATACTTATGTTTCCCCTTAAATGTTTTTTTTTTTTTTCTTTTAGAATTTGAACCTAAAATTGAGGAGCTATAGTAAAAACAGTTTATTACTTATGAGAAATACTCACCCTAAATCCTAGAAATCTCAATTCATGATTGTTTGATTTGTCAAGCCATTGAAAACAAATTTACTTCACCCCAAAGTATTTATCTTCATCATATTTTCTGAAATATATCAGAGTATGAGAGATAATAGAAGCTACAAGTTTTGAAGCATGTAGATCAGTTAATTCTCATTCATTTTCTTTCTCAATGTCAGAGTTTACTTGACACAGATTTCTTTTACCTGGGCTGTTTTTGCAAATATTACTCTATGGCTAATAAATAGATTTGAGAGATTTTTACATATAAATAAAATCAATCATATCATTTTAGCCAAAAATGACTAAAATGCTTTTGCTTTAAAATTGTTTGCTAAAATTGTATTTGAATTTAGAATCAATTCATTTGCTCTTAAAATGGAAAATCATCCCAAGTGGAAAAATAACTTGAACATTCTGAACAGTATAGTCATATCATTCACATATATGATTCTCCAAAAAATAAATTGGCTATAAAAAAATGTAAGACTTTGTACAAAGATTTACTGTTTTAATTTATGCTTGTTTACCATACCTGACTTTACCAACACCCATTCATTCAAATTCAGATTCAAATTCTTACTCTTTAAGATCTTTACTGCATTTTTAAAGTTAGTTTGAACAAAATGCAAATTTTATGACTCATCTAAATGTAGCATTTCCAGAGAACCATCTAAGATTTACCTATTCAAGAAAGTTTAACAATGGTAATGTAAAGAAAAGGTTACCCTGACAAAAACAAAAAGCAAACAGAAAATACTGAAAACCACTATAGAAATACCTTATCTGGTATGCTGAGTATGCCAAGCATTATTATATGAATGTCTCTTAAAAATGTGTTTATTAGATTAATATCACTCTGAAAGTTTCTCGAAAGACATTTTTAATTAGTTGTGGCACAATGACGAAACTGATCCTCAGTCTTTTCACAAGTAAACATTATAATAAACTGTAATTTAAGTGGCTGATTCCAAACAAATCATACAGTATATTTCATGTCATTTTTTTGTCAATGTAACAGAAGTTTTCACTGTATATAAAATAAATTTTTGAAAAAATATGCTCCACAGTATTTAGGAAGCATTGACTTCTCTATGTATGTTTTTTTTTACAAAGGATAAACAATAGCTAATAGGCATTAATCAAAACAAGCAAAAGTTATGACTACTGAAGCAGAAATTAGTGAATCTTCATGATTCATACATATAGCATCTAGATATGAAAGGAAAGATTAAAAAAAGAACTGAAATAAAAGGATTTGTCTGGGCACAGCATTACCTTCTAATTCAGGATGACTGTCTATAAATTTCTTAGCTTCAAAGAGATTTTTGTATGTACGCTAGTAACTTGTAGTCTTATAAGTGAGAAATTTCTCCATAAATATAACCTAATTTTCTCTCTTTGTCAATGTAATTAAACATTTTTTGCTTGTTTTCTCTTTCATATACTTGAGAAATTGTGTGTTTTCCGTATAGTGGAGAAACTTTTGTGGCTTTCTACGGTTCTTCTAAACTATTTAAATAAGCATTACAGCATTTTCCTCTTCTATTGATATCATTTTGGACTTTTTATCAGTTATTTATCATTATGTTTCCTCTAGGCATCTACTTATTTTTAAAATAAGCTTATTAAAGCCATATTAAAATCTTAGAAGATTCTAATGATATCCAAATTACAAAGAAGTTATATTCCCAATGTGTATTTATTAGATGGATATTTGGACCTTAGAACACATGGACTATACATTTAGCATTATAAATATTTTATTTCCCCAGGTTATATTGGAAAACACTTAAGTCATAATATACTAAAATAGATTCCACATTTGACCTTATTTCACATTGAACTTAGATTAAAATGTTTTATTTTTTTTGAAAGCACTAAATAAGATGTTTAGATTCAGTTTTTAAATGAATATTATGTAAGTAATGAAATTCTAAGATTTGTCATGTAAAAACAGAGTTAAAATTTTATAAGATTTTAGTTAGTAACCTAGGAAAGTTAATGTGTACAATTCTGATACTTTTCACTTTATGCTGTTGCTCTATCATTGATCACTCTGGAAGGTTTTCCTACTTCAGGTCCTCCTTAAGTCACTTGAAAAACAAAATTGTGATTTCAGGCCTTCAATTTGTCTTCACATTTATGATTTCTTATCCTGGGAAGAAACTTCAACAAATGTTCTATAGCTTCTCTTTTCAATTTTAGTCCATCAGAAATTCTCAGGAACTCACAATTTTATTCTACACCAGTACAGAAGAAGGGTCTCTTTGCAAAGACAGTTATTTTTGTTTTGTTGGAAAAGTTCCAATAATTCTTTCAGTTTGTTCATTTCCTTTATGAAAAGACTGATGTCAGACATAGTGTCCTATGGTGAAATCCAACATCTGTCTTTTTTCTTTCGTCTCTAACTTAGTGAAGTACACTGGTCAACCTCCAAGGTACTCACATGACTTAACAATTATGAGATTAGCACTGAGCCCATGTGAGAGATATTTTTAAAAGTGTTAGTAATTTCATTCCTGTAATAATAAATGTTTATCAAACAAAAGAAGCCATGGAATCATACCAAATAATTTTGTCATATTATTATTTTAATTGTGTAATCCACATTCTGTCTTCTCTATTTCTGATATTAGATTTGTGTTGTTATGCATTGTAGGTAAAAACAGTTTTCTTCAAACCAAAGTCAAAATAATAGCTCATTCTTCAATAAAACCTCTCTGGGCAATTAGTATTCAGTGTTTTTGTGTATTTGTAGTCACCCCGAGGTTATTTTTTCCCCTTATAATATTACTAATATTTCTAAAATAGTTTAGTTGGCAATTTTAGGTGATGGGAATTTCAGCAGTTGCTAGTCTTTTTCTACATGTTACATAGCTGCTATGTACACTCTATTTCTTCCTTTTCTCTTCTAGGCATTAGCTTTCCCCCCTGCTCTTTGAAAATGTTAATGGTCCTTCAGCAATCTAACATCTTTTCCATGGACATGATTTGGTTTGCCAATGCCCGTCTTCACATGCAATGTTTATTACTTTTCCTTTCTTTTTTATTTTGTGTGCATTTTTATCAGATATAGAATTTCTCTTAAAGTGATTAAAAATAAACTAAAAATAATATATAATATAAATAAATTTAATATAAAATATTAATAGAAAATAATATAAATTTAAAGGTTAGATAATATAGAAATAAAATTAAACTATCTTTAAAATGCTTTTCATTTATGCAGATTTTCCAGATAAATTAGTTTATTCTTATATATTTTTTGTTTCTTAAAATCCAGAAATTCAAATATATGATTTATGAAATAATATCTAAGCAACAGAGTATAACTATCATTTCATACGTGGCATACACAAAAACTGGAATGTTGATAATAGCCGCATATTTTAGAAAGAACTTTTGAAAATCTCTTAATGACAAAAGTCTATAACTTATTTTGTTTTGAAAATGGTGCTAAATGATTATGAATTCCGGTGTTCATTAAGTAAAAAGAATATATGCTATATAAACGATGAAGAAAATAAAGTTCAGGTTTCCTACTGCTTCATTATCCTTTTCTAGTTTCTTTTCTGCTTTCCCTCAAAATTTTGGAGTAACCTAGCACTTATTTCTGGGGTTTTGTGGGGGTTTTTTGTTGTTGTTTGTTTGTTGTTCCTATCCAAACTGTCTCAGTAGGTGTCTCAACTAATTCCATGGCTTCTAAATACAGTCTATTGGTTACATTGCCAGACCTGACCTATCTCATAATTTTAGGAATGTCTGTCCGACTCAACATTTCTACTTGGATGTCATCTTTATTAGTGTGTCCTGTAAGTTTCATTTGAAGAATAGAGCTGTCCATTTTGATACATTTCCATGGTTTTCATCCTGGTCCAGGTGAACACCTCTTTCTTCTGGCAATAGCCCTTTGAGTGACCTGTTTAATTCTGCCCTTGCCCCTTTACACCTTTTTTCTTGCTCTTTGCAAGAAAGTTCTTTTCTGGCTCTGCCCTTGAATCTCACCCTTCATTGAGATTGTGAAAGGAAAATCAAATCGAATGGAGTTGGTATTGCTAAGAGAGTTCTCTAAAATGGAAATGGGAGGGCATTTATGTTTGTCTCAGCCCAGATGGAATCTGAACTTTGACCACTTATTATCTTAATGCAGGCATCCAGAATATCTGCCTAATGTTCCAGAAACTCAAATTCTTAGCAGACCCTTACCCTAAAATAACCTGTGACTGCCTGTCCCTTAAGGGCAAATATTTTCTTTCGTGTGTCATGGTCAGTCGTAATTCTTGCCAGACAACTTTAACAACCTTGTAGCTTTTGCCTTTATCAGCCCCTGACTCTTTCTCTTCCCCGGAAGAGTTTTTTGGTTTTACCCAAATCTTTGTCTCCCAAATTGCAATTCCTAAGACCCCAAATAAATTATTTTCTTCTTTGCAGTTTTCTGCATTTCTTGGTTGACAGGATGATGGAAGGAATAGCTAAGACAATATATGAGAAGCCACTTTCTAAAAAGTAAAATCCTCTCTAAATTTTAGGTTTTATTTTTCCTAACATGACATTTTGTACACACCCTATGTGATCCATGAATGAATTCATATTTCTCCCCAGATCTGTACCTTCTGCATACTCCTTATCAGTGATGATAATATTACCCACCCAGCTGTCAGAAGAAACCTTTGGAATCATCTGTGATACCTTGTCCAGCCTCATCCTTCATCGTAAATCTATCACCAGGTCCTGAAATGAACTTCCTTAATATATTTCAAGCCTGTCATTTCAACTGACAATCTTCTAGTCCATAATAATATTATCTTTCAGTGAACTGAACATTTAATTGACTTTACCAAATATACCCTTTTTTCCTACCCCGTGCCCAACCTGTGGTCCATATAGCTACAATCTTTACAAAATCTAAATTAGATGAGGTTACCCCCATGCTTAAATAATTTAATAGTTTTTTTTAATCTTTAATGTGCACTTAAATCACTTGGGAAGATGGATAAAAAGATTTTGATTAGTAATTATGGGTATATCTGAGACTCTGTATTTCTAATAAGTTCCCAGTCAATGCTAGTGTTCCATGAATGATACTTTGAGTGGTGAGGATTAGATGACGCCCAGCTATACATGGAATAAAAATTAAATACTGTCATTGGTCTATAAATTCATATATGGTAGATCTTCTTGCCTTCTTTAACAGCCTCACATCATCTCTTCCCACTTTGCTCCTCAATCCCTACCTTCTGGGTCTTCTTTCAGTTCCTTGAAGGCATGAAGCTAACTTTTGCCTCAGGGTATTTGTACACTCTCCCATCTGTTTGAAATACTACACCTCCTACCCAATATTCACCCTTTTCCAGGCAATTCCTACTCATGTTAGCTGTCTCAGTGTAAATCTCACTGCTTCAAGGAAGTCTTACTGGACTCTAAACGTGCTTTAGTACTTCTTCTTTTACTTTTTAAAAAAATTACATCTATATTTCCCTCTCATAGCACATACCGTAGTTACGATTAATCAATTGTATTTTCCGTGTTTGAATATCTGCAGATATTCAAACAGATGTAAATTCGTTGAAGGCAGTTTCTTTTCTCAGGTTCAAGACTATATCCCCATGTATGTAGCACAATAGGTGCTATACTTCCTGCATCGAGCTACATAGTTGATGTCCTACAAATAATTGTTCACTCTGATTATTTATGAAGCTTATCCTTTTTCTTGGTAGGAGGGTAGGTTTTATTACCAGATTTAGAATTTTGGAGCCTGGTGAAGGTCCAAATACAAAAGCTAATTGTTTTATCTGCTATAAGATGAAGAAAGCAAAGAACTCCCTGGTAGTCCCATTCATCAGTGGAGAACACAATGATAGATGGGAGAGATGTCCGCTAATTCCTATGGATAAGAGCACTTGGTCTAGTAACAAACTAGTTACTAAATAGTGTGATGAGAGTAGACAGGATGAGAAGGGCTAAGGAAGCTAGAGTTAAAAATAAAGTTGAGAACATGTGGGAAGAGTTATATCCAGCTGTGCTTGGTTGACTGCAATAAGTCATTCAGAAAAGGCAATTGTCATAATTCAGAGGATGAAGGAGCAGAGTGAAAGCCTCTATGCATGGACTGAAGGAGTGAGGAGGAGACGTTACTGGAATTTGAGTTCAGAGTCAAACCAGGAAAGAACTGTTGCTGAATGTCAAACGAAGTCACAGTGAGGCCAGAAGAATAAGTCTTGAGGTAGGACAGTTGTGAAAATTGAAAATGCGATGGTAGGCCAGGAATTGAGGTGCACAAGACCAGGCATCTGAGATAAAGCCCAAGGACACTGCAGGACTGCTGTTGATTGTTCTGATGACCACACCACATCTCCTTGGCAACTTCACTGTGCCTCACATGTGATCTTTCTCATGGAGGGCAGTGTAATATGGACAGAACAAGCTGAAGCAGGGAAATCTGGAATAGGAACAAAGTACCCACACTCAGGTGTTCAGGAACAGAGATGGGTATTATTTTGGAGTGCTCTATTTGCCTCAGTTAACCCACTTTGCTCTTATATTAATCTCAAAGGAGAATATTGCATGGTGTGCTGGGATATATTAATACCCTAATCAATCCTTGGAAAATGTTTGAAATAAGGGAAATTGGCCATGGGGACCCTTCTTTTCTGCTTTCTGTATTTACTACCTACCTCCTAATGGTTTCCTTTCGAAGTCTACTGGATCTCTCCAGCTGCTCTAAACCAGTGCTTTTCAAAAATAAGCAAGCATCAGAATCACCTGGCAGCGTTGTTAAACTCAGATCGCTGCTCCCCGACCCCCAAATCAGAATTTCTGATTTAGTTGGAATGGGTGGGGCCCAGTAATGTGCATTTCTAACAAGTTCCCACTGGATGCTGATGCTGCTGGTCCAGAGCCACCACACTTTGAGAACAATTGCCTTAAACTGTCTACCCTGGTACTTTATCCAAATTTGTCATTCCCTGAGGCAAGAAGTTTATTAACTAAAATCACATGACTCCCCAGATCTGAGGCACATAAACTAAAATCAAAGTTATTTTAGGGCATATAAACTCAGTAAAATTTAGTCATCTGATGAAATGATGTATGCACATATGTGAATGACTAGTATCTACAACAATTTCTCTGTTTTCATTAGATATTTAATTGAGTTGGGTCTCTAACAAGAAGAAACTTAGTGTGACCAAATGGAGGAGAAAGCTTCTAAATTGTGAGGAAGAACTTTCCTGAGCAGAGTGTTGATATATTTGGTAGAACCAAATTGCTTCTTCTGTTGTGGGTCCTTCCTTTACTTCAAAATCTACATGTTCTACAAATCTAAAAGTTTTTTTGTTTGTTTGTTTTTCTTTTTCAAATTTTACTGTTTTATTTCCAGCAATTCTAGTATAGGTGGTAGAATCGGAATTATGTGTCCAAAGGAGGGGAAGGTAGGGTGATATGCACGTGAATCCATTATAAGTTGCAAACCACCTGTTACATGTATTTTGGCCATCAAGAAAAATATTTCAATGTCAGTTAAGATTTATTTTTCTTTAAATATTTCCCCAATTTTGAGCATATTGCCTTGTTTGAAAGTGTCTGTGAAAGAACCATTTAGTTTTGTCAAGGAACATTGTTCAGCATGGCACTTGTTTAAAAAGTAAATTAAGACTCTAGAATACTGCAAAATTACTTTCTCTTATATCACATGTCATTTCAATGAAAATAGAATACTCCCATCTTCAGGGGTTATATTTTTACTCGTGTCCTATTAGGTGATTTTTAACATAATAGCAGAAGTGCTAATTATTATCTTGACCTCAAAGTGTTGTAGGTAAAAATGGGGCATGAGAGGATGGTCATGTCCCAGGTCTCAAGTGAGTCCCTGGGGATGAGGTTCCTTGGCTTAGCGCAGGGAAGAATTCAAGAGTGAGCCAAAGTAAAGTGAAAGCAGGTTTATTTAGAGAGATACACACTCCATAGACAGGGTGTGGGCCATCTCAGAAGGTATTGGGTCCTCTCTTTGGAAAGTAAGAGCAGAGATGGGAGGAACACACTCCACAGAGTGTGGGCCACCTCAGAAGGCGAGAGTGGCCTGAGGTGTAGCAGTGGTTAGTTTTTATGGGCTGGGTAATTTCATAGGCTAACAAGTGGGTGGAATATTCTAACTGTCTTGGAGAAGGGGTGGGGATTTCCAGGAAATGGGGCATCACCTGTGTTTTGGCCTTTTATGGTTGGCCTAGCAACTATTATGGCACCTGTGGTGAGTCATTTGGCTAATGTGTTACCATGAGCATATAAGGAGGCTCAAGGTCTACTGGAAGTCGAATCTCCTGCCATCTTGGGCCTAGTAGGTTCTAACCGAATCTTGTACTATTCTGTTCTTCTTAATGGTTGTGCCATTTTTTAAATGGTTGTGCCCTGCCCCTTCCTTCCTGTCTCAAAAGATGAAATCTTACCTCAGATTCAGTGGTAAGATTTTAGATAAAGATTTTGCAACTTTGTCTTATCTAAGCCTTGGGTCAAATGGCTGAAAGCTGAAAATGAGAGCAAACTTATTTCCCTAAATCAGGGAGACAAAATTATGTCCATTGACAGGAGATCTGGAAATACTCTCAAAAGCTCTCCGTCCTATGTGCTCATTGACTTTTTAAAAGATGCCTTGTATTTTTGAGAGAGTAAATGTGGTTTAAGAATTCAGAGCTTCTAAGTTTGCTTATTCAAAAGGTGTTTTTAAACATGTGAAACACAGTAGAGCAAACATTCACTTTTTTTCGCATTTGTTTTTCTCTTTTCTTTTTCTTCTTTTATTTTTTTAAATCTGCCAGATTTGTTTTGTGTTTCTCTTCCCTTTAATCAGAGATAGAAAAGAGATTCTGTGTGTCACTTTATAATTCTTCAGCCAAGATATCTTCAACCATATCACAATGGACAAGGTAATTTCTTAACATTTCACCAGTTTAATAGCCTGACCACAGTTAGTATTTGGAAAATAGAATATTCAAATTAGTGCCATAAATTCAAACTATATTTCCTCTTATATATCAGCTTTGAGAATATTTTATTGAGGAGGAAAAATTTTCCTTCTCCCCTTCTAGGTTCTTTTGATGACCTAATAATTAAATTGACAGAAGCCAGTGTTACAGGAGAAAAACCACAGGTTAAGGGCATGTACACATGGGAGAAACCTAGGAAAACTAACTTGCTAAAATGGCTGAAGCCTGTACCTTAAATATTTTTTCCAGCCAAAGACAAAAAGATGTTGGGGGTGGGGAAGTCAGTTATGGGAGGTTACCAGGAAAATCACAGTAAACAAGAGTAAGGTTGTTATGCAGATTTTAAGTCCATGTCTACTCCACTGACAAGAGTTATCTAGTCTTCATAGTACAACTAGAGAGACACACTTACAAAAGGCGATTTTCCTTACAAATGTAAATGTCTTTTACAAAGGGTAAATTTTACTTGGTTTTAAGAGCTTCTCCTGTGGCTACAGTTTCTTAAAAATAATCAGCCTAAAATAAACCTTATGCCAAAGAGGATTATTTTGGGGTGGCAAATTCTACTCTCCTACAATTTCCTGAAACATATTAGAAGTGAGCTTTTGAAATTAAAATTCATTGTCATTTAGTATTATCTTGATTCATATGAACAAAAATAGGAAAATTGTGTCTTTTATTCTATTTCAAGTTTACAATTTGATTACTGTGGTAATGGATTTCCTTAGCAGTTTGGTTTTGTTCATCATTACTTTGGGTCCTAATGCACAAGCCTTCTTTGTATTATCTAACAGTTATTCAGTCACCTTAAGAAATCAGACCTACCACAATAAATATCATTATCTTTAAAATACTGTAGTAGACTTGAAACTGTACATGTCAGGTTGGGACTTGAACCTATGGGCTGGGACTCAAACCCAGCCAAAACCCAGATTGCGACTTGAACTCACTGTCTTTTTATTGCAGTCATTAATTAGAACCACCTGGTGTCAGAACTTACTGAGGCTCAGGTTCTCTGTGTCTCAGCGCAGAAGGAATTCAGTGAGAGGCAAGGTGATAGGCAAGAAGTAGATTTATTAATATAGGACGTTTGTGAGGAGTACAAGTGGGCATGCAAAGGGGCTCTGCCCCGAGAATTAAGCAGACTACATTTTATAATCAAAGGAAAGTGGGGAAAGGGGAGAAGACCACTTTCTTCCTGTTTCTTTGAGTAGACGTCAGGCTTTCATCACTAGCTCCTCCACATCAGGCAGGAGAGTGTTTGACCCTATAAGGTCAAATTAGGACCCTCATGGCGCTTATTCAAGTCAGCAGAAGGGTGGTAACACATACTAAAATATGTTAAATCATCTCCGGTTTCAGTATAATGAGGGTCTTCTGCTTTGGAATATCACCTTTCCCTTATATTCCTGTGCTTGGTTCTAAGGATCATTGTCTTGCTGGACTTGACCAACAGGATGCAGGCCTCATTTTTTTTCCACTTAATGGCCTGGGGCTTATCTTGTGCTTTTATTGATGGCTTTATAGTTAAGCAAGCCTGCTTTGTCTCATTGTGTTCTGACAGCTTTCTTGAGTGATCATAGTAAGACCACTTATAGTGGTCTCCCAAAGTTCCCTAAGGTTCCCCCTCTATCTTTAATCCCCTAGTGGGATTTTTAAAACTACCTGTGTAACTATCCTACTGTATTCCTATCAGACCCTTAGAGAATAGATAATAAATAGTAATAGTAATAAATAAGCTTGATCCTGCACACAGGAGCTTACAGTCTTGGTAGGTTGAGTTGCAGCAGAGATTTTTCAGATGCCAGAATTAAGTTCATTTAAAACCAATATAGAAAGTTTTGGGTTCCCACATTTAGAAAAAGAAACTGTTTCTCTACTTTTTGCCCCCAAAATTTTACTTTTCCAAAATGACTCCTAGGCAGTAGCTACAACTATTCCAAGTACTCCCTCAGCTACTCCAGTGACCCTGTTTCTCTTCCTACTACTCTAGCTACTTTGCCAGGCTCAGCTTCTCTAACCAGCTCTTCTGTATGTCCAAGCTACTCTGATTACCCCCAGGTCCCTCCAGTTGGTTTAGCTATTTCAATCAGACTGTTACCCAAAAACTGGGTTTGCCTCTTGCTGGGTGTCAAGCCTATAGACACAACCAAGCCAAAGCAGAGGAGAAGGGAGGATTTATTATTACTTGCAGGAAGTGAGGAGAACACTGGGGATTTTCCTAAAGCAGTGTCTCCCAGAACAGGAAAATTGAGGAAATTTTAAGCTAAGGGTACATGCGTATTCATAAAGGGGCTTGAGCACAGGAGAATTCAGCATAGAATTGGGAAAAAGATTGACAGAGTCCAAGCTTTAGTTGACTGAAGTCATGAGGATCAACATCATCATTTCATCCTACACCTGGGTGGTGGCCTCAGTTCCTGCAGAACTCAAAGACTGTATTGGATTTTTATGTATATCCCTTAAGGAGGAACTAAGACTCCATTTTATTGCTGAACTATTGTTTCTTGATTGTTTTTCCTTTGTTCCTGCATTCCCTTACTTAAAATCATTGATTACTGAGTCCTGTTCAAGGTCAAACATTGTGGCCAGACTTAGATCACAAAATGACTTAGTCCAAAATGGGTTTTGGTATGTCAAGAAAGCCAGTCCTGGTTCTCTTTCTCTGGGAAGACCCCTAATTTATCCACTTACAAGATCAGATACTAGGAATAACTAAGTTTATCCTAAAGTGAGTTTCTTATTTGTGTTTTTGAGTTCACCCTATTCAAGTCCCTAACTAAGTTCTTTCTCTTCTTTCAGAACTGCGGTGTTCAAAAGAAAGAAAAAAAAAAAAGTAAAAGAAAAATTAAAAAATTAGCACAGGAACCTATTTCCACATGTATCTATCAAAGTAAAGAAAAAAAGTGTGAGGGAGGGGAAGAAAACTTCCTTCTGTCTTTCTAGATTATTCTGACTGGTTTAAGAATTAAATTGACAAGAGAGAAATTAACAGGAGAAAATCAGACAGAAGTTTAGTAAGTTTATACATGGGAAAGACCCAGGAAAACTGAGTAACTTGCCAAAATTGCTGAAACCCTCACCTTAAATACCATCTTCAGCTAAAGACATAAGAGGATATTGGGGGTGGTGGGTGGTTTGGGACTTCAAAGGGGAGGAAGGCAGTTGCAACGGAGGTGGAAAAACAAATGTTTGGTAAACAAATGTTTGCTGGGCCACGCAGAGACAATGTGATACAGGGTGAACTCTGATCTCTAGGCTCTGACAAGTATTCCCCACCACACCTAGCCCATAATCTTTGTAGATATCTCTGCTGATAATACTCTTCTTGGACTAGGCCCTTTATCTAATTCCTTAGGCAGCTAAGAGGGAAGAAACAAGAAAAACTTTGAGTCTTCTGTTTCTTTAAAATAATCCTTGTGCCCAAAACACACACTTTGGGGTGGCAAAGTTTGCTTCCCTACAAAAATATAAAGTGATAACTCTCTGGTACGGAGTCTTATCCTCTTATTCTTCTTATCCTTTTGTCCCAAAAGTTAGCACCTGGTGCAGGACCATAGAGCACAATTTGGAAATCAATGAGCTAGGACAGGGACTGGCAAACTGTGGGTCATGGTTCAAATTTAGCCCATTGCCTGTTTGTGTACAGCCCTTGAGCTAAGAATAGTTTTTAACATTTTTAAGTGGTTGGAAAAAAAAAAATTTAAAGAACATTTCTTGACATATGAAAAGTATATTAAAATTTCAGTGTCTGTAAATGAAGATATGTACCTTGAAATATGGTCAGGCTCATTTGTTTAATGTGACTTACAACACTGGAGCTGAATAGTTACAACAGCTACCCTATTATCCACAAAGCCTAAAACATTTACTACCTATCCCTTTATGGAAACATTTTCCCAATTACTAATGTGAAATATGGGTTCCCACAATTGTTCACTACTAGAAATAATTTTACACTTTGAAAAACACAGGATATACAACTATATTCAATCTCAAGTAACTAAAAAAATTGATAGAGGAATTATATATTCTAGTACATGTAAACATTAGGATATCAAAAGCTTAAGAAATATCTGTGGGAGAAAATGAGCTTAAAATTAAGGAAAAAAAGTTTTATTTTTAATTCAGAGGAGACGTTACTATTATTTAATTTATCAGCAGAGTACTTTAGTCATTTCACTGAACATCTGTATTTTGAAGACGCATCATTTCAGAAATTTTGAACCTGAGGCTCCTGATATTGACCTTCAACCAGTTTCCTCACTTTGCTGCAATAAGGGACAAGAAAAGATCCCCAACTCATTTCACCTGCCAAGTCCATCTCACCTAAGCCCGACAGAACAATTATGGTGTGTGTTAATCCACATCCTCTTTGAATCACTGCATGGTTAGTTTATGAGAGAAATATGACTAAAGTGAAATATATGTTAGAAATTAATTTATCTACCAAATCTAATAAAACTCCATTGAGATAATATTTGAGATGATCTTTGAAGAATGGGAAGTGTTTTGACAGGTGGAAATGGGAATTGGAGTAATATTTTAGATGGAAGGTATAGCTTGAACAGAAACCCATTGATGGGAGGGTATGCTATGCATTTAAGAAATTGTAGTATTTCCAAGTGATTAGAACAAATGGTACATATATAATTAATTAGGAAATATAGATTAGAGTTATAATGTGAATTATCTTAAGTGTAAAACTAATTTGGTAAAACAATGGAGAGCCACTCAGATTTTTAAGAAGTAGAGGGTATGATCAGACCCGTGCTTTTGAATTGCAGTCTCTAAAGTGTTATGTGTATAAGCAGGGCTTGGAAATCACAATCCATTGGGATATTAAAAAATATATATGAGAACTTATGTTTGTTTTTAATCTAAAATATTAAAATAATGATCTTGGTAATACTTAATATATAGGTTGATCTGGCACTGGAATTTGGTCTCAGTGTCATGTGGTCCCATGTCATACTTGGTCAGTAAATCATCCTTAGGGAAGTATGACGATTCCAAACCAGCAGGGATGGTAGTGCACCCCTCATTCCTTCTAGCTTTCAGTTCTGTTACTTCCTGTTACTTATTGACATTTATGTCTGCCTGGTAAGTGGATTCATGAATTTTATTATCCAGTTTTAACTAAGCTTAATTTTGCAAAATGGATGAATATTTTACAAAATATTTGAAGATCATTCTAGTAAGGCAGGCACAGCAATCAACAAGAAATGGCAGTGATGCCACAAATTTAATTATCAACTGTTGGTCACCAACATAATTAGGTCAAACAATTATGACGTAAACTTTATAGAGTTGGCCAGAATCAAATTATTAGGAGGACAATTTGGTGTATACATAAATACCCACTATTATAAGTGATGTAATTAGTAACCATGCTTAGAAGCCAATTAAAAATGTTATTTTATCTTTATCTCACCCTTCAAACATATGTTATGTTGTTTCATCATGTGAAAAACGTATTAGTAGAGTAGTTCAAGACACAATGTTATAAATAAATACTCATATATATATATAGACAATTGTTCTCAAAGGTATTTTACGGGTAGGTGTGAGAAATGAAAAATATTTTAATGTAGTAAAGTAGAGATGATACATCGTCAAAAAGTGATCTAAAATGAAGACAGCAGTTGGTAGTTTCACTTTTCCTGGTATGAACTGGGATTGTGGCAATTATGAAAGGAAAGGAAGTGCCATTTCCTGGAGATATTAGGGGATGACATAGACGAGATGGAGATTGGAGAGTACAGTGAAGCTTAAAGCATGAGTGTCTCATGCTTTGTTATGATTACAGTGATAGGGAAGAGAAGCTGAATGTAGGAGCACAGTGAAGTTTCTTTTTGTCTTTATAACAGAGAATTATTCAAAAATTAGTTTCCTTGTTTTCACTAATGAATTACTTGAATAGAATCCGGCAGTCTAAGTGATCCCTGTGAAGTGAAAGCTAACAGAAGAAATTAATTGACCTATATTTTCAGGAATGATCTCTACATAAAGTATAGACAGAACAGATGTTTTCTGTTTTAAGTGGTGTGTGTCTTTTTTTCTCACTTGTCATGTTGTAATAAGCATTGATTTAGCAAATGTTTAATTTTGAGAAACATAACACACACTTTTGGAGGTTGTCACTTCATGTTGCTTAATATTACAAGACTTCCACTCTGAACTGAATTTGAAAACTTGAAAGTTCTGAAAGTTAGAATAGCTCCAAAAGTAATTTCTCCATGTACTCATATGTTTTTTAAATTAATATGTAGCTGAATCAATTGCTGTACCATATTTTACATAACTGGAATAGTTTAAAGCTTAAACACAAAGTTTAACTATAAAGTTTTATTTATTTCTGTTAGTTGTGTATACTTTGCATGTTTAGGTTGCTGCTTCACGTGCATGCACATAACATTGTTTTCATGTATGACTGTATGAGCTCCGTTACAGTATTTTGTTTTATAAGTTCTATTTCAAAAATGTCTAAACAAGATGGAGAAGTGCCTTTATCAATAAGAAAGAAGTGATAATAATTATGTGACAACGATATAGAACATAAGTATTATTTTCATATGCTACTGATTGAAATCACTGGACACTCATTGACCTTTCAGTTCTTTTCCATACCTGAGTCATTTAGAGCCTGTGAATACAGTAATTGATGTTGATTTCTTATTTGCTTTACTTCCAAAGAAGCTTAGAATCAAATATGTGACCCCTTTCTATTAACTGAAAAGTATTGGTGGCATGTGTACTTCTGTACTCAGCCCTATGCTTTCCTGAATATATCTAATCTTTGTTTTTTTTAACCTGAATATATTTGCTATATTTATTATTGTAAGCCATCTAAAACCAGTTCTTCAAGTATTTTTATATAAATATATAAATGTACTAATGCATTCAAACATACCAAAGTATATAAATGATTGCTAGAATACATTTTACTTATTGTATAATTTTGCCAATTATACTGTGGCAAATATTGACCTTTTATAGAAAATACACACACAATGGATATAATCTACATTTAAAGATTTAAAAAAATCATGGGGGTATAAATTCAAGATGGCAGAATAAAAGACCATGGAACTCACCTCATCCCACAAATCCATCAGAAATATATCACAAATGGAACAATTCCCACAGAACACCTACTGAACACTAGCAGAAGGCCTCAAACACCTGAAAGGACAAGAAAGATTTCCACATAACCAGGTAGGACCAAAAAAAAAAAAAAAAAGGAGGATGCAGGGATGAGAGCTGCACCCCTGGGAGGGAGCTGAAAAAGAGGAATGTTCCTGCACCCTTAGAAGATCCCTTCACTGGCAGGGAGATCAGCCAGGGAGCTTCAGAGGCTCAAAGGAGGGCACAACAGCAGGTTTGTGGTAGGTGGGACAGAGAGACACCTGCAAAGACAGTCCTTGCCACTGCCCTGTGTGACCCAACTTAAGACACATGTCCTCTGGTATGGGCAGGGGCTGGGTGCTGAAAGTTGGGGTTTAGAGGACAGACCTAGGAAGAGGACTGCTTTTCACTGCATGGAGACAACTTGAATGGTCTGGAGTGTGGAGGCCCCACTCAATATCCAGTGCAGGCTCTGGTCAGAACAACGTCAGTCACACCTCCTGTCAAGGGGATGACAGCCAGCATACACTGAGGAAAGAGGTGGCAGGCATCCACACTAAAAACAGCCCTCACACCAAAAAATATTAAACCCACGCAGGCAACACAGGGACACTCCCACATAAAGCCCTCCAAGACCACAGTACGTAATTGTTTCTCCTAAACTCATAGAGCAAGAGGAATATAAGTAAAATGAAGAAGCAGAGGAAACACTCCTAATTAAAAGATAAAGAGAATTCCCCTGAAAAAACAAACAATGAAAAAGATCTCTTCAGTCTAATAGACACTGAGTTCAAAAAGGAGATGGAATTAAGGAATTAAGAAGGACTATTGATAGAAATGCAGATTACTGTAAAAATAAATTAGAAACTATAATGAGGAGCAAAGAAAAATTTTAAAAATCACTCAGTGAGATGAAAGCTGAGCTTAAGGCAATGAATAGCAGAATGGATAATGCAGAAGGACAAATAAGTGATCTGGAAGATAGAAAAACGAAAATCACCCGATCAGAACAGCAGACAGAAGGTCAAATGAAAGCAATATGAGACCTATGGGATAATGTAAAGTGTGCCAATCTATGCATAACAGGGATCCCAGAAGTTGAAGAACGAGAAAAGGAGATTGAAAATATATTTGAAACAATTATGGCTGAAAACTTCCTAAACCTAAAGAAGGAAACAGATATCCAGGTATAGGAAGCACAGAGGGTCCCAAACAAGATAGACCCAAACAGACCTACACCAAGGCATATTATAATAAAAATGGCAAAAGTTAAAGAGAAGATTCTAAAGACAGCAAGAGAAAAACAGAGTTAATTACAAGGGAACTCCCATAAGGCTATCAGCTGATTTCTCTACAGAAATGTTGCAGGCCAGAAGGGGGTGACAAAATATATTCAAAACCCTGAAAGGGAAAAAACTGCACCCTAGGATACTCTACCTAACAAAATTAAAATTTAGAAGAGGAGAGATAAAGAATTTTTCAGACAAGGAAATACTAAAAGAATACAGCAAAACTAAACCTAAACTAAATGAAATATTGAAAAGTCTTCTCTAAATAGAAAAGAAGTAAGAATCTACAGGGAAGAGAAAATCACAGTTGGAAAGTAAATCACTTAAATAAGCCAGTGCACAGATTAAAAAAAAAAAAATTAAAAATAATGTCCGTGAAAGTGATGATAACTACAATGAACAGCAAAAGGATGAACATGAAAATGTAAAAGAGCCCATCAAAATCATGATATATGGGGGAAGAGAGTGAAAAGTTGTAGTTTTTTTTTCTAGAATGTGTTTGAGCCTATATGACTATCAGTCTAAAGTAAGTAGATATAGGAAAAGGTTAACATACTTGAAAAATAGGGTAACCACAAATCAGAAACATACAGTAGAGTCACAAAAAACAAAAAACAAAGAACATAAGCATGATACCAAAAAAAAATCATCAAAACACAAAAGGAAAAAGAAAAAGAAAGGGGCAAAAAAGAAATATAAAATCAATGGGAAAACAAGGTTTAAAATGGCAATAAATCCATATCTATCAACAATTATCTTAAATGTCAATGGATTAAATGCTCCAATCAAGACACAGTGAGACAGATTGAATAAAAAAATATTAAAAAATTAAAAAACAAACAAAAAACAAGATTCTACAATATGCTGCCTACAAGAGAACCAATTTAGGGCAAAGGACACATATAGATTCAAAGTGAGGGAATGGAAAAAGATATTTCATGAAAATGGAAATGATAAGAAAGCAGGGGTTGTAAGACTGAAATCAGACAAAATAGACTTTAAAACAAATGTTATAAAGAAAGATAAAGAGGACACTATATAATGATAAGTACAAGGAGAGGACATTACACTCATTAACCTATGTACACCAGTATAGGAGCACCCAAATACATAAAACAAGTACTAACAGACATAAAGGGAGAAAGTAATGGGGATACAATAATAGTAGGAGCCTTTAACACTCCGCTCACATCAATGGACAGATCTTTGAAACAGAAAATCAGTAAGGCAACAGAGATCCTAAATGATATAATAGAACAGTTAGACTCAATTAACATTTTCAGGACATTACATCCAAAAAGAAGCAGAATACACATTCTTTTCAAGTGAACATGGAACGTTCTCCAGGATTGACCACATACTAGGGCAAAAAACAAGCCTCAACAAATTTAAAGAGAATAGAAATT
Source organism: Neophocaena asiaeorientalis asiaeorientalis (assembly GCF_003031525.2). Classification (NCBI taxonomy): domain Eukaryota; kingdom Metazoa; phylum Chordata; class Mammalia; order Artiodactyla; family Phocoenidae; genus Neophocaena; species Neophocaena asiaeorientalis. The sequence goes on along the minus strand of NW_020173979.1, from coordinate 9,687,517 downwards.
ATTTCAAGTATCTCTTCTGACCACAACAGCATGAAACTAGAAATCAACTACAGAAAAAGAAATGAGAAAAAAAA